>NC_135393.1:15199188-15537522 GCF_051989625.1 Stigmatopora argus
ACTTTTTTACTTGCTTTAAGGGATTTTTGGTACGACTACTTTGACGTGAATAGTAATATTTTGAAGGAACTCTACTCTTGAACGAGTCAAATATTTGCCTACTCTACTCACCACTGTATTTAAGCTATTTTAAAGAGCAACATACAAAGGGTTAAAGGTCAAATAACTGTCCAAAGAAATGTCGATGGTGATGTCATTAAATAAAGAGGGGCAAGGATAGCGGGTACATATTGTCAACCCAAAGAAGAACGGACGGCGAGCGACCCGAGCGTGAACCGGACTGTTTGTCAGCACGCAGATGGTGAGCGTCTGGGCGGAGAGGCGTTCGTTCGTTCACTTCTGGCTGAACCCTCGACTCAAACATCCATGACGCCGAGCGGACTAAACAAATTTGGAATCTGACAAACGGACGGCGAAGCTTGCGCCGTTCAGCTGCTTTCCCAATCGTGACATGCCGTGTAAGCAAAAAAAAAAAAAAAAAACAGGCTTTCTCGCGATCTCTTGCTATTCTTTTTGCGGTATTTTCGCCTCCTTGACATTTTGGGTCACTTCTTGTTGATTTAAGGTTCATTTTCGGATGATTTTGAGGCCTTTTCGTGTGACATCTCCTCAATTTTGTATAATTTCCTCTTGATTTTTGGGCCTTTCTGGGTCACCCCCTTTTTATTGGTCACTTCCTTTCGGTAACAAGGTACTTAGGGGTCACTTTCAATTGATTTGGTTTGACTTTCTGATGGTTTTAAGGGTGACTTTCATTACAATTTGCATCGCTTCCTCGCAACGTCACCGAAAAACAACGTTGGAATCCGCGAACACGAGCGAGACAAAGGTCGCCGTGCGTCTCCGGGTTCAAGCGTCGGTCGCGGACGCTAAGCTAAGCTAAATCTCCTCAGCTGAATTTGGCGTGACGGCGGGGCCAGAGAAAAAGCCTGTTGTTCCCACTTTGCCCCCTCCCCTCTTTGCCTGTCCAAAAAAACAACAACAAAAGTTTTCCACTTTTAAAACGGTCCCGCTCGCTAACTTGAAAATAAACCGATGAGATCAAAGTAAAGTTATGAACGTCCCGTCATGTGATGAACAATCAAAGACAAGAAAGTCAACATCACTTTATGGTCGAGAAACACGTTTTTAAAATGTCCCATTTTTGGATAAGCATCATGTTTTGATTTTATTTTTCGGAATAAAAAACCAGTGTCTCTCTATCTACTGCATTTTATATGTATAAAAAATAAAGTAGTTTGTCCAACTTTAGTCTCTTAGGACGTGGTCACCCTTAATTTATGACTCCCTTTCCAGTATGTAGGTCAAGAAACGTGAGCAAACAGAATTGGACAGGAAAATAAAAAGGAATGCTTGTATACGATTAAAAAAAAAATTGAATCTTGAAACAATCCCCCCTCTTCCTCATTCCAGTTTGTTCCTGTTTGGCTACAACAGATGGGATGAAAAGTGGGTGCACCCCATGCCTATTTTTTTTCTCACCATCTGGGCTGGGTGAATGTTTTTTTTAACCCCGTGTTGCCAACATTTTTTTTTTAATTAAACCTCAATATTTCCTGTCCATTGATGACTTTTATAGTACTACATTTTGGTATTTTTGAGAAAACCCAAAAAGAAAAAAAGTTTTTTTGTTGCAAGAACACATCTGACCTGACTCCAAGGCTTCATCTGGTGAGCGCATGCAGGGACGGGAACGGAGGGGGCGGGGCCTCCACACTCTGGGTGGGCGTTGCCTTCCTATAATAAAACGGGCAGATTTGATTCAAACTACACGGCAGACTCGGGAGCGACTCGCTTACCGCCAGCATGATCCGCCTGTTCGCCTTCCTGGTGGAGAAAATCTCCCTCCTGTGCCAAGTCAGGGTCCTGTTTTCACAAGGGGTGCATGAGCACACGCCGGCGCCGGCGCAGGGACAGGCGCGCGAGCGTCCGGTCGCCCCTCCGCCGCTCCTCCGCCGGGGCGACCTGCTGGAGGTGCCACGCACATTCTTCACTCACTTCGGCGTGTACCTGGGCGACGGGCGGGTGGCGCACCTGATCCCGGACATCCTCCCGGTGCTGACCGACGACCGGCGCCGCCTGGCCGCGGCGGTGGGCAACGCGCGGCTCATTGCCGGGTGCCTGTGCCGGCGCGCCGCGGTGCGCGTGGACAGCCTGGAGGACTTTGCTTACGGCTCGCGGGTCCTGCCGATGGAGCGCGCCGACGGGGGCGAGGACGCCGCTGAGGAGGCGGCCCGCCGGGCCGAGGCGTCGCTGGGCGGCTTCCCCTACAGTTTGCTGTGGAACAATTGCGAGCACTTTGTCACCCGCTGCAGAGACGGGCGCGGGGTCAGTCGGCAGGCCGACCGGGTAACTCGCGGGCGATGGGCGACTATATGACGGGGCGAGACGTCCGATGCGTTTCAAGTGGGAGGGCTGGACGGGCGAATAAAGTATTCGTGTGCTGCCGACCTCCCGCTGCCAACGGATTGGACATCTGTTACTTATTTTAATTGACGGCACATGTGTAAAAAGTCCTGGCGGCCACGTTTCCGTGAAAGTCGATGTTTTGTTGTTTTTTTGCCATTGATGGCAATAAACGCCTAATCCATTTAAAGTAGGAAGACCAGCAGCGAATGCCACTCTTCCACTTTAAAGGGGTTGGACATCTATTCAAAATTCAATTCAATTTAATATACTAATAAGTTAGAGATGGAGTGCAGTTTAGCTAAATATTTTTTTTAGTTCAAAACATTTCAACAAAAATGGCAAATTTGAAAAATAAAATAATGTATAAATCTCTGGTCAAATAGTACATTCTGGTGAATTAAAAAAACTTTTTTGCTCCAAATTGTTAATAGTGAAATACTTCAAATGGATCGGACGTCCATGTTCTCGTCAAAGTTGGACTGCTTTGTTTTTTGTTGTTGTTGCCATTGACACTAATAAATGTCTGTGTTTGTTTGTGTGTGTGACTTTCAGTTTTGCGAGAGCATCAAATGTCTCATCCGAGATCAACGCAGCGTCCTTGCGACCGCCACGCTAGGAATGGTCTCCATGCTCTATTGCGGCGCGGCTGCCTCGACGACACTACCCACAATTCTTATCCCTTTCACGTTGTGGATGGCCGGTTAGTTCAATGGAATTAAAAAAGCATGTAAAAATGTGTACATAATAAAATTGTTATTTTACCATGATCTATTGGAGTGTGATTTTCTTTGTTGCCAATCCATTGGTCGAAAAGTTGATCTGCAAGTCTGCTCGACGTCCAATCGGGTGGTTTCTCATCATCCTTCTGTAAATGAGTCTCTCGTCCAATCTGTTTGAAGTAGGATGGCGGCAGAATACAAATGTTAATTTTCATTCAGGTCATTTTCTGTTGATTTTGAGTCATTTATTATACATTTTAGGGCATTCCAGAAACATTTCCTGTTGATTGTGGGTTGCTATAATGTATGTTCATATCTATAGATATGTTTGTTCCAATAAGAGACTCTAATATGGCATAAAAAGGCAGGCATCCATATCCAAGAGTTAAGAAATAAGGCTCTAACGTTTCAGAATAAATACGGATTGAAATTTAGTTTCCAATCTCTCCTCAAGATGGCCACCAGGTCGAAACGCCACTTGTCGACCTTCCCAAGATGGCCACCGATAGTAGAAGAAATGAGCTTAGACAACGTGCTAACATGAGTAGTAAAATGGCACTGACTCTGAAAAAAACAATGGCAGAGCATATTTAGGCAAAAAAACAATCCATAAAAATGACAAAAACGCTTTATAATGAAAGTAGATTGTGATGAATCTTGCTGCCTTGGCCCCACCCACTAAAAAGCAGAAAACATCATAACAACAATGAGCTATCAAGCTATATGTAGGCGCGCTATTCTCTTGTTGCCGTCGGCACGCATTAGCAAGCTAGCGCAACATCAGAAAGCTAGCCATGATCATCAATTCTGGTTGTGATGTCAACAACCAAAAAGTTGGCATTCCCTGATGGTTAAAAGTTGCGTGCCAAATTCATTTTCTCCCTATAAAATGACATTTGTGCAGTCATTTTCCCTTTTTACGGTCGCTGCGAATTCCGTATCGTGTTTTGTCCTGAATAACGCCAAGAAGAAAAAGCGGGTTGTGGGAGGATTTGCTCCCGCCTCGACCTTAATTCCTGACAAAAGAGCCCCCCGATTTCACATTCCGCAGCGGCCACGGCACTCTTAGCGAAAAAGCTCCTTTCCTGGGCTAATCCTCGCCCATAAAAGCGGCGGCGCCCCCACCTAGGTACGTAGCGTCGGTCCCGGTCAGCATGTTCCTCTTCCAGCTCCTCGGCTTCTTCTTCGCCAGCGGCTCCAAGAAGAAGGAAGAGCCGGCGGCCTCGGCGTATGAGGCGACCCGCTTCAAGAGGGGCGACCTTCTGGAAGTCCCCCGGACCATGTTCACGCACTTCGGCATTTACCTGGGCGAGGGGCGGGTGGCGCACCTGATACCGGACATCCTCCCGGTGCTCACCCGCGACCGGGCGGCGGTGTCCCGGGCGGTGAGCAACCAGCGCTTGATCCTGGGCGTGGTGGCCAAGGTGGCTAGCGTGCGGGTGGACTCGCTGGGGGACTTCGCCTACGGCTCGCCGGTGCTGGTCAACCACACGGACATCGTGTGCAAACAGCCGCCGCTGGACGCCGAGCGGGTGGCCGAGCGGGCCGAGAAGCTGCTGGGTGCCGTGGCCTACAGTCTGCTCTGGTACAACTGCGAGCACTACGTCATGTACTGCAGATACGGGATGGCCATCAGCTACCAGACCTACCAGGTACGGCCAGCCGCTGCCATTTTGGGTTTGTGTTTGTTTTTTTTTTGCCAAAAATTCCTTATCTAATGTCCAATGGCCCCATGTATTGTTAACTTGAAACACTAAATGGATTTTTCCGGGAAAAAAAGCCGACCAATAGATTAATCTGGGCGAGATCCAATTGGTGGTAGTAGTAGGGGATTGTGTTATATCCACTAGATGGAGCTGTGAAAGTGATGGTAGGGGCTTGTGTTATACTACATCTACAAGATGGAACTGTAGTTGTAGTTGTAGTAGTAGTAAAGGTTCAATTATACATCCACAAGATGGAGCTTCAGTAGTAGTAGTGGGTTGTGCTTTAGATCCACTAAATGTTGTAGTAATGTGCTGTGTTATAGTTCTACTAGATGGAGCTGTTGTAGTAGTAGGGGGTTGTGTTATACATCAACTAGCTGGAGCTGTAGTAGTAGTAATAGTGGTTAGGAGTAGTGTTATACACCGACAAGATGGAGCTGTGCTAAAGGGAATTCTATACAATGATTAACCAATATTGATCAGAATATGGTTGCGCCTTATAGTGCGGAAAATACGGGATAGTTTTACTCAAAATTGTTGGTATTGTATTTGTATGCATTTCTTATTAGGGGTGAAATGGTGGCTTTAAGTCTTGAATTTGAGTGTTTGTTTTTTTCCCTTCCCTGCATATCAGTTCTGCACGACGCTGCGCAAGATCGTGTGCAGCCGCACCAGCTCGTGCCTGACGGCCTTGTGCGGCGCCGCCTTCCTGCTTTTCCTGGGTTGCGCCACTCCCGCCCCGCTTTTTGCCACCCTCTTGCTCTCTTTCACCATCTGGATGGCCGCCTAAGGAGGAGCGAACAACTTTCGCCAGGGGGGTTGCAACACATCCCAACTTTGCAGCACTCCAGCCAAGATGACCTTGTAAAAAGGGGTCACTGCTTCAAAAAGAGCAACCGACAGGTGGCTCCCAAGATCTCGCGCTAGCATAGTGGCACTGTTAGCTGATTGGCTATCATCGACGAGGCTAAATCATTCTGACTGGGAGGAACAAGCTAATCAACGTTTACCAGTCAAAATGGAATGGACGTCTCGCCCCGTCAATCGCACTGAAATGAGAACTTAACCCTTTATTTGTCATGTATTGAAATACATCTAAAGTGTATATTATTGGCTTATCCATATTTCAAAAGACTCATTCTGATTTGATATACCATGTTGATATCATACATATACTGCAGACATTAAAATAAGTCTATTTTTATTTTCTAACCACAAAACAATGTTTTTTTAATAAATACTAGCATATATATTTTTATACATATTGAAATATTGTGATAAAAAGTTAACATTTGAATATTTTAATCACCTGCATTTATTAATGAAATGTGAATGTATATTGTGTATTTGCATCAATTTGTTTTTTTCATTAAAAGTGGTTCATTTGTACAGAGTAAACTGTACCTAAGAATTTGTTTACATTTTTTTGGGATTAACCCTTTCATGTAAATGTTTTTAAAAACCTCAATGAATACATTGTATGCCATTGGGGACATTTGTTATTTGTTGATTATTAAACCAATATAGACTCCAATAATGATTGATAACTTAAATTCTATGCAGCGGCCTGCAGAGAGCCACACACCAAAAAGCCCTCTCAGTCGGAAACATCACAAAAAAATTACTTTATAGTACCTATATACAATTAAGAAAAAAAATATAAATAAAATCCACTTTACCTTGATCTGGGCGCTTGCAGCAGACGAAATCCTCTTTACCAAGCCCATGCTGTTTTAATTACTTGACGGTTTATTTACTTGCATTGGTTCAGGGCTAACGGCTAGTAGCATTAGCAACTCTGGTGTAGTACATTGTAGGTATACGTCCTCTGTAAAAATAGAAAAACACCCACAGTTAGCTTTAAATGTTTCCTCTGTAATTCCATAAAGCGTCGGAAAGTGCCGTCGTCGGAATTAAAGAGCTAGGAGTGCTACTTGAAAACGGCAAACAAACATTAGCATATCGTCATCTCGTCGCTAGCCGCTAATAGTAGTGTAAAAATGACATTTCCACTTATAATATTCCATTTTTCCTGACCACTGTTTAGGCGAGTGCGAGTTACAGCCCACATACTTTAACAGATTCTCACCGTTCCAAAAATGTACACAATATAAATTCTCTTTCTAGTTGCACATCTCACGGCGACGCTTAAAGCAAGCACCTGTTACTCATTAAGGAAAACAAAAACAAAAAATAATTGCAATGACAAAAATATTTCAAATTTCAAAATGTACCTCGTCTTACATCATACATGAAATTATTAAAAAAGAGAAAATCTAGATAGTCTCCATTTCTATTAATTTGAAAAAGTGGGTTTTAAAATTTAAAAACAATTATTCCCTTTACATTTATTTTTTGCATTATACGTATTTTTTCTATTTATAAAAATATGGTCTGTGTATGTTTATGTATATAGTATATCTATTTAGTGTGTATGTGTGTGTATGTATGCATGTAGTGTGTGTATGTATGTATGTATGTATGTATGTGTATGTATGTGTATGCATGTATGTATGTATGTATGTATATGTGTGTGTGTGTATGTATGTATGTATGTGTGTGTGTGTGTGTATGTATGAATATACGGTATGTATGTATCTATGTCATGTGTATGTATGTATGTATCTATGTCATGTGTATGTATGTATGCATCTATGTAAATGTGTATGTATTATGCATGTGGTTACCTTCCAACATTTGTAAAAGGAAGCTCAGTTATAAATCCGGTAAATCAGGTTTGAGATTGAGTTTGTGGGTCGGGCCAACTCTGCATTGTGAGAAGCAAGACTGCTTATTTGCGAAGGAAAAGGTCAAAAAGACGATCGACTTATCTACTGAAGGCAGAAGCAACATGTGATGACAATCATACAAGACTCATATGGACATTAAAAGGTAAATAAAAAGATCATGTTGAATGTTTTTTTATGTAAATGCTGTTTTTCATAGATAAGGGTGTGTGTGAGTGTGTGCAATTTGCATATCAGCAATTTAAAAATAAAGAAATCAGTTTTTGGTCGCAGTGGTCAGATGTTTTTAATTTTTTTGCTATCGTATCAATTTTCTATACCGTATGGAGTCATTTCATAACATACTAATGAATATTTGCGTCTATTTACGTCACCGAGCGGATGCAGGGCTCTGTTAGTCAATCGACAAACGTGCTCTTCTGTGTCAAGCAGCTATTGTGGATAAGATCACCGTTTGAACTGCATACCTGTGCTTCATGAACGACAAACTGGCACAACCTGAAAAGCAGTCGCTTACACTACAAACACTATATTGTTACATCTATAATATTTTGCGAAAATGGTTGTTGTCCAGGACACCGTCCAATTGTCGTTTTGCATACTAGGTGCAAAGTCTGGATTTGACTCTTTGTCATAATTTCTGAAACTATTCTGACCTATATTTCCACAGGATGGCGGTGGCAACGCACGGAGACTTCCTCTTTGAAGACCAGATCAGCTGTTCCGTTTGTCTGGAAATCTTCAGCCAACCGGTGACAACACCATGTGGTCACAGTTTCTGTAAAGCTTGTATTTCCACCTATTGGGACAAAGGAAACAAAGCCAAGGTCTACCATTGTCCCCTCTGCAAGGAAGCGTTCCGCAAGCGGCCGGAGCTTCACGTCAATCGCGCCCTCCAGGAAATCACGGAACAGTTCAAAAGAAAAGCCCTCGTCGGTAACGAAGAAGGAAAAAGTGAAAATGAAGATACTAGTACTGCCTTGGCTCCATCGGGGAACTCCAGCGGTCTGGTCACTGAGCTCATGAGTCGTTTTCAGGGAACTCACGAAGTGCCTCAGTCCAGTTTTCCACTTGGTAGCAAGGTAGTTCTACAAAGCACCAGTTTTGCCCACGCCGAGCCTCCTCCACCGTATTCGTACCTGAGCAGGTAAAATGTTAACCTATAGCCACTAAAAGACATGAATGTGTTTTCAAGCACATCCCTTTCTTCTCATGAGCTAAAATGTAAGTTTTATCATGCTCAAAAATACCGATTACAGCACAATGTAGAAAACATGCAATGCAAGGCGGAGCTTAGGAGGGGTGCGGACTGTGGACCAGTTTTCAGGTGTAAAGGGGGTGTGGTTAGCTATTTCTGGCCGCACACCTAGACCCCCACCATCTGTCATCTGAAGGGGCCTATGAGTGATGATAAATTAGCATACCTGTCAACTCATAAGTTTTTCCCGTATATTATACGTTTTTTGATTATTTCAAATTGTGTACGCCACATGTCAAAGTGGCGGCCCGGGGGCCAAATCTGGCCCGCTGCATCATTTTGTGTGGCCTGGGAAAGTAAATCATGAGTGCCACCTTTCTGTTTTAGGATCAAATTAAAATGAAGAGTATAGATGTATATTAAATTCCCTGATTTTCCCGCTTTTAAATCAATAATTGTATTTTTTTAATCATTTTTTTTCTGTGTTTTTAGTTCAAAAAATACTTTGTAAAATCTAAAAATATATATAAAAGCTAAAATAAACATTGTTTTAGATCTATAAAAAAATGAATATTTAGGGATTTTAATCTATTTATAAAAAGTCTATCTAAGTTTATCTAAAATGGCCCGGCCCACATGAAATCGAGTTGACGTTAACGCGGGCCGCGAACCAACCCGAGTCTGACACCCCTGGTGTACGCCGTATAACAACTTCTGAACGGGATTATTTTAAAATATTTTTTTGTAAAACCAAATCGGATCGTCTCGGTCATTGGTAGCAGACGAAAACATCATCATCGATTACTAATATTGTCATGCTTTAAGCAGGGGAGCAATTGGCCGAGGTTGACAGGTATGCATTAGGTCAAGGTCTTGGTTTTGGTTCCAATTTTTGTTCAGTATACAGTAATCTCTCAAATATCGCGGCTTCACTACATCGCAGATTTTTTCTGGGGGAATTTTTTTTTAAATTAGTTTTTTTGTAAGTTCATAAAAATGTGAAAATCCACACTAAAAATGAAAATCCACTCCCTGTCTTCCACTTGGTACTAGGACTCGGCACTGAAGTAAAAAAAAAATTTTTTATTTATTAATAGGGGTGACCCTACTTTGCAGTTTTTAGTTTATTGCGGCCATGTCTGGTCTACATGAACCGCGATAATCGAGGGATTACTGTAGTATTTTGTTGTCCTTCTGAGCCAACGCCAAAAAAAGGAATTATAACAATTTTGATAAAGCCCAGCTAGTAAAGAATGTGAGATAATAAAATCATAACATACCAACGTGAGTTTCTTGTCATGTTGCAACAGGAACCCTTTGAGCTCCTCCCCTTTTTCAGCCATGTGTCCGCTTCACCAAAGACGTGTGGAACTGTTCTGTCAAACCGACGGCAGGTGTGTGTGCAGCATCTGTGCAGAGTCAGGAGAGCACAGAGGACACGCCGTCCTTCCGCTCCAAAAAGGATGGGACACAATGAAGGTCAGACAGAATATTTGTAATGGCTCGCGAGCCGTAGGTGGTTCTTTTGTGAGCTAAACGATGGAAAGTCCTGGTGAGATATTTATTTACCTTTTCTGTTCCATGTTCTCCAAGTCCCAATTAGGCAATGTGGAAGAGCAGCTGTCCGATCTCATCTGCAAAAGAGAGTTGAAATCGGAAGAAATACAAAATGCCTTGCTGGGCATTGACGTAAGGGTTTTTTTTGTCCAAGACTCAATTGCCGTGTGATTGGCTGCTCCATTTCCCATTCTTGATCATTTATCAGGCCGCTGCTCAGAGAGATGTAGAGCGGACAGTTTTGGTCTTCTCCAAATTCCTCTCAGCTGTGGAACAAGGTCAAGCTCAAGTTCTCGAGGTACTACAACACTCCATTTTGGGATGGCATTACATTCCCCAAGTCATAAAATACCACGACATACTTGACACAGGAACGTGAGCTGGCACATTTGTTTTGGGGGGATAAAAACAACAAAAACACTTTTGCAATGCCAATGTTAATGACATTTACACACCGGACATGGGAATATTTCAAATACTAAATATATTTTTTGTTCCTAAAGTTGATAGAGATGAACCGTAGAAGTGCTCACCATAGAAGCCAGGGCTTGCTGGCTCTTCTTGAAGAGGAGATGACAGAGCTAAAGCAGAGGAGAACGTCACTGAGCCAACTTGCCCTGTCGGGAGACTGTGCCATTTCTCTACAGGTATGAAGAATTGTATATACGGACATTGGCAAGGAGTGCGGGTGAAAAAAACGGTATGGGAACAGTGGTGGACTCAAAGGGTTTTAGTAATAAAAAGGCCAAAAACAAAAGCAGGGAATCAAAAAAATACCAGCCTGTGAGTTGCCCTCACAGTTCTGGTCTCGTGGGTTCACTGTGTGGAGTTTGCAAGTTCTCTCTTTCCAGAGCTTGCCTTCCTTGTGTGCACCGCCACAATTAAGTGAGAGAGTAAATGCCCCGGTGTCATCTGAACTGACCACAGGGACCATTCTTAATTCCATTAGCCAAATGACCGAGCATTTTCAAGAAGGCATCCAAAAACTTCTGAAAGACTGTAAGTGGAACAACGAAATCGAAAACGAAATCAATTTGATGCATTCCGGGCAAGATATTGTCTGTTCCCGTGCAGGTACCTGAGATATCAAACCCCCAAAATAAGTTATTTTCTGTCTTTTACAGGGACGAAAATGGTTCAAGAATATGCAGGTACGTACTTGCATTTTTAAACGTTTCCTGCTCAATCAATTGAAGAATATTTTTTGATTGTCCTGAGATTGGCTGGCCACTAACGGATTTTCTCGCATATTAGCCGCCCCCGCATATAAGCCGCGCCCTTGAAATTGCCTTAAAATCGTTGAATGGTATGATTTTTCTCGTATAAGACCCTATTCACAATTTTTACCTCCACATTCATGGTTTTAATAGGGAGTACAAATGGGTTACTTTGAAGGGAAAATCTGAAGAGAAATCATAGACGTCAAAATAAATTTAGTTTAGCGTTTTATCTGTTTATCTTTTATCTAATTTGAAATAAATGACCGTATCGGCCGCATTGTCTTGCGTTATGGCGTTTGGTCTTTGTTGCCTTGCATTTTCGAGCATGTCAAGTCTAATTTATGCGCATATAAGCCGTACCGTTAATTCAGTCATCACTTTATTTTCGCTACAAATACGGCGTATATGCGAGAAAATACGATAATTCAGGGTATCCCCTGCCTGGTCCCCAAAGTTAGTTGGGATTGGCTCTGGCACCCCCCGTGAACCTTGTGAGGATAAGCGGTTGGAAAAATGAATGTTTAGTTTCTTTTTCTGAATGTGGCAGAAAAAATAACACTGGACCCAGAAACAGCCCACCCTCGTCTGACCATCTCAGGAGACGGGAAGCAGGTGTTTTGCTCTGAAAATCATCGGTCGTTACCCAATAACCCAAAACGCTTTGATCGGGTGGTGTGTGTGATGGCTCACCAGGGATTCCGCTCAGGACGCCATTACTGGGAGGTAAAACAATAGAAATGCTTCCTACGCTGCTTTAAATCTTAATACGTTTAAACTATTTTGATTTGGCAGGTGCAAGTGGGTCAGAAGACAGACTGGGATTTGGGCGTAGCCGGTCAATCCATTCGCCGAAAAGGCAAAATCACCGTAAGCCCCGCCCACGGTTTTTGGTTCCTGAGTCTACGAGACGGAGCGAACTACACTTTCCGAACCGAGCCGTCGACCGTCGTCCAGGTTGCGCCCAAACCGTCGTGCGTTGGGATATTTTTGGACTGCGACAACGGATTTGTGTCCTTCTATAACGTGGAGGCTCGAGTCCTGATTTACACCTTTAGAGGCCAGTTCTCTGACACAATCCATCCGTTTTTTAGTCCCTGTACAAATAAATACGGGAACAATGATGGTCCACTCATCATTTGCCCTTTTCCAATGAAATTCTAGATTGAAAGCGCCGTCCGAATTTCCAGCAGCGGGCAAATTTAGATCCAATCGTTGCTTTTCACTGAATTAAAACTTTAAACGTTCAGAGAATTGTTGAACAATTTAGCTATGTAACAAACCATACCTCATTTCTAGCCTTGGCTAACGTGAACGGGAGGCACCAATTTATATGCTAACGCTACAGCGACGTCACCAGCTAACACAGAAAAATTATTGAATATATTTAGATTTATATATAAACATTTTAGTTCAAAAAAGCCAAAGTTGAGCGTTAGCATATGTTGGCAATAATTGTTAATATTTCATGATTTTTGTTTTGGGTGGATTTGGGAAAGTTCTTTTTTTCTGTTTTGATTGATGTCTAACGTGTGCCTTGTAAAATGAGTAAGGATTGGTATGAAAAGTGCTGATCAAATTAAATTAAATATATTTTTAATAACCTGAATGGGTATCTCAACGTTTGTTTGTGACGCACCCACATTTTACGTTTCATTTTTCATGTCTAAACATTTTCTCCATCATCAGAGGTTTACGAAAGATTAGATTTGCAGGATTAAATACTTAATGCAACTGAGTTTTTTATTCTAGCTGTGTTCTTACCCTTTAAAATTTTGATTTGGGTTGTTCATGTGTAGCGTCTCTTAATCAAACACCTAAATTACAATCAATCGTGTTGATATTTTCAGAAGTGGAAACGAGTAAAAATATCCACCTGAATTTTTGAAAGGATTTAGTTTTGTACTATTCTTGTAAATTTGTATAAAGTATAATCTGGTCACCCCCGGAAATGACGCTAACTCTGGATTAATAAAGCTGAACATAATTCATAAACGATTCGTCATCACTTTTACATTTATTGGAACATATTAGCACATGCATGTCGCCCATCCGACCATGTTTCTGACTCCCAGTGTCCTGTTTTAAAAACATTTATACTGCCGGGAATTTCATCCCAACGACCGAGTCACTCAACGAATGCTTAAAATTCATCTTAAAAAAAAAAATGTCAAATTAAAGGTCATTACAGATAGCGTAAACAGAGCAATAAAATGGCTGATATGTCTATAATGTAAGGTACCATGTTCATAAACCCGACAAAAAACTAAAGTTGCATATTTGCATGAAATACTGTGTGAGCACTTGATTCCAGAAAAGAGGCAAATTTTCAAACCGATAAAATGAACAGTAACCGGAACAAAATTTAGGCTAAATCGTGCCGTGTATGAAAATGAAATTTCAACTGTATTTACAAAAGCGATAAAGTGTCCAAATGCATTTAAAAAAGATTTGAAAAGCAATGACCACGTATTTATGTACAAATAGGTGCCACGGTTAACCTTTTTTTCAATGTCAAATTAAAAATTGGCATTTTACCGCATCAAGTCATTTTTTTCACTAGAAATAAAATGCATAAATTATTATTATTTTTAGAAAACAACCGTCCGATTTTAAGATTGGACCCCCTTAAAACATGAAAAATATTCCATTGAACTTACCGCCATGTTTCCTGAATCCGACGCACAAAACAAAAAGGTCCTCAAGTCCTCACTTCCGATTGGCTCGTCGTCATGAATGTGCATGCTTGCCATATAATATGAACAATAATATCAATGTAGAATGACATCATTCACATTTCAAATCACAGAATCCTTTAGCAACTTGGAATATTCACATCTAAAAATAGACAACAAAAAGAGGGCGTCAACATTTGTTCCTTCTACCCTCCTCAATCACCATTAAATTGCCATATGAGACACACACACACACACACACACATTTATACAGTATATATATAATATTTATACAGGGTGAATCAAAAAAAGCTCAAGCCAAAATCATCACACGATATGTATAAAATAAAAAAATAAAAAAACATGACAAAACTCTAGCTAGGACAAATGTTGACCTTAACTTTTTTTTTTCCTCAAACATGGCCACCACCCGGTGTTTAATCTTTTATATTATTGATATTTTACTGGAAGTGGTGACAAGTTACGGACAAAGTATGGCACATTGTTTTTGAGTCACCCTGTATATATACAGAATATAAAAGTAACAAGGGGAATGATCCCCTGTCTACTGGTGAATTACAACAAAATGACATGAAGACAAGATTCCTGACCAATCGTGAGGATTCTGACCTGGAATTTGTAGTTCGTAAGAATTTGGGGTTGAACGCCCCTCGGAGCCTGACGTGAGCCTTTCCTAAAACCCGAGTCTGGCGCCTTTTTGTTTCTGTTGGTTGTCAAATGGTTTGATTTTAGAAGCTAAGGTCACCTGGTGAGAGCGTTCTTCTCAGAAGCCTTGAAATGGACTGGATCCGAGCCTCCCCACGCGTCAACCACTCCGGCGAGAATCAGTCATTTTGGAGATGGCTTGACCCAATGGGAGGCAGAGGAAGCTGAGCGGGAGAAGCAAAGTTAAAAAAGGCTTGCTGCCATTGGTCTGACGCACGAGTTCCTTCTGGTGAAGCTCAACCCTGATGACGGAAACACACAAAGCGTAGAAGTAAAGAAATGAGTCCAGAAAGGAAGCATTTTTTAACAGATTAGTTAAGATGAAAAACAAAAGGTGATTTGGTTGTTAGAAAATGATCAAATGATCCAAATTTGTTTTCATTAACTAGAAAGCAATGGACAATCGGGTCAAGTTACAACGTGTGCGGTCGATTGGTCGCCGGTCTTTTGGTCTCTGTCTTTTGGTCGCCAGTCTTTTGGTCGCCCCGACCGCGACAACGGGCGACCAAAAGACCGACGACCAAAAGACCGGCGACCAAAAGACTGACGACCAAAAGGCCGGCGACCAAAAGACCGGCAACCAAAAGACCGACGACCAAAAGACCGGCGACAAAAAAGGTAAAACAACACGGTCTACGGAACAATAAATGCCAACAATGGCCATGGGCAGTTTCACTGAGCCGACGTGTGAGTGTAGAAGAGTTTGTATGTACATGCGTTGTCCCTTTAAGAAGCTACGTCAGTCAGGGTCTTAAAAAGTTCTCCAACAAAAAAAAATAAAAGTCTGGGAAATTTTGAGCTTTTCTTTAGCCTAATAATTAATAGGGCATGAAGTATGACTAAATAGTAATTTGCAGTTTGTATTTAGGGAATTTGAGCAACGATTTAAATGGTAATTATCAAGAACCTTCCGGGTGACCAAAAGACCGGCGACCAATCGACCGTGTACCAAGTTGCAAAGGGGAAAGGTCAATGCTAAATCAATACCAAACACCAAAACAATTACGACCTTGACTGATGCGCATGCAAGAACATTGGATAAAACGAGGAACTCACGGGATACCTGTCAAGAAGGGAGCGATGTCGGTTGATTAGGCGATTAGGGGAAAGGCCGGCCGCCATGATGCAGTACTTGCACCGACTTTGGCGCTTGCATTCCAGCCGCCGCGTTGGCCCCAGCGGCCGAGGACGCCTTTCGAATGAGCTGGTACTGCATTTCGGCGGCGGCGGCGCTAGAGTAGGACAGCGACTTGCCCAGGGGCGGGTGGTGCGGGGACGGCTTTGTCGACGGGGCGTCGGCGGAGCACGTGCGCTGCGGGTAGGCGTGGCGTTGGGGCACCATGAAGTGAGAAGCTTGGGCGGTCGAGGAGGAATGGTGGTGGTGGTGGTGCTGGTGATGGTGATGATGATGCTGACGCTGACGTTGATGATGGTGGTGGTGTTGTTGTTGCTGGAGGTGCGGCTGGGGAACTGAAGTCTGACAGAAAGGCAAGGGGTGATTGCTCCGCTGGGCTTCCACCAACAGGTGCTCCCTCTCGGCGGGGGAGGAGGAGGAGGTGGTGGAAGACGCCGAGCGATGCAGCCCGGGGTGACGCCGCTGCGGGGACTGGAATCCAATGTCAACGTCTCCGGCTTTGGGGTTAGGCGGGTACGGGGTGACGAAGCCACCCTCGGCCGGGGAGCGCGGCCTCCCGGGTAAGGCCTCCGGGATTTGGGAACCCGCCGACCCCCCTTTGTCCGTCCCGGCCGTCAGGCTGTCGTACGACAGGCTTCCGTTGGGCGCCAGGTGGTGAGGCGGAGGGGAGCGGCGGGCCGAGCTCTCCGAGACGGGCGTGGCCGAGAAACGGGCAGCCACGTCCGGGGGCGCCGCGGATCCCGAAGGCCCTAACGGCGGGTAGGAGTGGCCGGCGGAAGAATAGGCTCCCGTTGCTCCGCCCTCTTTTCTCTCCCTTCCGGCCGCTCGATCCGAAGTGTCCCTCAAGTCGAGGCAAGGTTGCGAGCGGAAACCGGCTTGATGGCTGGATTGCACGAGAGAGGAGGTCGAGGAGGACGAATCCCTGTTGGTGAATTCCCTCTCTGCTCGATTTAGCTAAAAGGGGGGCAGGGGGTGTAAAGAACAGACAGATTTTATTACCAACGTTTGATCAAATCGCTGCCCACACAAATGGTGGCCTACCAGGTTTTTCCTCACTATTACGCAACAGGAAAACAAACTTTGGTGTATTACTACTATCAGATTGAGCCATTACTTTATTATGAAAATCATTGCATTGGATAAAACCGGCATGCGTGTGTACTACCTGATTTGCATAAGCATTGGTGAGTGGGGTGTGGTTCTTTCCAGGACTACAGGTCGGTCTGTATTTATACATCGTTGGGGTAGGAGGGGTTTTGTTTACTAGATTGTAATCTGTAGAGAAATGGAGAAATGACACCATTAACCAGCTTCTTTCTTCATAAAATGCCGCTTCAGTATGTTTTTTTTTCCGGGTGACAACACGTTGGTTCAATGGTAAACCCAAATGCTCCTATGGGATAATGGTTGTTTATTTTTACCTTGTGTGCTTCCTCTGAGGATGCCAGGGTAGCGAAGTTCTGGTTTCGGAGGGGGCGCTTCAGAATCACACGATTGGCTCTCTTGCATATCCAGACTTGATTTGGACTGGAATGATTGGACACAAAAAGGATGCAGCTTGGTTTACATGGGGCCAAATATTCCAATTATAATTGGAACATAAGACCAAACTGAGTAAAAATGTGTCATATAATCACCCAAAGCAGGTAAAATTGAAAAGGAAAAGAAAAGATATGACACTATAAATAGAAGCTCTTTGACTCGAAGCCATTTTGTTTGACCTCTCGAGATTTCATCTCACCCGATGTAGATCTCCTCGTAGACCATTGTCCAGGATTTTTGTGGTTAGATGAGTGTCGGTCACTTTTGGCTGTAGAAATGGAGGCTGCACACAGACTTGAAGTGCATACTTCTTCCTATCCAAATATCTGCAGATGACACCAAAGACACACAGTAAGTTTCATAAAAAACATTTAAGTAAAATATGAGCAGTAAAACTTGAGCCATATCTTAGTGGCAAGCTACAAAATAAATCATAAACTGAGGTCATATTCTGTTCATCCATTCATTCATTTCCTGAACTGCTTATCCTCACAAGGGTTGCGGGGGGTGCTGGAGCCTATCCCAGCTGACTTTGGCCACAAGTGGAAGACACCCTGAATTTGTGGCCAAACGATCGCAGGTGGTATTTTTAATTTAACATAAAGTATATTGATGAAATTTGTAATATTCTATGGAAAAATCTAATTAAAAAAAAATTCAAAATATGGCAAAAATGTTGAAATGTGAAAAAGAAGTGTAATTGCTCCCGTCAAAGACAAAATCTGCTATTTCATGCCATTTTCCTTTTTTCCCCCAATTCAACTTTACTGTGTCCTTATTTTTGTTTATTGACACAATGAAAATAAAAAAACGTGAAAATACAAAAAATGAAAATGGTGAATCTGAACCTGGGTGCCTGTGAACTGCAGAGGACTCGAGTGACATTCTTCCAAAATCCATTGGTAAAAGGGTTAACACCTCCTCGGAACTTTCCTGTCACCTTAAATAAAGAAGCCAAGAACAAAAGACATTGATCCAATTCCCAACATTTTCAATAGAGGGTCCCTAAATGTCTGAGAGCATTTTTGGGAGCCCAAAAAAAAAAACATTTTCTACCTGCTCATTAGTAGTTCTACCCCTTGCCACGAGAACAATGTGGAAACCAGTAAGACCAGCAACTGGAATGAAAAACATGCCTGCAACACACATTACACCCAACCTGAAAAAAAAGAAGTGTTAAGGACTCTACTGCCACAAACTTTGGAGACGAATGTACAGTTCTCTTCAAAACAACAACAAAAAAACTTTCATCCATTCATTTTACTTTCCGTTTATCCTTACAAGAGCGGAATATTTTCCTTTTAAAATTCATCGGGCCAGCACGACCATGAGGAAAGGTCTTTCGTTCAAGGATACGTGACGATCACGTGCAGGCGATCGATACACTGGCGATGATAGAGGATGAAGAGCAACCCGAAGCCAAACACGGCCATGATGTGAGCGGTCAGCGAAAGGAGGAAGAGGAAGAAGTATCGGTAATTCCTTCTGCCGATGCAGTTGTTGACCCACGGACAGTGGTGGTCAAAATCCTGCACAAGCAGAGAAAATTCTCAATTGACCGACAATTATTATTATTTTTTTTACAGGAGAATGTATTCCATTTTCAGTTTCCGTTTAGTATGTCTTTAATAGCGCCTGTCTGAATACTCAATCTATGGCTTTTGTGTGCACACACCTCGACACAATTGTCACAGACCGAGCAGTGGGAGCAACGTGGAGGCCTGTAGAACCGACAGGTGGAACACCACTTCATCCTGACCTGGATGCCGCGGATCTCCACCGTTTTATAAAGAGGAGCGCGGAAGTCATCGTCCTTGTCCTCGTCCTCCTCCGCTAAAAGAGAGCAAAAAGCAAACCGACATGACAGGTGCTATTTAAAACGTTCGGCATTTATGAACAATTTTCCAAAAATGAGACGGAAAGTCAACCAAGAATGGCTGCTTCAAAGTTGATCTCAAAGGAACACATGACACTCTCATCAAGTGCATCCCATTAGAAATAATCTGGTTTAATAACATTTTGGGGTGGATGGCCCCAAAAATCTGGAAAAAAAGTGGTCACAGACTCCTAAATTCAACAATTGAAAACCGCTCCCAAATGTTATTTTTATTTATTTATAGTATTTTTATTTATTTATAATATTTTTATCTATTTATATTATTTATTTATAGTATTTTTATTTATTTATAATATTTTTATCTATTTATATTATTTATTTATAGTATTTTTATTTATTTATAATATTTTTATTTTATTTATTTGTAATATTTTTATTTATAATATTTTTATTTATCTATATTTATATTTTTTATTTATAATATTTATATTTATTTATATTTGTATTTATTTATAACATTTTTATTTAATTATTTATATTATTTATTATTTTCATTTATTTGTATTTTTATTTATTTTATCCGGAAATATGAGCATGCATTTGTCAACCTACCTCGTGGAAAGATGCCCGGATCCATGAAGGTGGCCATACAGAAGTTGGCCAAAACAAACAGGAACATGATTCCGTTATAAATGGGAACAGCTATGGAGAAACACTGCGAAAGCCATGGGCAACTGTACACAAGAGAAAAACAAAAGGATGGCACACGTAAAAAATTTTTTTTTAAACGTTATACTCTGATAAAAAAAAGGCCTCCGCTTAACTTGAACTAAGCTACCACACTTTTCAACACATTGCATTATTTTTTTTAATCATTCATCTTTTGTACCCTGCATATTCATAAGCGTTGCCAAAACAGAGACAAACACTAAAAACTGTTAAACACTTACGTGAAGCAGAAGAAGAGCGTGGTTGAGCCGACCAGGAAGAACGTGGCCGCTGACACGGGGACATAACGTGATGGTCTCAGTGGTCTGTTGGGAAGGATGACAGAATGGGGCAGGGGGGAGGAGCCTGGACCCTGCCCTTCACTCTTGTTGCTGCCACTGGGCATCCCTTCCTACGTATACTGGGATGTTTTGCTTCGCCGCTGGAATGTTGTCATGCAGGGGAATGTCCCTAATGGTGGACCCACTGCGTTTGTGGTTCGGATATAGAAATGATGGTTCATCGAAAAAAAGTGTTCAATGAAATTGAAAAAGATATTTGACGTCTTAAAAAAATCTAATATCAATAGATAAAGGACGTGGTAGTTCCCCTTTGAAGGGCAAAAAACCATTCGAATAAACCTTTAAAAATTAATATACAAATGCATAGTTTTTATTCCCGATTGAGGGAAAAAAGTAGCATTATTCCAACAGGTCCAAACAGGATCTGTTATGTTGGGAATAGTGCAAATAAAGGTTTATCCCAAAATGTATTGACATATATGAAATATTGATTATTTTAAGGATTAAAAAAAAGTTCAGTTTTGATTCTGGAGTAATAAATAGTAGATTAAAAGACGAGAATTGAGGATCAGTAAATGTAGGAAAACCTGTTTTAAATCAGAAACATTTGAAATGTTCTTGGTTAGCCTTTAAGTCCAATTTAAAAAAAAAAGTGCCATTATTTTTTTACCCCATCTAGTTTTATATACAATGACGAAACAGCGGCGAGCGTTTTCGAAAAATGACGATTTGCAAACAATAAAAGCGACTTTCTTTCAGTCCGCCATTCACGTTAGGCGCAAGGGTCTGCAAGTTTGCCAATGCCGAACCTTGTTTTTTCTTCGTGTGGACATTTCTGATACACCGAGACTGCGGATTAAGAACACCTGACAGGTGAGCGTTGAACTCCTGACGAAAAAGAACTGACGGTGCTGACTTTCAGTCCATTGGTATCCATGTCAATTACATTTTCAGGAGCACAATTAGCCTGAACCAGGTCAAATCCGAGCTTGGTGATGAATACTTCATCTGCCAAATTGTCTCCACTGATGAATCCTCTGAAACATGCTAACAACAACCCAAGCTCGCTCGTGCTCGCATGGTTTTAGTCCTCTCCGGCCAGCAACGACTCTCAGGAAAAAACGTAAAAATCTTTGATGTTCGGTCGGACCAAAGGCATCTTCAAGTTTGGAGATTTTTCCCGATTATTGTTTCCCCAGGCAAAAAGTCCTCAACCAAATGACCATTTCCTCACAAGATCTGACGTCTCCTGGCTGGAAAATTGGGTTCCTTTGGTATATGGAGTAGAAACATTGTCCAAAATCAAATAGTTGTCCGTCAAAAGTCTTTCAGTCTGAGGATTGATCAGGAAGCTGCACCTAAATAAATACAAAAGTAGACATGTTCAGAAAAAACAATTCAGATCAGCATGTAGGTTATAGGGAAGTTGGCAATGAGTCTAGACTAACTTCTTTCTTTTTTCTCTCTTTTAACCCTGAGCACACTGACTTCTGTTTTAAAATATTCACGTAGCGTTAACGCCGTGTCCAGGCAACAGTCAGGATGTCAAAGCAGTTGAAAATCTCTAGTGGAATTTGAATTAAATAGTCCATGACCAAGTATTCTGGTGTCCTACCACATTCCTAAAACATGCATGCTGGTTTAGCTGATTAAACACTCTATATTGCCCCTAGCTATGTCCCCTTGTACCCTGCGTTTGGCTGGCCATTAATTCAGGGTGCCCGTAGTTAGCTGAATAGGCTCCAGAAAATGAATGAATAACATTAAGACATGCTGTATATTAATTTTGAGGTAGCCTACATCTTTACCATGCATAACCGTGGCAAACATTGTCACCTAGCGGCAACATAGCAAAACTGCAATACTTTAAGGTGGAAAGAGGAAACAATAAACCGGAACGCTACCGTAGAGCCAGTTTTAGCAATTTATGAAGTTAGAAAACGTACGTCCAGTTGATTAATTAGTTTTCAGATGCAAAAAAATCGAATGTCTTATCATAATGACGCTACCCACGCCTCAATGAAGCCATGTCTATTAACAAATCGATTCATGCACAAAAGGGGTGGCAACGCTAGAGCTACAATAATTATGATATTGAATTGGATCACAACAATAACCAAATGTCCCCTATTTTTTTACAATTGAGCCCAAAAACCGCGGATACGTGCAAAGCTAGTGATTTGTATTTGGCAGGTTAGCTCAACTAGAGCAGTTGGCTAGCAATTGAACTCACCTGTGAAGGTTCTAACAAGGGTTCTGTCCCCAAAATGGTTCGGCGTTCGTCCAAACGCTGACACCGCCATCAGTCGGAGAAAGTATTAGAACATCCAAATACGAAAGAAATTCTGTATGAGTTGATAATAACTGAATTTGACACATGAGGCTAGCGTTTCCATTATTGCAATGCTATAGAAATGGCTGGTTGATAGCCAAGCTAAATGTTACCGCACGTCATGATGCGTTTACTGCGCTGGGAAAGATGATGTCAGGTGACCTGCTTGGGTTTGGATTCATTCTGGTTCTCCGAATTTGTGTTCACATCATATTGGAGCAGAGAGATTCAGATGTTCCGGGGGCTTCTTCGGGGGCAGACATATTCGTTTGTTCTGCATCCCAAAAAGTGACGTCAAAGATCAGGAAAAGAATCGCCCTGATTGGGTGACAAAGCGTTAGCTAGCATCCCCCATCCTCATCATACGCCTCGAACGCCCCACACACACATAAAAAATACTAATACTAATTCACGTCACTATTTTTTTTAACACAGGCAAGATGAAGTCTTTTTTTCCTCTCACTAATTACCAAAACCTTGCTAAGCACGCTCTTTTTCAGGTCATAAATATGCACTGGTCTAGAATTTGACACCATACAGACCCCGGAAAAGAAGAAAAAAATGACCTAGGCAAGCAGGAGTCTGTATAAATCAGTGTATTTTTTGAACAAAAAGCTCAGAAAAATTCAAAAGGCGCATTGCAATAACAAAGACTTAGAGCACATGAACAAAGATTGTGCTATGGACAACGTAGTTAAATAATCAATACGCATACAACGCAATAAAGAGGTGACAATGCTAACATGAACTGCGAATTACAAGACACTAAAAACCAGGCAAAAAGAGACCAAACCCAAACAATAACATTCCCCAAAGGTAAAAAAATGACATTTAACAAATAACCTGTGTACAATACAGCGCTCATGGTTTTCCACCTACTCAAAAATAAGCACATACATAATCACTCATCACATATAAAGGTCTGTTCTAACAAATTTCTATTCCAATGGTAAGTAGCCATGTCATAGAAACTGTAGTTTTTCTTGTGTCCACTAGCGACTGTAGCTAATATTCTTTTTAAAATGCTCAGATTTTCTTCTCGATTCATCACAGAGGATATTCACCCCATAAACTGAAAGACAAAATACAATCGTTGCAATTGAGAGGTATTATTTGGACACCATGGGGACAATTTAAAGTGTTTTCCAATTTGAACGGAGGCGCTTTTATAGGCAAGGCAAGCTAAGCATTGCTTGGACAAAGCATGTTCTCATTCCTCTCAAAAGCTTATGGCAGAGGTGTCTTAAATCTGCTTCCGTCCTCCGGGTTCGTGTTATGGCTGTTGGCGTTCGTGTTTAGTTTTTTTAAATCTAAGTTTTCGCTAAATGCAAATTGTCTGACACGACGCTTGAAGAAAATCGATTCATGTTCAAAGTGATTTTCTGAGCTTGCAACTGTACAAATGTGTGGCTCACCTTGGATTGTAGTCTTGGTCATCCTGTTTTAGCAGCAGCAAGTCTTGGATGTCCTCAGGTGGATTCAAACCGTGAAGCTTTGCCCTGTCCCATCTCTGAAGCCGGCTGATTCCTAAACGCAGGAGAGTTAAGTCACATCTTAGCAAAACATTCATATGCCGGAATCCCTCCCACCAGAGTACTACTATACAGTAAGCCAAGTTAATTACAGCATTAACAAATACGTTGGCATTACCTGTACAAGGGCCAAATTTCCAGTCCAGGTCAAACTGTCTCAGTTTTTCTTGGTCTTCACTTATCGGTGAAATTTCAGTATCTGTTTTCATTCAAAGAGGATTCAGTTATTTTTTTGAATCAGTCAGCTCTGAATAATGGTTACTTGTGATGTTTTAAATCAATCTAGAAACTATCAATAGCAGATTTGTTAACAGAAGCTAATAGAATTACCCTTAGAAAATCTAGGACGATAATGACAGCATCTTGTCTAAGTGTGATCAATTCATTATTGTCTTCATCATCTTAATTGTATTGATATTTATTCTTTAACATTTGTAGATACCACTCTGATCATATTCTTTCCGCCGGTGCTCCATAAAGAAGCTCCAAACGTTCATCAATGAATTCAAACTTATGATCGAAATCATTATTTGAATCCAGCTTCACGCTCAGGAAGGAATATCAAAACTCTTCATCGTGGTTAGCGAGACCAATCACTTTAGAAACACATTTCTCAAGTCAAAAACTATAGAAATGATCCCTGAAAGTATAGTCTTGCCTGACCTTTGGTTGAAAACGCCAAGTGAGCGGCATGAATACTATCTTCACCTAGAAGGCGTGGTTACGTTGACATTTAATCAAAATTCATGACATGATTCAGTTCATGAAAAATGATGCCAACTAAGTAAAAATAGTCAATTGGACATTTCAACATCGCATTCATGAAATTAATATTTAAGTTCACATGACCCACAATGCTTTTGGAGATGCTTTGGACTTATTCAATTAACTAAACAACCCTCCATTTTCAACACCGCTCATTATTTGTCACCATCGCAGGGTGCTGGAGTATATCCCAGCTGACTTCGGGCGAATTTAGTTTAAACAAAAATCTGGTCGGATTACATTTCCATTGGACTGCTATTAAAACTACATGTTTTAAGTAAAAAAAATGGGATTATGAAGTGCAGCGGGTTAGCATAACCCCCACCAATATTGACAAAATATTTTTTTTTCTATATACTGGACGTGGAAAAAATAGTACACAAACTTTGTGGTGGAGAAGAAGGCTTCTCATCTCGCTTTGCTACATGTCTGGTTTTCTTCACCACCTTGAACGAAGAAGTTATAAGTCCGTTCTTAGTAGACATGTTGATAAAAAGTCTGAAACATAATTATTGAGGTGGTTAAGCAATTTCCTTATTCAACTGCAGTCATAATCATATACTACTATCATTCCTGTCTATTAACATTTACCTGGAACAGTACAAAACTGAATGTAAATGCAGTAAACTAAAAAATATACTAAATACAATTCAACAGTCTTTTAATTTTAATATACACGTTCATCAATTCAAATGAATTTTGATCCAAGAATTTCATAGCTACATTAATGCATGAAAATATAAAATTGTAAACAGAGCTGAACAACCAATCGGCATGCTAACACGTGACCAAGATTCGTCAGAAGAGGCTTATTAAATATGTAATAATTCACTGAGGTATTGACAAAATAGCACTAGAACGTCATTTATCACATCTAATGTTATTGTATGATATAGTTTGTGATGTTATGGCATTCTATTATGTGTAATTCGGTGGTGAAATGCTGGTGCATTGACGTATTTTCCAAAGCAAAAGATATTCCTCATAAAGTTTATATTCCTAATATTAATATGAAACTTCACCATATAAAAGATGTATGTTTAAATGGCCTTGTTGGGAAAATTGTACTTCCCGAAAGAACCGATCAGAAATGTACGGTAATTTTCGCCAATTTACAACAACATGGTTATGAAAACTCACGCGATATCCGCTATATATTTACCCAGAATGCCTTTTCCAAGTTGTTTTGTCCACCCAGGTGTTTGGTCATGAATTTTAAAACAAATAAAGAAAACAAACAAAAGCAAACTGTGTCGTGGCGGATAATTTGGCCAACAGGAAGACAACACTGGACCAAGAGTCGATGCTGAGAGAGGTGATGTGTCAGATCCGGTAGGTCCTTTCAAAATAGAACTAACTTCGGAATCTCGCTTTTTGCCAGGCACCTTTATTTTGCTATTTGAGCGAGGCATTAAAATAGAATAGATACACTGTAATTTTATTAGCACGGTCCTATTAGGGCACACATGTAGTTTTAAATGTGTTATATACATAAAGATTTACCCTTAAACGAGTGAAACAAGTTCCTGTTTAAAAATAGAGATTTTCAGGATAAATGCCATCGAGAGCATCGACGCGATTGTGTCTATAGAAGAGAATTCAATAAAAACGATGCGAAATATATAGGGTAGTTTGGTATTTTATTTTGACAACGTTCGGAAACCACTCTGAACATATTCCTTCCGTCGTTGCTCCGTAAAGAAGCTCCGAACGTTCATCAATGAGTACGAACCTATGACCGGAATCATTATTCGTACTCAGCTTCACGCTCAGGAAGGAATATCACAACTCATCATCGTGATTAGCGAGACCAAACAATTTAGAAACACATTTCTCAAGTCAAGAACTATAGAAATGATCCCTGAAAGTATAGTCTTAACTCTAATTTGGTTGACAACGCGAAGTCATCTGCATGAATGCTGTTTTCACCTAGGGGGCGCATATAAATTGACATTTATTCAAACATCATTACACGGTTTATATGAATGTAAAAGACAAAACAACTAAGTAAAACGTAATGATTTGCTTGTTTTACCATCGCAATCGTTGAATAATATTACAAAATCATAAGACCCACAATCCTTTGCGGGTTGTTTTGGGATAATTTGATTATTTAAAGATATTACTTATTTAAAGACTGAAGCAGTGTATATATGTAAGAAAGTATATAAAAACATTACCATGAGTCTGGCAACACTTTAGCTTTACCTTTTGCCTATTTTGGGGAAAAAAAGAGCAAAACCAGTGCGTCCGTTTTAGCATCCGACTGGAAACTACCAAAGTAAAACGTTCCTGAACGGTCATGTATGAATTTACTAACGCATTTCAGTCAAAAAATCTTTACGATAAATAATTAACACAGTAGATTATTACGAGAATAAAAAAGGCGGAGTGAATATAAATATAAATGATATCAAACCGTTTAATATTTGGTGCCTGTCTTGCAGTTAGCATTTATGACACTTGAGGACACTATTTTACAATAAATAGTATTACATAGATATGTTCTATTATTTATGCTTAGAGGTGGCATGAGTGGTTAGCACGTTGGCCTCACAGCTGTGGGGTTCTGGGTTCAAATCCAGATCGGTCCACCCGAGTGGAGTTTGCATGTTATCTCTGGGCCTGTGTGGGTTTTCTCCAGGTACTCTGTTTTCCTCCCACTTTCCAAAACATGCATGCTAGGCTAATTGGACTAATTGGACACTCTAAATTGCCCCTAGGTATGAGTGTGAGAGTGAATGGTTGCCTGTCTCCTCGTGCCCTGTGATTGGCTGGCCCCTGCCTCTGGCCCTTAGTCAGCTGGGATAGGCTCCAGCCCCCCCTGCGAACCTAGTGAGAATAAAACGGTTGAGAAAATGAATGAATATTTAGGCTTACATATCGCGAAAGGGCTAAAATGATGCAACAAAATTCAGTATAGTACGTGAAGATGCTGACCCTTTATTATATGAATAAATATTGGACGAGCATATTACAACAGCATACATCAACTAATAGTACATGTAAAATAAATACAGTCCCCCATATCCAATATCAATAATATTCATTGCATTTATGGCTAATGTGCTCTTTTGTGTATACATTGTAGTGGATGTGATTATCTTTTCATGTATTGAAATTATTTAGTAGAACATTTTTGTATCTGGTAGTGCATTTCATTCATAGACTTGAATTTAAAAATGCATGTTATGTCCAGTAACCATCCTTCAAGTCTTATTGAAAAGACAGCAGGAAAAGGTGTGGCATCTGCACACATACACACACAAAAAAAAGTAGGATATTTGAACAGTGTTCGGATTCTAAAATGGAAAATTTGAAGATGGAAATAGTAGAGGTGTTGCTTACACTTATCTGCTGCTTGCCAGCTCTCTTTTCAGACAGGTTCTAAAAGAGACGGCTCTCTCCATTGCTTTGTAACCCTGAGAAGATCATAACATAGGAAAGAAAAAATGGTGGCAGATGAATGAGTAGGAAAGCATGTTAAGAGCCAGGGAAATGAATTTGCAATTATCATTGTAGTGTCACGCCATTTTGACATCAAATATTGTGAGAGCACAGAAAAGAAGACAAAAGAGGAAGTGGTTAGTAACAAAAAACCTGCTGGTCCCAAATTCCAATCACACAAATGCTAAACTTGACTATTTTCTCGAGTTTCGCCGTCAAACTGTGAATACAAATCACCACTGGAGGGCAGTGTTTCTTCCCTTGAAGCCATCACATAAGGTGATTTCCATTTCTTTGGACTTTTTCACCACTTGCAGTAATGAAACAGATTTGACAGCATTCTTTTTTTCCTCCAAGCTGCCAAGATCAAACAGCCTGAAAAATTCCCCACCCCTTTCACCATGGTTTAGTAATAAGAACTGCAATTCTTTTAACTGAGCTGCACCTTCACTCTGATTGCAGGTGTGCTGGAGTTTTTCCCAGTTGACTTTGGACCCTGAACTGGTCGCCAGCCAAAAACAGGGCACATAAAGACACTTTTCATGCTCATATTGACAGCTAAAATATGGCGGCCAGTTCGGGATGACGTATCACCTTGGATAAGCGACAGTTTTGGATCGTTGGTATCTTGCTGAACATCATAGAATGATAAATAAATATGAAAAAAAAGACGAGCTACTTCCTCACCCTGGCGCCTCGGTGCAGCCTGTCCTTCATGATGCCAATGAACTCCTTGTAAGAGAGTTGATCGTCGTGATCCACGTCAAAGATCTTGAAGATGGTATTGACCAAGTGGTGCGTCAGTTTGAGATCCGTGGCCACGTATACGGCCCTCGCAAACTCATCTGGCAGGGCCCCAAAAAAATAAATATGATGAGTTTTTCCACACACACACATAGCAGAAAAAATCCCTCTTATATCTAACCACCTCCCCAACCTTGTCCGATGGAGCGAGAAGCAAAATTGTACATCTGCATGGCAATGGCGAAATCCTCCAGGTTGTTGAGAAATTGGAAAAAGGAGCGGAATTCGTCAAAGGTAATTCCCTGAAATACGCAAACAAACCAGATTGCATGTAAAATGATCGGTCACCCTTTAAATCATACTAGTAAACACTATTATAGACAAAACAAGTGTTTGGAATGAGCTTTGCCCATAAAAAGATGGCATGTTTACTGTTCAGTTCACACATGATAAATAGGATTATTCAGAAAATAATCATATTAATTGGGTGGAAGGAATACAAATATGAATCCGTTGTCTGCCAGCTTTAAACATATGCAAGCAGACTTGCATAGAGTTGATCGAGTGTGAAAAGATTGACACGTGCACATGCCTGTGTGTGTGTGTGTGTGTGTGTGTGTGTGTGTGTGTGTGTGTGTGTGTGTGTATGTGCGTGTGTGTGTGTGTGGTCGAGTGAGGAAGCGGTGCGTTGAACTGTGGAGAGCGACGACAGCCGGAGGCAGAAATGGTGGTGGGAAATGTCAGGTGCTCTTCATGACTGCGAGGCAGAAGCACCCACAGTAGAAGAATACATCAAACACATGTGTTTTAAAATAAAATGTGGACCCAAACATCAATTGAAATGGAAAAAAAATATTACTACTGCACTGTCATTGATTTTTTTGGTAACACCAAATACACAAGGTAGGCTTGTGTTTTTTTTCTTCTGCTATATTGCAACAAAAACACAATATTTATAGAGTATATATATAAATATGTATATATATGTATATATATATGTATATATGTATATATATGTATATATGTATATATGTATATATGTATACATATATGTATATATGTATATATATATATTTTGTTTTTGTTTTTATTTTGTTAAACTTAATATAGTAATTTGGATTTTTATGAAGTATTTTCACATTCATAATTTGGAGTATATATATAAATATGTATATATATATGTATATATATACATGTCTACATGTATATATGTATATATGTCTACGTATATGTATATATATATTTTTGTTTTTGTTTTTATTTTTTTAATTTTTTTTTTACTTAATATAGTAATTTGGATTTTTATGAAGTATTTTCACATTCATAATTTGGATTTTTATAAAGTATTGGTGTGATGCTAGTGTCCATTGAAATAAATACAACGTGCACATTTTTTTTTAAATGAAATATATATATTTGTTTATAAAAAAATTAAATATTTTATTTTATTGTATTTTTATTTATATATATATATATATATATATATATATATATATATATATATATATATATATATATATATATATATATATATATATATATATATATAAATAATTATTATAGTATTTATTTGAATGGTCACTAGCATCACACCATTACTTTATAAAAATCCAAATTATGAATGTGAAATGACTTCATAAAAATCCAAATGACTATATTAAGTAAAAAAAAGTGAATAAATATAACCTTCCCAGCATACAATTAAAACGATTAAACATTTGGACTCAAGTAATACTAAGAGACATATTCATAGCACAAAACAGCAATTAGAAGAACTAGAACACATCACCGCAAAAAGATTGAAATTCTAGTTCTACATTTCAATTGCAAATATAGCAAATGGCTTTTTGGGGCTACGGGAGCCACGCTGTACCTTTTCATCGGGTATGCTGTGTCGGACATTTTCCAAATAAGCGCCAATGTTTTCCACGTTGGTGAAGCGCAAGAGGATCTTGGCAAAGTCCTCTTCGCTGATTGTGGCCATTCCTTTGGAATAAGTCAGAAATTCAATCTCCAGCACCTCCGTCTGGAGGTTGTCCATGAACCTAAAAAGAAAGGAAAAAAAAAACTCCCTTGTATTTTGTATTTTAATACTGTGCTCATAAAACTTGAAAAGATTGAGAATAATACCTGTAAAAGTCATCAAAAGTGAGCTCAGCCTTCCCTTTTTTTCCAAAGAAATGGACCAGAAGGGTGGTGTCGATGGTTAAAGTCTCATCAGTACGCTGAAGTTTAAAGAAAAGGAAAATAAAGGGAAAAGTCAGATGCTCACTCCCTCAAAAAATCACATTTTGGTTCAGAAAACACTGACCGTTTCTCAATATCAAACAAATGAGAGGCCCAACTTTAAACTAAAACTAAACTAAAGCTATCTTAAAGTGTTCAGTGCACCCAAACATGGCCACCAAACTAAAGATAAAACAATTTTAACAGTTCTTGACAAGAAAAAAGTGGAAATCCGAGAACCAAAACCACAGCAATGCATATTGAGAAACAGCAGATACAAAAAACGGGCTCAAAACCACATTATGCAAATTAACGCCAAGCTCCTTCGACCAATCTGCATTTTAAAACAAAACAAAGCGGTGCAGCGATCATGACATTATTGCACCTGCCATTCTAAACAAAAATAACAGATTTGGTCTAATTAGTCATGCTGATTTTCACCCAAACATGCATCAGATAGGAAGAAAACAGACAAGATAGGAGAAACACAGGTGAAGTGGTTGGGGTAAAAGATGCAATCAAGCTAGACATCAACCCATGCATTTTCTGCCCATAAAATTACATAAAATGTCCATAAAATTAAAAGTCAAGATGTTAACGGGACACCTGATTTGGACTGGAATGTCAACCCCGCCTTAATTGCTTTAGTAGCCTCACATTAGACAGACTTGCTAAAAAAAGCTAAATGAACCAAGTAGTGCTGCAACATAAAACTGTCCAGTATTAACAGAAACATACATATTATTGCTCAAATGTAAAGATATGTAATTGTCAACTAATAGTACTTGTTATTGTGCTATTGGAGCTACTTTATAGACTTTATTACCCAATTTTTTTATCATACTTGTAAAACGCTAAAGGAAGATATTAGATTTGTGATGACTTTTTTTGAATGAACTCATCAATGGAATGTTTAAAAACTGATGGATGCTAAAAGTTCCTCCCCAGATCAGTTCCAACCCCAAAAAATAGTCGTCCAAGGCAGAAAAGGGAGACGTCAACAATAATTTTCAGTGACGGCCATGCTCATCGCTGCCAAACCGTGTTTTTTTGATGAGCATGCTGCGGTATGCAGAAGATAAGCGTTCAGGTTTTCCCAAAAAATGGAGGAGCATTTATGCCAATCCAATCATCATTTGCACCAAAATGTTGAATGCGTTTCTACCTCAAGATTAAAATCCTAAAACCCAGCACAAAGCACAAAGACAAGAAGTAAAAACGGGAACAATATTCGGGCCTACAAGAGCCCAAATAAAATAAATAAATAACATGTTCCTACTTGCTTCCAATATTAAAATATGATAATCTTTTGACTGAGGCCATTGAAATGATTGTAAATTAACATTGGTACTCTTAAGTAATTTGATTGAATATGATGTGAACAATAAAACACATTTTGCCTTCATTTCAAATACCCGGAGAAAACCCACTCACACGGGGAGAACATGCAAACCTGACGCAAGAACGCAACTTCACTCGCACTAGAAAAAATATATAATTACTCCCACAGTGTGTGTTTATAATATCATAAAGTCAAATGCAAAATCAATCATTTACTGATATAAACACAAAATCCTACACAGTTCCTCCCCCAAAAATGAGCAGTCCATGTTAGTACTCCCTTTCAAGGGCACCCTACCTTTTCCTTCCCATGACCCGGTCTTTTTTCGCGTTCTCAGTTTACCCCTATTTCCTCTGTCTCTCCTCCTTCTAGTTGTCAGTAAGAGTCTCTCTCTATCGCTACACAAAAGCAAAGAGCTGGACTAATCTGTTGTGTAAACACTTGCTTCTTTAAATACCAACGGCTTCTTTATTTTGCCCTAAAAGCGCTTCCCGATCCTGTTTTTTGAACCGAGCCACTTTGTACCCTAACATTGGTTGTCGACTGACCTCTGGCCTGACCTTTGTCGCACTTTTACGTCTTATCTCAAGTGTAATCTATGACTTGAAGGATTTTCTAGAGATGTCACAGATCCGAGCCCGTTTCCAGAGGTTGGGAATCGGATCAAAAACATTGGGTTTTTAAAATCGAATTACATACCTAGTCAACTTTCCTGTATTTTATTTTATATTTCAAATTGTGTACGTACAAAGATTTTTTTCAAGTACGTTTTTTTTTGCAAAATCGATTTCGTTTCACCCATTTCGGCTCCAATCCGGATCGTCTCGGTTACTGGTAGCAGACGAAAACAACATCGTCGACTGCTAATATTGTCATGCTTTAAGCATGATATGCACACACGGATTCCCCTTTCACACTTCCGCCATTTTCACTATATAAATATAGCGCGTCAACAAGCAATGAGCCTAGACAGTCAAACAGCGACATTTACAGAATCTTGAATTTAGTGCATATACAAGGCGCACCGACTAATTGGGCGCACTGTCCACTTTGGAGAAAATTTGAGACTTTTAAGTGCGCCCTATGACAGTAAATATGTACCGCCTAGCATTTGTACAGTTTTTTTATTGCTTAATAAGGGGAATTGCAATTGGTTGAGGTTGGCAGGTATGTCATTATTTATTTTGAACGGGAATGTGTACTCGGTATCGGAAAATTTGCAAAACCGGGTTCGGTATCGGAAAATTTGCAAAACCGGGTGACCTGGACTTGATGATTAAATCGGGACATCCCTACGGTTTTCTCATTCATCTACTACTGTGTATGTTGCCTCATATTTGAGTTTTCCATTTCCAAAACTGTAAGTTGGCAGCCATTTTCTGGTAGTGTGTGCTCTGTCCATCTGACACCCAAGCAGATGAAAGACCCCCGGGAGTAAATACAAGGCGAGACCCCATCCACTGTCATTACCGTCACCCCAGCTTCCGCGGCGACCCAAAGCTTGTCATTAGACAGCTAGCCGACTTGCTACGTTTAGCTGTTATTAATCATTGGCCATGCCTCCGAGGTGGTTTTATGGCAATGTTGGGCCACATTTCTTTTGGACTCATATGGGAAACTTTGACAATATTTAAAAATGTCTTAAAAGCAAAGTATTCTAATGTGAATTGCCAGGTATTACGTGGAGTTCTTTAGATAAAGTTAAACATGCAGTGAAAGGTTTGACACGATAGTAAAAGAAAGGGAGAAAGAAGAGAGTGATTATTAAAAAAAACACCAGATTATACTACCGTCAAATATAATATTGAAAAATTATAGCAGCACAGAACAGAAATAATAAGAATGAAGAGGAAGAGTGAGAATAAAAGTGTTGACACACATGAATTGTTCATTTAGGTGAGGGCTTAAACCTTAAAGGAATACATATGGTAAGGGAAAATAAAAATGTTAATAAGACGGATGAATAAAAACGTTTGAGACGCATCAATTTTGAGTCAAACTTAAATTGTAAACTCCAAAAAAGAACGTACTTTGAGTGATATTTTGACTTAATGCATTCTATTTTGGAATGAGTCTCAGCGTCCTTATGCATTTTAAGTGTGAGATGAAAACACAGACAAGTACGCACGATTGAAAGATGTAAAAACTGAGGAAAATTCAAGAATGGAGGAATGACATGATAGAAAACAATGGGCTCTGTGTACCTCGGCCAGGTCAGAAAAGAGGATTTGGCTGGCGCCTCGCCTGAGAACGTCCCAGTAACTTCGTGCCGCAAACTCCTGACTGTCTTTTTTTAGCACCTGTAGGGGTGGTGAAGATCTGTGACTACTTCAGAAATCCCCAAATGATCTATAAGTTGCATTTTGTTCATGGTTCAGTTTTAGGTGTCGCTTAAATATCTCCAAATTGGTATTATTCAGCATAAAACATTATGAAATGACCCGTTTTTGGTGTTATTTCAGACATGGATATTTTGTTAGGGTGCTAACAACTAGCCCACATGTGTCAAAGTGGCGGCCCGGGGGCCAAATCTGGCCCACCGCATCATTTTGTGTGGCCCGGGAAAGTAAATCATGAGTGCCGACTTTCAGTTTTAGGATCAAATTAAAATGAAGAGTATAGATGTTTATTAAATTTCCTGATTTTCCCCCTTTTAAATCAATAATTGTAATTTTTTAAATCATTTTTTCCGTGTTTTTAGTTCAAAAAACATTTTGTAAAATCTAAAAAAATATATAAAAAAAAGCTAAAATAAACATTGTTTTAGATCTATAAAAAAATGGATATTCAGGGCTTTTAATCCAGTTCTTTTAATCACTTTATAAAAAGAAAAAATCTAAATATTATATCTAAAATGGTCCGGCCCACGTGAAATCAAGTTGACGTTAAAGCGGCCCGCGAACTAGCCGGTTTAATCCAAGTCATTATTTGGGGGATTTGACCCTTTTACGGTATACTTGAAACGTCTAAAGTGAGAAAAAAAAGAAGGCTGGTGAATTTTTTAGGGGATACATACGCTGTTCATGGGGGCAACCTGATATCCATACAGCTGCATACTCTACCATGTAGAGAAGAGACATGAGGGAGAGAGAGAGAGGGGGGAGAGAGATAGAGAGAGAAGGGGGGACGGCAGAGCATGCAGTCAGGGAGGAAGGAGGAGAGAAGATAAGAAATGTTGTTAGTACATGCGAGGAGAGGTTGTGGATACACTCTGCATAATGGGACATGTCGTTTCCAGTGCATCGATGATCATGTCGTGTCGCTCAAAACCAGTTAAATTGCACATAAGGATGCTCTATCTTCATACAAAATGCCAAGTATCTATATTTTTAATAGATTTTTACTTTGTATGTTATGAGTTAATCATCTTTTTTTTGCTGTCAGACATTTATTCATTCATTTTCGGAACGGCTTCAGGCTCGCGGGGGGTGCCGGAGCCTATCCCAGCTAACTGCGGGCATTCTGAAACGTGGTTAGCCAATCGCAGGGCACCAGAAGACATACACTCATACCTAAGAGGAATTTAGGGTAGAATTTGGGGGATGTGGGAAGAAACCGGAGAACCCGGAAATAACCCACGAAAGTCCAATGGATGCATGATTAAAAACACAAAATCTTAATCAGAGAAGCACGGGAAGCGACAAATTATACGAGGGTATATCCATTTGCTCTAGTACACAGTAGGGATGTCACTGTCAAAACGAGAAGAACAAGTGGTAAGGCTGCATGCACTCTCGCCCTGACATTCCCAAAAATCGTGATTTAATAATTCATATCTGAAATGAATCCACATGTACGGCTATGGCACTTAAATAACCATCCAACAGCGACTGTTGTACCAAAACTAAATCGCTTTTTTGGACATATTCAAATAATCAGAGCCTCAACTTTAACGCATCATTTTCACTCCATTTCTGTTCTTTTTCAATATATCTTTTCCCACAAATACTATTATTAAATACAGTATGATTGGTCGCCCATTCCCGCCAACCTACCAACTGGGCTGATTTCTCCGCATCACCTCTCCTCCCTTTCTTCTCATTTTTCTTCCGGAAGATCTCCTGAAGCTGGAAAGAGTTGCCACGTAAAGATCTGTATGACACGACATGACATTAGGCGGAAAAGGAGGTTTGGCTTTTCCTTTTAGCGACTTACCACCATGAACTCCCTCTTGTCCACCATCTGGTTGCCGTCTGCATCAAACATATTGAACGCAATCTTAAAGCCAGCATGGGGCTCTGTAGCAGAGGAGGACACACATGGTGATTTTTATTAACAGTGTGTTGAAGGGCGTTTTTAATCCGCAAATACCCATCATAAGGGAACAATAAAAATGTACGGAAATGATACCCAACCACAATTTAGAAAGATTCTTACATCTATTCACACATTTCAATGATGTCAAGTAAAGTACTGTATTTTCTGACAAAAAAGCGCACTTCAAATCTTTAACCCCTCCTGCATAAATTCTCCTTGAAACATTTTTTTTGCTATTAATCTTGCTAATTTTTCAAAATTAAATCAAACGACTAATGAATAAATAAATGAATTTAAATGAATTAAAGAATAATTAGAATCAAGAAAGATAAATGCACTCATGCACCTCTTGTATGCAAAGAAACGTGTTCCTTCATTCATTTTCTGAATCGCTCATCCTCACAAGAGTCGCGAGGGGGGGTGCTGGAGCCTATCCCAGCGAACAACGGGGGCATCCTGAATCGATGGCCAGCCAATCCCAGGGCACATTGAGATGAACAACCTATCACTCATAGCTAATTTAGCATAGAATTAGCCTAGCATGCATGATTTTGGGATCTGACAGTGAACCAGAATACCCAGAGAAAACCCACACAAGCCAGAGGGGAGAACATGCAAACTCAACACAGTGAGGTCCCACCTGGCATCGAACCCACGACCCCAGAACTGCGAGGCCGACACGCTAAACTCTCATTCTTGTCGACTATAAAAAAAAATGGATTGTCCCACATTACTCTTCTAGCGTACATATTTATCATGCAATGTAATTTTCTTATTTGATGCTCCCATTCTCCCGACCACATAAGATTTAATTGCACTGACATGACAAAAAGTGATGCAGTCTTTTTGTTTTAGGAAAACAGTGCCCTTTTGTTTACTATGTAATTAAGAGACTCACTTGTCAGGATGCAGAGCAGGAAAAGGTATTCCGTATACGAGATGATACCTAGCAACAAACCCATGAGGGAATTAGTTAGTACAAGCTTTATGAACAGACAAAAAAAGGCACACAATCTTTCCTTGCAAAAAAAATCAAATATATTACCCTAGCATTGATTTAGCCACGCATCATTATTTTCAATACATGTTTTGTGTCATGTCAAGATGTGTGTGTGTGTGTGTGTTTGTAAAAATGTTGCACAAGGGAATCCTCTCATCCCTCGGGCCCATTAACACTCTTTTTGCTTTCTTTTTGATTTTGCAGATAGTTCAGGTTGACTCGCTTGAGTGTTACGGGACACTGCTTTCAAGACATGGTGTGTGTGTGTGTGTGTGTGTGTGTGTGTGTGTGTGTGTGTGTGTGTGTGTGTGTGTGAGTGTGTGTGTGTGAGTGTGTGTGGATATGCATTGGTGAACATGACAACATGTACAACTAGATTTAGGCTAGCTAATTTAGAAATGATTAAAAAATATCATTTAACAGGAGAGAATATGAGAAATGGCAAAACTGAAGACCGTTCTGGTTATTTGAAATATTCCCTCATTTTTAAATTGATGCTAACAACAACACATTGGAAAAAAAGAGTGATTGGTGTCATGATTGTGTAGGTAAAGTGAAAAGTAAAGTACATTTTAATATGAACATTAAATGTCTTATTTTTGTCGTGTATTAAATGAAATATAGGTTAAAACGGGTATTTGCAAGTGATTGTGTTTTAGAGAAGGAGCAACGAGCATAAGAGAAAGGAGGGGAGCTGCGTGGTTTATTTTTAGTTTGGTCAGCAGGTTGTTTGGCTGTTAGGAGGCTTCCAACCTCGGATTAGAGGCACCTACTGTGACTCACACAACCGCACACTGGCAGGTATAGCGAGCCCTGAAACTCACTCAAATATGGTATTTTTAGAACGGACATAAGTCACATTTTGACCGAGTGAAGTCAACAATATGGTGAATTAAACAAGCACAATTGTGATGTTTGGATGATTTGAATCCTTTTTGATTTACCCAGAAAAACGATTTTTCAAAAATAGCTTAGCGGTTTCTTCACAGCTTGTAGCATATGTGTATGCCATGTGGGAAAATACTGTACCTCTTTCTTTCAGATTACGGAATAATTTCGACGAGCCTCTCCATACAGGCGGTGTATCGGATAGGATTTTCTCCAGCTCCTTCAAAATAGAAAAGTCACTTGTGAAAATGTTTATATGCATACGTTGGATAGATTTACTTAAAGAGGCAAACAATCGGTTTCTATTTCACACTCACATGCCATTTGTAGCAAATTATTGAGTTAATTTAACCCGATTTAATTTATCAGAAGTACAAATTTAAAAACAGGTTTATTTTTATGGTTGTACTTTGGACTCTTGATGGAGAATCTTACTAAATTAAGGTATAACTATGATGGATACAATATAAATAAGTGTATGTGCTCTAATCAATATATGATGGACAAATGCAATATCACATATAGACAAATAATTAATAAGATGGTGTTCTTAGTTCTTTAAATTCAAGTTTTTTTTGCTGCAGCAACATTAGCACTGTTGAGTCATTCTAACTTAACATTAACTATTGCAAGTTAAGCAACAACCACATACAATAAGACCCCTTCAGCCACAATTATTCGGTCTAATACTAAACCTGTTCCAAAAAATATACATATCATAAAGATCAATTTAATCCAGAAGCTAATCAAAACAGCTAACGGATCTGTTAATTTTCAATTTTCCTCATAGTTGCATGCACCAAAGTAGCAAAAACTGACCACGTGACGAATAAGAACAAATCTCAGATTCAAACGGCGCACCACACGTGAAACACGACGGATACTGACAACATAGAGGAAAGAAGAAAGACGCTTTTAGAGTGTATCACCCACCTGTTTGGTCAGGGACCTCCAGGGCCTCTTTTCTGCCAGGAAGCCAGACAAAAGAGAGAGAAAAAAAAGAAGAGAAAGAGGAGAACGGGGCTTGGGTGGGCTCTGTTAGATAGCATCTGTATTGCTAAAAATGCCTCTTAATGTGACCGCTACAATCACAACACACATAGATGCGCAGACTGTCACTGTATATACAACGGCGATCATCTAAAGTGCCCCGTACTCTTCTTTGTAGTAGGCGGAATGTTCCAGTAAAACACATGGTACTTTTTGTTCTGTTTTATACAACAAAGTTCATCTTAATTCAACTTCAAAGGGGGGCATTAGGGGATGTCGGCCACGGAGAGGCTAGCTGTATCATGTGTCGGGAGCAGAGCAGATGTAAACACTCCTACAGGTGCGTAGCTGGCAACAACAGCGGGCCACTTCAGAACCAAATAATACCGTGTTATGAGGGTAAGACTGATGATAAAGGGATGACCGTGACACATTTGCTGTTTCATTAGATACTACAAAGTGTAAATGCGAGTAAATGGAATTGTGGGAGTAAGGGGGCCCTGTGTGTGTCAAAGTCAGGGTGGGTAAGTGTCTGACTAACTACTTACGAAAACTAAGACATTACAAAACTAGACTAGACTAAACAAAAGCAACTGATTTGAAGTTGTGAGTAGTTTTTTTCGAATGGCAGCAGGTCGAAAGGCCGAGTCGAATGTTGGAGAATGTTAAAGCAGTCCTAAACCTCTATTTTATAACCATAATTCAGTTTCTGTAAAAAGTGCTATACGTACTTCTTGGTTCACTCATGGTGACTGACTCGATGAAGTTCTGGGGAGTCATGTAGAGTTGTCCATCATACTCCACCGAGCTAAACATACGGAAACGATGCTCGTGAGATGACATGTGGACCTCTCCTTCCTCAAATTCCATTGGATGTGCCTGTAGATCAACAAAAGTAAAAATAGTATGCTTTTAACGTATTTTGTATTATATATTATAGTACAGTATGGTACAGCATAGTACAGTACAATATAGTATAGTACTGTACGATATACTACAGTACAGTATAGCACACTACAGCATAGTAAAGTATAGTACAGTATAGTATAGTAGAGTATAGTAGAGTACAGTATATTACACTACTGTACAGTACAGTACTCTACAGTACTGTACAGCACAGTATCATACTGTAAAGTACTGTTAAGTAAAGTACAATTTGAGGGTGTTGGAAGAAGGTGAAGAGACAGTCTTTTTAAATAAAAAAATAAAAAAATAAAAAATATATTTTTCATACACAAGCCTCTTACGTTCAAAACCCAACTGCAATATAACAAGCACGAGTGCAATCAAGGGCACACACTACCTGGTCCAGTATACTTTGAACAGATTATAATCTCTGAGTAGGCAGCCCATCAACTTGATTAGCTGCAGTGTTACACGGCCCGTTTGCGCCGCATGCCGCTTTGACATTAAAAGATAGCTTTCCAATTTAAACCTGCTTGGCCACAATGCTCAGTACAACGGCGTATGGGCACAACTCTGGAAAGACATTTCAGGTTTTAGGTAAGCAGAACCCACATTGTGTTTTAAAAAAACAATAATCCACTTTATCATTTCATAAATACTTCATTTTGGATGGTATAGAATTTTCTGGTAACATGCAAAATGAATCCAAACAATGTACATGAAAGCACATCTGGTTAATTCATTCATTTTCCAAACCACTTATCCACACAAGTGTTGCGGGGGGTGCTGGAGCCTATCCCAGCTAGCACCAGGCGGCGGACACCTGGCCGATCGCATGGCACAAGGAGACAAATGACAACCAATCATCGCTAGGGGCAAGTGGTCCCCAACCTCAGGCCCGTGGACCGGCACCGGTCCACCAACCACCTGGTGCCGGTCCATCAGAGTAATAAATATTAACATTTTCAATCTCTCCCTCCTATTTAAAATCGAAAAAGCTTCCGCGATGTCCGCAATGAGAAAAAGGTTGGGAAAGACTGATCTAGAATGTTCAAGCAGCTAGCTTAGCATGCATCTTTTTGGGATGCGGGAGGAGACCAGAGCACCTGGATAAAACCCACACAAACATGCAAACTGCACACATGGGATCAAACCCACGACCCCAGAACTGTGAGATCGACTTGTTAACCACTCCCCCAGCCAGCCCCTCTTCCGCTTCTCCAATTTCAATTCAATGCAGTCCTAATGTTGACACTTCAGCACCAGCTGGACTGGAGAGCGCCATCGCACCGAGCAAAACCAATCCGCACATCATTCGATATGTGAACGGATTTTCCGCGGAAAACTGCTACTTTTGGGAAAAACCAGAGCTTGGATGTCCACGCATATTTGCCAACTGTCTCGGTCACCCACCCACCATCTCTTTAGCTTCGACAGCTGGGATGGACGGCAGCAAAGCGTGGAAACTGCGAGCCCCCATCGGCGTCCTCCTCCAGCCTTTGCGGTTAGCTTCGTCCGCGTAGAAATAAAGTGCCACGGCGCCACCGGTCGCCAGACAAAGGCCAAAAGTGAGGCACTTCCGTGCTCGTGATGAGGCCAATACATTTCTTGACTGGTTCAGTTTAGCGGCCAACCAGGCCACTCGACGGAAAGCGGCCATTGCTGCTGTTAGGGAAGATGTGCGGGCACAATTTGGAAAGATAGCTTCAAGCTATCGCGAGACTCGGGTGCTCTATCGCGAGATTCCATTGAATTGAATTGAATCGAATGCTTGAAGTATTGTCATCATAAAAGTATGAGATGTAAAGATTCACTACAAAGTGCACCAATAACAACACACAAATAAATAAACAATAAATAATTAATGAATAAGTAGTCAACATAAAATATAGTCAACAACGTAACATAGTAGGGAAGTGCACAAATAACAACAACAAACAAATAAATAATCAATAAATAATAACAATGAACAATAAATAAATAATCAATAAATAAGTAGTAGACATAAAAGTAGTCAACAACATAAATAACTAAGGAAGTGCACAAATAACAACAATTAACAAACAAATGAACAGACAAAGAAACAATAAATAATAATAATACATCAATAATAAATAATTAATGAATAAAGAAGTAGTCAACATAATAAATAAGTAGTAATGAACACAGATAAGTAGTCAAATTTAAGAAGGTGGTCACATACATAAATAAGTATTGAAGTAATCAATTTACTTTGAGTGGTGAAAATCTTTCACAAATTAATCTTTTTTGGGCCTGTTCAAGAACAGAATGACGTATTTTAATCAATGGTCCAAATTTAACGTAAGGGAATTGAGAGCTTGCGTGAATTGGAAAATAATATTATATTATTTTGCATCTTTCAGATATTTTGATGAACTTTTCTATTGAAAAGAAGTCCGGCAAGCAACCGGGAAACCAATCTCGCAGCAATCTACAATAGAATGCTTCAGGCTATTGAGTTATTCGATCAGTAATTTCTTTGTGTAGGTGGGTGCAAGGGTGGCTGCTTCCCCGGGGGCTTCCAACCTACAGAAATAGTCCCTCCATGCTTGGTTTCACTCTGCCCTATGTCATTAAGGAAGCAGTAAACGGAGCAATCTCGCCTAGAATCACATGACCATGGGAACACTTCCATTTTCTCCTCCTGTGGAAATATGCCATTGTAGTTGACGTCTTCATTGTGACTGGATCAATATCTAATATATCAGGATCCGATCAGCCTGGGGGTGATGCCGATCGATCCTTTGCAGGGTGTCGGGGTGAGGGCTATTATTCTGCTCACAAATACTAAGGAGTCAAGAAGTATGGATGCGCAATACGTGTTTGGCGACTTCAATTTCAACAAAAACACACTGACTGCCATTTTGGAGAAGTAAAATGAGTACAAAGTGTTTATGGGAGCTCACACATATGGACACACTAAGCACAAAGTATCTCACCTTAAAGTCATTTATCAATGCAACTCCCCAGGGAGGGGGGCGGGGGGATTGCTGATTTTGTGTGTATGGCCAACACAAATCAATGCAACACTTGGGGTTGAGGTTTAAAAAATATATATATTTCTACAACAAAGAAAAGGTGGAGAAAAGGTGACGATTTAGTGTTAAAGAGGGTTTTAGGTTAATGGATCGTCATTACGTACAAAGTAGGGATGTAATGTTACTTCAGTCTGAATCGATACATTGATTGGTTGAGCAGCGATTTAGTCAATCGAAATGCAAAAGTCAAATTGCCGTTTTGTTAAAAATAGCATTCAGTCAAAGGCTTGAATTGTTTCAGCAACACATTAAAATTGCTTCATGATTTTAATTTATTTTTAATTATATATAACTGACTGTGCAGTATGGCAGAAACCTTTGAATTGAATTGAAAATATGGAAAACTAATATGAGCAAGGATCATTTTTATTAGTCATGAAATTAGACTTTTATATTTTTTCAATCCAATCTAACACTATTTTGTGTTTTCTATCGTTTTGTGGATGTTAAACTATATCCATCATGTGGATTGTTTTGTATGGTATGATTATAGTCTTATTTTCTTTGCATAGGCTTTTTACACCATATATTTTTGTCCAATCCATTTAAACTAGGAGACTTGGCACTGATCCCTGCCAGCCTTCCCAGTCCCTCCCACTTCTAACTATAAGTATATTTTGGAGGTCTACAGTTCAAAACAGGTATTTCCCCGCTCAAGATTGTTTTTTCCAGATCGTCTTACAAGAGCTTCGATTCTTTGAAGCATTCGTGTCTTTGATTCACCCACAATTAACGATGTAGGCTGTTCAAAGACCCTTGGTAAGATCAATGAACGGATTGACAGTCAAGTGATGTCGTTTGCACAGGTGTGTGTGTGTGTGTGTGTTGCCGTGCGAGTCTTCTGCAGTCTTACATAAAACGCGAAGGCCATAAATCAACAGCCGTCAGGCAAAATTACGCAAAGAGGGGCTTTCCTTCTTCGTGTCGCTGCACCTGAGCCAGTTCTACAAGGGGGCACGCATGGGGCTGTAAAGCGATCTTAGGTCAGTCCTCACTGTCTGGAGTTTGCATGTTCTCCTTGGGCTTGCGTGGGTTTTCTCCGGGTACTCCGCTTTAATCCCACCACCCCAAAACATGCATGCTAGGCTGGCTGGTTGAAGACTGTAAATTGCCCCTAGCTTGATTGGTCGTCCGTCTCCTTGTGCCCTGCGATTGGCTGGCCACCGATTTAGGGCTTGCGTGGGTTTTCTCCAGGTACTACGGTTTCCTCTTACATGCCAAAAACATGCATGCTAGCTGGTTGATCACTCTAAATTGCTCCTACCTATGATTGGTTGTCCGTCTCCTTGTGCCCTGTGATTGGCTGGCCACCAATTCATGGTGTCACCCACCTTAGTTAGCTGGGGTGAGCTCCAGCACCCCCTGCAAACCTTCTGCGGATAAGTGGTTCAGAAAATGAATGAATGAAGAAGGCATACTATCAATGGCGTTTCTTAGCATACACGGGGTGCATCTATGTACTGCATTTATCTTTAATTACTGTTTAATTAATGTATTTATTCATTATTTGTTACATTTAATTTTGAAAAATTGAGGCTGTGTCTTCAGCGCTTTACATGAGCAAGAATAATAACAAAAAAACAGTTTCGATCCCAGGTCAGGAGCTTCGCGTGTTGAGTTGGCGTGGGTTTTCTTCGGGTACTCCAGTTTCCTCCCACGTCCTAAAAACATGCATGCTAGGCTAGCTGGTTGAAAACTCTAAATTGCTACTACCTATGATTGGTTCTCCATCTCCTTGTGTCCTGCGATTCAGGGTGTCACCTGCCTTGGTGAGCTGGGATAGGCTCCAGCACCCCCCGTGAGCCTTGCAAGGATAGGCGGTTCTGCAAATAGATTCATACGAGTTTTCTATGGCTCTCTCTGTCAAATAGGTGTCCGACCCCTGCTTTAGGCCATGAAAGTGTTAATGCATAGAGTCGGAGATGGGGTGTTTTTGGGGGGGTGGGGTTGGGTGGGGGCATTCTGGGCAGTGCAGAAAAACGCCATTAAGGAGGAGATCAAGGCTCATTTGCATGAAAAGACAACTCGGGAGAGTATCCTCTGGCCCTGAGTGCATTTTAGAGAGACGTCAGCTGCCGCTTTTCCGTGGAGGAAGTCCTCCAATGTGCGCAGAGGAGTTTCCCGGGGAGATGTAGCGCACTGCCGAGATGATGAAGATGATGATGATGATGGTGGCGATGGTGGTGATGATGATGCGCTGATAAACGGCATCGCCAAGCAGGAGACGGACGGGACGGGACGCGCGTGTTCGGAGCGAGATGTGTGCGCGCACTTACGTGGGATCGACGGGCTGCTGCTGATCCAGTGCGCTTGCAACTTTTACTTTTTTTTTTTCTTTTTTCGTTTGTTTGTTTTTTGCTCTCCACTCGATCGCTTCTCGCTGGGATGGGGGCGGCAGCCGAGCTTGGGATCTTCAACGGATTTGTGGACAGCTTCGGCTCGGCGGGAGGCGCTCATTTGCTCCTCACCCCGGCGGGGGCGCTGGAATACAACAACCCGGCGGGCGGACTCGTGCAGCACGAGCGCGAGCGCCTGATGTCGTCGGAACGCCTGTCCCGGAGCTTGGCGGATCTCAGCCACCTGAAGGGGATCCTCCGGCGGCGGCAGCTCTACTGCAGGACCGGCTTCCACTTGGAAATCCACCCCGGTGGTTCCGTGCGGGGCACGAGGGAGGACCACAGCAGATTTGGTGAGGAGTGCATTCTTCTCGGGAGTAGCTTTTTACTATCAAATGAATTTTCACTACATGACATCCTCGATTTGAGCATCAATTCAACAATATTCCTTTAAAATGCATGTGGAACTTGCACTCTATCTGAGCAAGTTTTTCCTTCATGAGTTTGTATCTCATGCATAATCATTTGTCATTGATTGTAAAATGTCCAACTTTTTAAAATATGTTATCATAACTTGGATCAATTGATTGACAGTCATCAAAATAACAACTACCGTTTTGGCAGAACTGCATTGCATCATGGTTAGACACTCAGACCAGGTTGAGAATCCAAATTTCCGAATCAGCTCCTAGTGGAGTTCTTCAGTAGTACACCGATAAAACAACCTAGCCATTTTGTTACGCTTCCAAACCGTTCTTCAACAATCATTCACACTCATATCTCCATTTAACAAGAATTGAGAGTCAAACTGGATCAACTGGGGTACCAACCGCACAGTGAAAACAGCAAAAAGTTTTACATTGACCCTAATACTGATCCACCCCCTGCCCCTTGTATCTCGAGGTACTAATAATACGCCTAGATGAAGCAGTGTACCACTGTGACGACAGCTGCTGCAATATATTGAGCCGCTCTGCCAGTAATGGCGTCCATAAGGGTCCATTTGTATCACATAAGGCTGACTAATAGCCTCCACTAACTGTTTGACTAAGGCAAAAGGCAAGTATGTTTCCAAGCTATAAAAAAAAGACAAGCTTTATATGTTAAGAATGTATACGGGGGGTTTTCTTTGCGCATAGATTGAAAGATTTTTAGGAGGAGGTGATAAAGATGAATAAGAGCTTTATCATTTCCATCAAAGGGAGCCGCTTGAAGATTTATTTCGCAGCTCTGAGGTAGTAACTCTTCTGGCATTTCATTCGAGCTCCAAATGTAACTTTGTGCCAGAGGCCATTCCAGATGTATAAACTCCCTTTTTCTTTTTCAATTCCAATTGGTTTAACTTACCTCGGAGTGCTTGGAGGTGTTCCGGTTGAAAGATATCAATGTGTTGTCGTCCTGTGTGGCCAGGTATTTTGGAGTTTATCAGTCTGGCCGTCGGATTGGTCAGCATCCGGGGTGTGGACACTGGCCTTTATCTCTCCATGAACAGCAAAGGAGAACTGTATGGATCGGTGAGTTTTCAGTTTGAGTTATTTCATATGGGAAAGCACATATTAATGAACAGAATCATGTTAATGAACATAGATATGTAAATATGTAAGATTGTAGCTGAGGGCCAATTTCCATCTTTAGTCCCTTGTGCAGGTTGAAGGTAAACGATGAAACATACACACACACACACACACACACACACACACACACAAGTAGGACAGTTTTAGACAACATTGTGTTTTGTTCGTCTAACAGCCAGGCTTAAAGATGATTGGCTAAGAGGTCCAGAAAAGGGAGTTCCTGTAAGATCATTGGAAATGAGTTCCAGGTTGACAGAATGCACTTTTTGAAGGGAACTACACAGTCACCTCTAGAGCCAGCCCTTGTTGATGTATTCGAATCGGGATTCCTTTAACGCACATGTGTCAAAGTGGCGGCCCGGGGACCAAATCTGGCCCGCCGCATCATTTTGTGTGGCCCGGGAAAGTAAATCATGAGTGCCGACTTTCTGTTTTTAGGATCAAATTAAAATGAAGAGTATAGATGTATATTACATTTCCTCATTTTTACCCCTTTTAAATCAATAATTGTAATTTTTTAATCATTTTTTTCTGTTTTTAGTTCAAAAATCATTTTGTAAAATCAAATAAAAAAATAAAAATAAAAAAAAAGCTAAAATAAACATTGTTTTACATCTATAAAAAACGGAATATTCAGGGCTTTTAATCCAGTTCTTTTAATCCTTTTATATAAAAAATATCTAAATATTATATCTAAAATGGTCCGGCCCACGTGAAATCAAGTTGACGTTAAAGCGTCCCGCGAACCAACCCGAGCCTGACACCCTTCCTTTAACGCTAACCGACTCTCCACAGTTAATTTACATAGCACATTCTAACCTGCTAACCTGATTTTGTCCCTTAATTGGAAATGATTTCCAGTTTGACAGAATGCACTTTTTGAAGGGAACTACACAGTCACCTCTCGAGCCAGCCCTTGTTGATGTATTCGAATCGGGATTCCTTTAACGCTAACCGACTCTCCAGGGCTAATTTACGTAGCACATTCTAGCCTGCTAACCTGATTTTGTCCCCTTTTTTTGCTTACAGCAAAAGCTTTCGGCAGAAAGCGTTTTCCGGGAGCAATTTGAGGAGAACTGGTACAACACGTACTCGTCCAACATCTACAGGCACGGAGAAAAAGGAGCATTTTACTTTGTGGCTCTGAACAAAGACGGTTCGCCGCGAGACGGGACCAGATCGAGGCGGCATCAGAGGTTCACGCACTTCCTACCGAGGCCTGTAGATCCAGACCGGGTGCCAGAACTGTACCGGGATATACTTGGACAGAGCTGAGGGCAAACCGATGTCCCGGTTTTTGACTGGGAATGGAAAGAAGGACCTTCTTTTGGACCACGTTGCAAGGAAGTTTAAGAGAAAAGAACCGGGGAACATCTGGGATTATGCTACCTATGATCTCATTAATGGCATACGCAGTGGCTTCGGGAGCCAAGATGGCCGACATCCCTTAAATTCCATGCTACCTGCTTTTCCGAATCTGCATGTGTAAATGAACGGAGGCGAGTTGAGACGAACGAGCGGATCGTAGATGTTCTTTTCCGTTTCCATGCGGCGTCCTATCTTTCCGGAAGCTGCCAAGTGAACCGCTTCCTTAAATGTTTCATTCACGATACAGAACGGGCGGTTTACAGACAATAATGGGGTAGTTTTATGCACTGGAAAGCAGCCGTAAGAGGGAGTTTGGAGATGGAAGCCATCTGAGGAAAAGAGGGAGAAGATTAGACGATTTGTTTAGACTTTTTTGGACCCCCGGTGAAGGAATTGTGATGTTTTCTCGCCGATTGCAGTCAAAAGACGAGCACAGATTGGATTTTTAGGCTTTAACAGATTTTTATTATTTATGACTCTCTCAATTCTGGGACAAACAAGTATATTTATTTCCTATATTTATTTATTTTGAAAGTATATTTTTGCAGGTGTGACAAAAAATAAAAAGACTTCATCTTTGTCTGATGGTTTGTGTGGAATTCTGCTTACAACAAATGGAAAATGTGTACTACGAAGTTTTGTTTCTTTTTAATAATGTTCAAAAATCTTCAAGAAAAATTTCTACCAAAACAAGAAAAATGATTAAAAGAATATCTGACATGTTTTTTTTACTGCAAGAAATTTGAAGACATTAAAAAAGAAGCTATTTGTGTATGTAGAAGCTAAATGACTATTTTATGTTTCTGTTAAAGTTTGATATTGGGGGACGAGGGCAAGAAATCATTAAAGCTTTGTTTGAAAACAATGAAATGAAATACATCCTAAAAATAAGATTGGCATAAATATTCATGGGAAATTCAAATGTCAAAAACAAACAGTAAAAAAAAGGCATTTTTCAAAGGTCTGGCAATGGACAAATTCAAATTTTATAGCAACATTGCCACTTGAATAAAACAACAATAGGTTTCATTTAGTGTTTCTTTTCTTATTCCGATATCTATAAATGTCCCGCAAATACGCACAAACGCAAAACATATTTTCATTGGAAATGAAAGCGAATTTTCCCCTGAAATAATATGACACATGGATTTTAGGAAGGACATTAAAAAAGATACAAAAGAGAAAGCAAGTTATGAATAGGTTTGCTTCATCAAAATAAGCTCACAAAAGAAAAGGAGAGAGCAAATAAAGTCCCCATTGTAAAAGAATCACAATGAACTGGTGACTGATAGGCCGGAAACGACTTCATCCTCGACATAATTCCTTGATCTGTCCTCACCTGCCTACTTACAGGTGAGTCTGAGTCATCGTCCTCTCTTGGAGCAACTCTGAACAAGTCAACCACAAAAGTCAAATCAAAATTGTTCCTGAACACGTGTGCAAATATTAATTTATTTCTTTTTAACACCAGCTTTCATTGGACATCAAGTAGTTTTCCTTCTGATTTTCGAGATTTATGGGTTATTTCATCTTTTAATTGCTTTAGGAATGTTCACTTTTTTGCTATATCTAATACAATAGCGTTTTTTGGGTACGTCATTTTTTAAATTTCCCTAATATTAACGTTGCGCCTTATGTATGTATTGTGGTTGTGGCTAGTGACTTTTTTTTGTTTTGTATTGTAATATTCTGCTTAGCTAAATTGCTCAAGACATCTATTCATTTTTCATCAAATCCATTAATAAAAGATCTAATAAATAAACCAATAAAACATTGATTACAATATTAAAAGATACAAAGAACAAACAACAATGGGATTGCTGCTCTAATGCTCTCATGTAAGATATCATTTTTTTAAATTTCCATTCATTCATTCATTTCCCGAACTGCTTATCCTCACAAGGGTCACGGGGGGTGCTGGAGCCTACCAGGTGGGCGACACCCTGAATTTTTTGGGCAGTCAATTGTATTTATTTAAAAAAAATCATTTTATTTTATTATATTAGTAGACATGTTTCAATTGGAATTTGCATTAACTTTATCATGGATTAAAAAAAAGAGGTTCAGCTCTTTAACTTTTATATTTAATACACTTTAAAGCTAACCCTACTCATAATTTATACAATTGATATTTTAGAAGAATTATTTTTAGGAATAAAACAACGTTCCCATTTGACCTTTGACCCTAACGATACAATTAATATTTTTCCAAGAATTATTTTTATGAAGAAACCGACTTTGACCTTTGACCCCTACTCGACAATTGATATTTTTACAAGATTTTTTTTAAAGAATAAAACAACGTTCCCATTTGACCTTTGACCCCAACTATACGATTGATAATTTTACAAGAATTAGTATTTGGAGGAATAAAACGACGTTGCCATTTGACCTTTGACCTCCACTGCAGACTGAATCCGATTTCTTTCAAACGAAACTAAGATTTCCTTTGAAGTAAAGGCTTTATAAGCAGGAAGAACATTACGTCCAGGTAGGAAATGAATCCGAGTAATCCTCTAATAGGGGAGCGCGGTGTGCGGTGAGAGAAAGATGGCTGAGTACCAGCATGCGTCTATGTCTGTGTGTGTGTGTGTGTGTGTGTGTGTGTGTGTGTGTGTGTGTGTGTGTTCAAACCAGGACAACGCCAGCAAGAAATGGCTCAAAGGTTTGCAAGAAACAGGTGGCTTTGTGAGAGCAGGAATTACAAACAGTAACGTTGCATGTGGGTTCCAAGTGTTGCAGCCTGTCATGCTGCAATCTTCCTTTGAAGTGCATGAGTGTGTGTGTGTGTGTGTGTGTGTGTGTGTGTGTGTGTGTGTGTGCGTGTGTGTGTGCGTGTGTGTGTGTGTGTGCTAGGAAGGGGGAGGCGTGTTTATGGGAGTCAAAATGACTGCATAGATATTCATGTCTGCACAACTTCTGTGTGTGGAAGAGCAAAAAAGGGAAACAGTGACTTTGTCCGTGTGTGTGTGTGTGTGTGGGTGTGAGTGTGTGATCTATGAATCTGTGTGAAGGTGAGCCAGGGGTTCTCCTGACCAGAGGCATGTCTGACTGATGTGTGAGGGCTTGTGCACCGGTGTGTGTGTGTGTGTGTGTGTGTGTGTGTGTGTGTGTGTGTGTGTGTGTGTGTGTGTATGTTAGCGCACAGTGCAATGCCTCCTCCCCCAGATTTTCTGCGGCGCAGTCCTCCGTGGGGTTTTCCATCAAATGGTTAGATCACCCGCACTGGATCCAACAGGCAAGGAGCCATGAAGGGACAGCCCGGGGAGGGACAAATTATTTCAAAAAGGAACATTCTGATGAATCACGAGGGTTGCTTCTTAGAGCCCTGTAATACTTTTGAACTTGGATTTGTACCTTAACTGTAATATTGTTGGGTCTAAAACAATCGATACACGCTAGTCTTCCCACGCAGTTTGCCCACCGCAGCACTCTTACATTGCTGTTATTTCTTTATTTTCCATGACATATTTTATCGATTGATTTTTACCATACTATTTTATGTGGGAAAGCGAAATATTCGGCCTTTTATTGAACAGCAAAAATAAATATGACTTGCCATACTGTAGCTTCACTTCTTTGTAGGCTTCCAAGTTACGTTGCAACCGTAAGAAAGGTTTCTATTGGTTCAAAAAGTAAGTTTAATGTTTAGGAAAGCGTAAAAGTATTGACTCATTCGCTACCGTATTTGTACTGTATTTGTCTATAGGGATTGCAATGTGTTGTAAAATGTTGGTAAAAAAAATATTTGCATTGAATTATTTGCTTTTCTTGTCATTATACGAGTATAATGAGATTTAAAGCTTCACCCAAAAGTGCACAGAAACAACAACAAACAGACAAATAAATAATCAATAAATAAACAATAAATCAATAAGTAGTCAACATAATGAAACATAATAACTAGTCAACATAATGAAACATAATAAGTAGTCAACATAATGAAACATAAGTAGTCAACAACATAAATAAGTAGGGAAGTGCACAAACAACAACAACAAACAGATAAATAATAATAAAAAATAAATCAATAAGTAGGGAAGTGCACAAACAAACAAACAGATAAATAATAATCAAAGAGAAATCAATAAGTAGTCAACATAATAAGTAGTCAACAACATAAATAAGTAGGGAAGTGCACAAACAACAACAACAAACAAACAAACTGATAACTAAATCAATAAATAATAATAAAAAATAAATCATCACTAAATAAGTCATAAAAAAATAAGTAGTCAATACAATAGATAAGTAGCATTTCAAATGCGAGGTATTCAAAACATGTATTTCATAAGGGGCATCACTGTCATGGCGCCCTTAATTACTCCTATACAGTCATCCACCAATCAGGTGAGACCAGGATATGCCTAAAAAATTCATCTTTGCAACAACCGGCAAATCAAGAAATGCGAGCAGCCGTCGTGGGACATTAGGCGTGAAGAAAGAACATCGTACTGAGTCATGCCGGGACACGGGCGGAGGAGAATTATCAGGCAAAATTCCAAATTGTCAGGCACAGACACATATTTCAACAAAATCGGCTGCTTAAAAAACATTTAATTGCGTCTATAATGAGACATTTAGTGGATGGGCAGGCTCTCCGTGGACTCAATTTATTGCCCACGAGCAACGGAAAAAAACATTTTTCCATAACACGTCCACTCAAACAAACAAGGTCGCACGCCTCTTCTCTTTTTCCACAAAAGTTTTGGATTGTTCAAAGGTTCCAACGCCATCCCAGCGCGAGGCCAGACGTGTGTCTGAACGAGCATGTGCGGGTGTGCGGGAGATGGCGTTTTGTTTTTGTCAAAAGGCGAGACAGGTGTGGAAGCCATCCCTGCTGGTACCTCAAAGCATCCAAGCAACACCCACACGCCATTCATCGCCTCTCCGTGCGTGAGATTAAGGGTGCGAGGTGCTTAGTTGTGGTTGATTCAGACAAAACAAGCCTTAGGCCCAATGCTCACAACAGAAATGCCTGTTTTGACTAACAAATGATTGAATCCGTCATGACGTCTTTGACCCTTGAGTGAGAAAAAAAACCCACATTTTTAGGGCTAATTTGTCAAATGGTCAGCAGCCATTTGAAGCAAATGGACTAGCGACCATTCGCTATTTTGTTTTTTGGAAACCTCCGAATAATCCAAAGATTTTTCTTAGCTTCTCCATTTTTGAAGTTGTGTTCGTCACCCTTGAAATGATGTCTCATTCCAAAATGTAACAGAAAACTATTGAAACAATACACAAACTTTTTTGGAGCGCTTAAGAGACCCGCGGGGGTGCCGGGGTCTATCTGACTGGGTTGCCAGACAATCACAGGGCACAGAGAACAACCATTTGCGCTCAATTTAGCAAAAGTTAGCCTAGCGTGCTTGTTTTTGGGGATGCGGGAGGAACCCGGACAACCCGGAGAAGACCCACGCAGGCCACGGTGAGAACACGCAAACCCCACACAGCAAGGTCGGCACCCACTGGGGATTGAACTTTCGATCTCAGAACGACAAGACGAACCTGCTCACCTCCTAAAACCTAAGATCCCAATATTTTTCTTAATTCAGTTTACATCATCGGGGACCCATACCACCCTATGTCCGATTATTATTATTATTATTATTATGTACGCCGAGTCTATTAAAACGGCATGACACTGGGCAAAAGGGGCGGGACTAAATCATGAAAAATTGAATATGTCTATCTCTGAAACTGAATAGGCGCTCTCTCCATGAAAATTGCATCTATTCAACCTCCAGCCCTTGCTTAGGTGTCCTTGAGCAAGACACTGTCAATCATCGGTGAATGAGAAGACTGGAAAAGCACTCTTACCTATTCCTTTCCTGTATATCTCTAATTCAATAATGGCACCATTTTTTCCCACGTTCACTTTTCTAACACAAATGGCCCTCACACATGTCAACAAACAAACAATACACACACACACACACTTACACACAAACTCCTCCTCTCTATCTGAAGCCTGGATGGAAGTAATTAAAGCAAGTGGAGCTAAATTGAAGTGTATTGAACCCATCTCTCCCTCCCACTCCGTCAATAGATCACCGGGCAAGAAATATCGACCTCAGTCAGCAAAGACTGCAAAACACTTTTCCCCGCAGTGGAGAGAAATGGGGAAAGCCAGTGCTAAAGATGCGAGCAGGACAATTTTCAGCAGCATCATTTCTGCACCAACCGTGAACTGCAAGAACCAACACGTGCAGTGGAATCAGCAGGGAAGGAAAGAATAGATTGTTATTGAATATTCATCAGGAATTCCCCCCAAAGGTCCTGACATGACAAATGGGCATCCCACGCACCGTCAATGGCAAAAGCCAAGAACGCATCTGCTCTGGTTGAAATGCCGTTTCTCCCTTGACTTGATGTCAATTCAATTGGAGTTGAATTGATTATGTCCATTTTGGAATCAATACTAAATGGGTTTGCTGACTCAGGTGCTCCACTGCCATTTTCCCTTTCTAACTTTTTTTATTTTTTACTCTCAAGGCTATGCTAAATAAAATGGCAACAAGGTTTATCAGGGACACTTGATTTTTTTTCCCTACAATAATATTTTTTTTAAATAAGGACTGTTGCAAAGTTCCAATTAAAAAGCATGCATAACTTTCACAAACAATGGAATCTCACTAAAATTTGTGTACAAGCATCCAAGATCTTAATTTTGCCAATTTTGTCTTTCCTGTCGTCAATCGCATGCGTGACCGGACGATTCGCCGAAAGACGTTTGGCCGACGGACAGTTCGCCGAACGGACGTTTCGCTGGAACGTCCGTTCGGCGAACTGTCCGTCGGCCAAACGTTTTTCGGCGAATCGTCCGAGTACCAATCGCATGAATTGAAAATGTCTCATTTTCTAAAAAATCTATAATCAGCCAATTTTAGTGTGCCAGAGATCATGTACAGACATGTATATATTTTTTCTTAAAAAAAAATACTATACTCCTTTGTCTTAGTCGTTAGCACAAGGGCCTCACAGCTCTGGGGATCTGGGTTCAAATCCACCTGTGTGGAGTTTTTATGCTCTCCAAGGGCCTGCGTGGGTTTTCTCTGGGTACTCTGGTTTCCTTCCACATTCCAAAAAACAGGCTAATTGGACACTCTGGTCATTTTTCTAAGCATTTTAGAAGAAAAAAAACCTCTCGTAAAAAATATTATCCAAAAGGATTGCTTGGATGTCAAAATATGTAACGTATTTCTTTCCGCATTTAAAGATAACGCGAAGAAAATGTTTGCCAACGAGGACACGCTGCTGCATGTGCGAGCTTCTTGTTGAAAATGGACGTCCTATCATGGTACGTGCCTCGTTTTGACAGCTTGAGTTTCACACCTGAAAGACTGACAGTCAAGTTTTATGGCCCAAAAATTTGAAGGTGTTTTTTTGTCTTTGCTCTATATTCTTCAAACTAGCCCTGACCTTGCGACTATGTCCCTCCTTTTACATGATCCTGAGAGTGATAAATGTGGCCTTTTTGTGGAATTTGGAATCAACCAGAAGATATGGAGTCAATAATAAATAGCATTATTTTCCATATATATTACCATTTCTTAAAAAATTTATTCATGTTATTTTGTATTATTAAACTGGTGTCATTTTGAAAAGAGCGATCAGAATTTGTCAGTGATTTATTCATTCATTCATTTTCTGAACCACTTATCCTCGCAAGGGTCGCGGGGGGTGCTGGAGCCTATCCCAGCTAACTACAGGCGCCAGGCAGTGGACACCCTGAATCGGTGGCCAGCCAATCACAGGGCACAAGAAGACAGTTAACCATTCACACTCATAATTATTAGCAATTTAGCATCGAATTAGCCTAGCATTTTGGGGATGTGGTAGGAAACCAGAGTACCTGGAGAAAACCCACACAAGAACATGCAAAAGGACAAAAAGCGAGGACCGACCTGGGATCGAACCCTCGACCCCAGAACTGTGAGGCCGATACGCTAACTACTCTTTAGGTCATTTGTTATTTTTCTGTATGGAAATCATCCATGGCTTTGAAATCATTTGCATAACATTTGTTTGTCATTTTATGGAAAAAGGTCAAACGTGTTTCAGTCCAACTTATGCATAAAAAAAACACTACCCGTGCCATCAAGATTTTTGATAACATGTTTACTATGGAATGTTGTCGCAGTTTTAAAAAAAAAAGCTTAGTTACGAATTCATGCAAAATAAAGCTTGAAAACATGGTTGCCTTTTGCCTCTTATTTCGACGTTCCGAAAGCTAAAGCTGTCCAGACGAAGCCTGCGCATGTCAGAACAAGAACCTCCGCACAACCTGCGATTTATCACCCCCACGTACACTCGCGCACACAGTTACACACACACACACACACACACACACTCCCAACCTCAGAAACACGGTGACAGGTGTGTTTTGCATACGGCTTGGAAAGACCGAGACAAGATCAGGTGCCCTATCTGGTCTTCCCATCCTGATGCTTGAAGTCAGGTGGGCTTCAACATTAGGGTCTTCTTTGAAGGTGTGTTGATGCATAACACACGCACCTCATACCACACACACACACACACACACACTGACCAGCTGTTTCTCTCTTCCACGACTCTTTGATGTCTGTACTTTATCTTCTTTGCACTTAAACACACACATGCAAACATAGCCAACAGCAGCGGAATGCTACAAGTGCGTCTTATGCCGGCCGTCCCATCTATTCTGGTTTAACATCTCGTCATACTGCTACAAGTTTGCTAACATTGCTAAGAGACGGTGGCGATTCTGTCATGATGAACGTAACATCAAGTACTAAAGGCGTTCCTGCATGTGTTTCATCAAAGCGTCTTACTAAGCTGTCAAGACCTTCTTGTATTACCCGCCGTGTTGAGTGGGCAGCAGGCAAATAGGGCCGCCATGCTGGGGGGGCCCCTTGGCGCAGATGCACCTGATATTCGCCGGCACCTCGACAACAATGACTCCACCCTACACGTCACCCTAAAAGCCACCTGCTTGCCTTATTCATGGATCCACAACAAGAATGAAGGATGTTTTTGTTGTCAAACTCAAACACACACACATCAACTCTACCATCGTATCTACGTTCACCTTTGACCACAGGTGTCAAAGTGGCGGCCTAGGGGCCAACTCTGGCCCGCCATGTCATTTTGTGCGGCCCAAGAAAGTAAATCACAAGTGTCGACTTTCTGTTTTATGATCAAATTAAAATGAAAAGTATAGATGTACATGGAATATTTCCTCTTTTTCCCCTTTTTAAATCAATAAATAAATAAAAATGTAAATCCAAAATTGTATTTGTTTTCTTTTTCTATTGTTTTTAGTTCAAAACGCATTTTTTAAAAATATTTTTTTATAACAAACTGAATATTTAGACCTTTTGATCCAGTTCTTACATAAATATATTATAAATATTATATCTAAAATGTTTCCTCTTTCCCCTTTTATTTTTCACTGTAAATTAAAAAAAAACATTTTTCCTTTTTAAATAAAAAAACTAAAGGTTAAAACGTATGATAGATTTAATATTTGCCCTCTTTTCTGATTTTTTATTTTTTTTTTAAATGTAGAAACAATTCACTACAAGAGAATATTTGCTATTAAGAGACGCAAAGAGAAGATTTGTAATAATTTCAACAAAAACCAAAAAATCAGCACGATGAGCCTAGTTGGAAAACATAACAACCCTTCGCCATCTTGTTTGTGAATCCCCTTATTTGCCGAAAAATAAACACCAGAAGTAAAGACGGCTACGCTGTTGCCTCTCGCTTTTTTTAGTGCACGGCACCAACGTGCCGAAATCGCCGTCTTGCTTTGAAAGTCCACGTGTGGAATCAAGCGGCCTTCCACTGGCGTGCTGACGATTGTTTGACTGGACAATTGGAAGTCCGATGCGGTCAAGCCCGTTGGTGACTTTTTACTACGTTGGCAAACAGCAGTAAGTGTCACGCCTGCGTACGACACATCTGCAGGGCGTAAAGATGAGACGAGACTCAATGACTGCTTCCTGTGGGTTTTGCTAATCGATATTCATAAGCACGGTGTTGTCATTTAGTCAATATGGAACGCAATCAAGATCATACGGATGGAAAACTAACAAAATGTACAATGAAAATGTGGTTGTTGACGTTTCAATTTCATCATGTCTTCCAACTAGGCTGCCAAAATGATTAATCGATTAATAAATTGACAGTTTCGTGCTGATCGATAGATCATTTTTGGATAATAAAATGAGTACAAATTTCCTCTTGTAGTTGATTTTTTTTTACATTTATACACAATTTTTAATCAGAAAAGAGAGCTGATATTAAATCAAAATTATGTTTTGACCTTTTGTTTTTTTATGTAAAAGGGAAAAGAGAAAATATGTATGGCGTATTTGAAAATCTGTTTATTAACAGTTAAAATAAAAAGGAAAGAGGAAGCATTTTAAATATAATATAATATTTGGATTTTTTTTCTTAAATCTGGATCAAAAGCCCTAAATATTCAGTTTGTTATAGATCTAAACCAGATGCATTTTGAACAAAAAAAAATGGAGAAAAAAATTCTAATTTTTGGATTAAAAAATTTGCAATTATTGATTTAAAAGGGGGAAAACGAGGAAATATTCTCTATACATCTATAATCTTCATTTGAATTAGATCAGAAAACACAAAGTCAGCACTCATGATTTACTTTCTCGGGCCGTACAATAGGATGTGGCGGTCCAGATTTGGCCCTCGGGCCGCAACTTTGACACCTGTGATCTAGGATGAGATGATTTGTTAAATGACGTTTTGCCCTTTTATTAAAAAAAAGTTACTTCTGTCCTTAGATATCTGAATTGAATGCCTTTATTGTCATTATACAAGTACAATGACTTAAAGCTTCACCATAGAGTGCACACATAAATAAGTAGTCATAAAAATATTTAAGTACAATCAAAATGAAGTGAGGTAAAAAAGGGTATAAAGTGTCTACTTCACGTGTTGCTAATATCATACCAAATGTTACATAAAATAAAGTGCTGTCCCAATTTTTGACAGGCAGGATAGAATATCCATAAGAGGTATTATAATATATAATAGGTTAGAAGCAATCATTTTAAGTAAAAACCTGCAAATACTTAACCAGAGGAGTTGAGAATGAATGAATCGTTGCATTTATATGAAATAAAAAAAAATGCCATTCCTTGTCTAGTTTGTGTTGTGCTGCCCTCTAGAGTCCAAATCAATGCATTGTCTCAAATTCTAACTCGTAAGTTTTTGTCCGAAACATGTCAGCAGAGAGCAAAAAGTAATTTAACCATACATTTAACCATTTGGAATGTGAAAAAAAAATGAATTTTACGAAATTCATAAACGGGAGATGGACGCACTCCTATTAAAAATACATTTGATTGCCTTTTTTGCATGAATTTACAACGTATTAATTGACAACGGCCAATCAGCCACCATTATATTAAGGTTGATTGGTGAACCATCCGCAGCCGTCTGACTTCAAATACGAGCAGAGTTAAGGAGCGATCGATCATCAAAAACTTTTGAGGACGTCCAAAGAGCCCACCCGAGCCCACCTGAGCCCACCATGCCTACAAAGAACACCCTCGAGCAGCACATCAATCGATTCAAGAACAAGGGGAAGACCTCCACGGTAACTTTCAACTCATTTTCAAGGCACTTCTGTGCAACCAAAACAAGGGGAAACCTTACCAATGCATTTTTTAAACAAATAAATTATATTACCAACCAAAAAAGTGGCATATTTACCCCAAAAAATGAAGCAGAAAACAACCATCCAAATCCAAAATGATGCCAGAGTCCTAAATATAAAAAGGCAACTGGACCAAATTAAATTGATTATGAAATCTAAGTTCAGTTATTGCCTTAAATCAGCAATAAAGATGCCATTGTTAACTATTGTGTTAACAATTGCCCATATTGATGATTTTTTTTTTTTAAATAGCCGAGTTGTGTATCATTTTGATTTTAATTCTATTTGTGTATTTCTGCTTTTCAAGTGACAGAAAGCACTGATATACAAAATATTTATTTTTGCAATTGCTTTTCATTCAGACATTTCGGGAAAAGCGAATTTCCGACTGCGTGGAGTTGCGCAAAGTGAAAAAAAATGAGAACCTGATGAAGAGGAGACATATAACGCCATCTCTTTCCGACGACTGTCTATCGCCGTCGTTGCTTTCGGACGACAAGGTCAGTTTCTGGATGCTTGACTTTTTTTTTGTTGGGGAAACAAAGCCTTACAATTGCATCCGGTTATCTTATAGGCTTGCCTTTTAACCATTGAAGAAATAGTTGCAGAAATCAACTCTGACGTCAAGGATGCTCAAATTCGTGGATGCCAGGCTGCCAGGTGAAGTCACTTTCAAGTCACTTGGCTCAAGACGGTTTCAAGTCACTTTCCTCTAGACTCGTTTCAAATCATTTTCCTTTTGATCCTTCTCGTGGTCAGAAAACTCCTTTCTCAAGAGCGCAACCCGCCTCTGAAGGAGATCATCGACGCTGGCCTCCTGGCTCGCATGGTGTTCTTCTTGGGCATGGATGAAGAGCCTCCCTTGCAATTTGAAGCCGCTTGGGCTCTGACCAACATCGCCTCTGGAACATCTTGGCATACGCAGCAGGCCAGTGCATTGCTAGGACATAATTAACTTCATTTCTCTTTTTTTTCAATCTTTCAAAAATCCAAATTCATCTTTCTGTACTCAGGTGGTGGAAAACGGCGCTATTCCCAGCTTTATTTCGTTGCTGGCTTCACCGCACTTGCACATCAGCGAGCAGGCCGTGTGGGCCCTCGGAAACATTGCGGGTAATTTGTTTGTTGATAATAGTTTTCCATGCATCTGTAATTTTTTTTTTTTTTTTTTAAACCTCACAGGTGATGGTCCGGTCTATCGAGATGTCCTCATTGAATATAAAGTGATCCCTGCTTTACTGACACGGGTCTCTCCAGATACTCCGGTAATTTAAACTTGAAAATTCACATTGTATTCAAGGGAATAAAATGGCATCCCATTTTTTTCCCAGGTTGGATATCTTCGCAACCTTACGTGGACTTTGTCAAACCTGTGCCGGAATAAAAACCCATTTCCACCCTTGTCTGCGGTCTACCAGGTAAGGAAATCTAACCAAATCTCATTTTTGCTATTCTGGGTCTTTAGCATTTTGCACTTGATGCTAATTCTTCCTCAACTTTTTCCAGGTGCTTCCAACACTGGTCCGGTTTCTCCACCAAAGCGACAAGGACATCCTATCCGATGCATGCTGGGCCATCTCCTACCTGACGGACGGCGACAACGATCGCATCGAGATAGTCGTACGTTCGGGTATTGTCAACCGCCTGGTGGAGCTGATGGGCCACGAGGAGCTCAACGTCATGGTAATGGAGTTCTCCATCCCTTTGCCTGCTGGTCTATTTATCAGAGTTGGCAAAACTTTTTTGTGGTTTTTGGACCTGGAAACTTTTAGACTCCGGCACTTCGCGCCATCGGGAACATCGTGAGCGGCTCCGACCTGCAGACGCAGGCGGCCATCGACGCGGGGGTTCTCGGCATGCTTCCTCAACTCCTGCGGCACCCCAAGGGGAACGTGCAGAAGGAAGCCACGTGGGCTTTGTCCAACATCGCGGCCGGGCCTTGCAAGCAGATCCAACAGATCATCACGTGTGGTCTACTTCCTCCTCTTGTCCAATTACTCCAAAATGTAAGTGGTCACATTTTGCAAAGTGGGCTTTCCAAACATCAAATGCTTGTAAAATTGTCTGATTCATCCTTGTTTCCCAAAGGGAGACTTTAAGACTCAAAGGGAGGCTGTCTGGGCGGTGACCAATTTCACCAGTGGTGGCACTGTGGAGCAGGTGGTCGAGTTGGTCCACAGTGGGGCACTTGAAGGAATAATCAACCTTTTGAAAGTAAAGGATGCTAAAGTCATACTGGTCATCCTGGACGCCATAAACAACATTTTCACAGTAAGGCAGGCGGAAGATGATGTGATGGAAGTTATGGTTCCTGGCTTGAATGATTTCAATTCCTGTTTAGGCAGCAGAAAAGGTGGGTGAAATTGAAAAACTAAAGCTGCTAGTGGAAGAGCTTGGAGGCCTGGACGACATTGAATTTCTCCAAAACCACGAGAACGAGACGGTGTACCAGTCGGCACATAATCTCATCGAGAAGTACTTTTGTGATGTAAGTCAACGTGTACATTTTTGTCTACGCTTAAGGCTGGAAAAATGGCCTAAGGTGAATTTGACAAGTCCATCTATTTATAAATGGGATTCAAAAGCATGAATCTGTTCTCAACAGAGCGAGTTGGAAAGTGTAAAGGAGGATTCAAGAACAGAAGATGGTCTTCAATTCAAGGCTCCGGATGTTCACAAAACATTTGAATTTTAAACTCCTGCTCCATTACGAAAAAAAATAAAATATTTTCCTAGCAAACTGCCTTGTGTATGGTTAATTCATTCTCCATGTGTAAAAGGGAAAAAAAACTATGTACAATATTAGATGCACTTTTTCATGTACCTGATCAAAATTGGAAGATGAAAAAATGACCAAGACTTGTAGAAAATTATAACTTGTCCATTTTATTTTTATAACAAAATATTTACGAACATTAAAATTTTCAAACAAACCAGACATGCTATGACCATGTATGATAAAAAACTGGTTCACCACATGAGAAACTGTTCCAGTTTAACCAACAAATCCATTAATATCTTAATTTAAATGTTTAAAAAAATCTGGTAGGGAAATAGAATTTCGAGGGGGAAAAAATACATGTCAGGAAAGATCACAGAAAATTCCTTTACCAAATGTGGCACATGCATGTTAGTTAAATCACGTAACCGTGAACACCTAACATTGATTTTTTTTTTTAAATCAAAGCCGTTGCATTTCACAATGATGCCACCAGGTGATAGCAAACCACCAGGTAAAACGAAAAGGCCGGGCTTTGCACACTAAAGTGCATCTGTGACCTGTTCACTAGGCTACCACTGGTAAACTAACATCTCACAAAGCAGGTTCCCTCATGACAATGGCCAACTTAATTGCATTGCAGTAAGTGCTTTAATAGAAAAATCTAATTCCTAAAGTGATTTGACAACGGCTGGTGTCCGTTTACATCTTTTCATAGGTGAGTTCATGGCCACAGGTCTCACAGGTTTTCTTGTAGAGATCTTCATCCAGATCCACCACCTCTTCTGCTCCGTACTGATGTTGGTGCGCAACGGTGTCTTTGGCCCACGTGCTGCTCCTCACTGCCCGACGCAGTTCTTGGAAACACAAAAGATCACGGTCTAATACCTCCAAGCTAATGGCGCGGCTGGCCTAAGCGCTGGACTGTAACGAACCTTTGACTTTTTTGTTGAAGCGCTTTTGTTTCTGCACTTCTTTGTTTTCTTCCCTGGTCTCCTTGGCTTCCTCCAACGCCGCCTCCGAACCCCAAACCTCCATACATCGCCTCTCCACGTGAATTTTAAGGTAGAGCTTCATGTCCCCCCATCGTGGATTGTGAGGGTTTTTCCTCAATATGAATTTGAGAGGAGGCTCTCTTTTGTCCAAGTCACAGTCCTTCAATAGATAGTTCTGCTTGGCTTCGGTTCTGGAGATCAACTTGTGTTTCTGGTCGTTGTCTCTGAAGACGATCGATGGTCAATTGAACTCATTTGAATACATCCATGCATATTTAAAACTGCATAAGAAGTGAATCCTGATCACCTGAGCATGCATGGTTCTGTAGCTTGTCTTCATGAATGATGATTTATAAATAATATCAATTCTAACTAAAGACGTCTCGTCTTGGATCACTCGATCGGAAATCGGATTCCATCGCGTTGTTTGAGGAACAAGATTGGGTAAAATAAAAAAAATCTGATAGTTTTTTTGTACTGTTAAATGTAATTACTACCTCATTGGCTTAGCCAGCCCTCCCAGTCAAAATGGATTGGATTTCTGTCGATGTCCGTGACATTGAATGAGGTAACAAGCAACATTGCATTGAGGTAATAATACATTTTCAATGTACAGGATCAGGACTCGGTACTTTTCAACTATGCCGAAACGCTGTACTATAGACCAACATTTTTACATCTATTGTACTGAATTTGAAATTTCACCCCCTAAAAGAAGCCTGTGAAAGGTATTTATTTGTAGGTACGTACCTGCACATGTCACACACAGAAAGGTCAAAGCTGGTATTGAGGTACGAGTCCATAAAAGGCTTTTGGCAGTCATCGCAAAACAAGTAGTCTGGCTCGATGACCGGAGCTGTCAATCAAAGCAGAACGTAAAAATAAGAACGCAAAACACATTCAACGAAAAAAAACAACAACAACGTGCGTACCTACCTGGCTGATGCACCACTTTAATGCTCTTTTGTTCCTCCCCTCCACCACCCTCTTCATCGATGAAAAACCCCGCACCGGTATCGATGGTTTTGCAAACTTTTGCAGCGGTCGCCCCTTCCACAGCAGCCGAAGGACGGCTCGCTATTCGGGCTTGTCGCAGCATCAACGCCCGCTGTCGATTCCTTTCGATTTTTGCACGCATCGCAGCAGAAAGTTCGGGTTTTGGGGCTTGTTCCGCTGCGGGTTCATTAGGAACAGCCGCCGTCGGTGACCTCGATGGGTCCATATTGTTTGACGAAAACCACAAAACAGAATGAATGGCACGCTCAATTATTACGAAAGGCGAAAACAGATGTGTTCCACTTCCGGATACGTCTTCTTCTTCCCCCCTCAGTCCGTCAGTGGTCACTACCGCCATCGTGTGGTAGGGGTGTGGAATGCCAACGGTGTAGCACAAATGGATTTAAATATAATTCTTTTTTTTAATAGAACATTCAGTATATAAAGATTAAATAAAGAAACTTATATTTAGCTTTAGATTTGACACGGATATTTTATTAATAAAAAAACAAAAGAAAGCTCAATATTTCTACAATATAGATTCAAAGAGCAGATTCCCCAATTTTATAGCTCTAGCACAAAACCAATATTGTTTTTAGACCACCTGAAGGGAGGAGTCAAAATCTCACCTGCTTTGTTGTTGTTCTTGGCGAGGACACTAACTATAATGTCTACCATTAGTTATTCCTGGATGGATCCGAAGTCATAATTCACAAACGTATTTTTTAGCTCAGTATTTAATTACTCCATAATGCGATTTTATACAGTGAGTTTAGCAATACAGTACATTTGTTACATTGTTAAACATAATGTAAGTGATAAATGAGAACAATTGCTTCCTTACATAGCACAAGATGGAAATACAAAATAGCATTGGTCATGATACCCAATGATGATCTGCTGATCTTTTTGTTCGTTGGGTAAACAAAAACCCACAACCATGAATAACTCACAGATAATCATCAAAGCAACAATTTCAAATTTCATGAGCGGCCTAAAGCAGACTTCTGAAAGCAGAAGTTGAATTGACTATTATTACATACAGGAGATGATATACAGACTTGTAAGATATATATCTTTATATATATTACAATTATATACACAAATGCAAAATAAAATACACCGATCATATAAGATGAGTTTAAATGAACATACTTTTGAGGGGGTTTCTCTGTGGGTGATATTTAACTGTTTGGAAAAAAACACATTGATAACCTGAGAAAAATGGACACACAAGGGAATATTTTGATGAATATGACAAAGCAGATTCCAGCACCTTACCACATTAGATTTTGACTATACTATAAAGTGAAATTGCACAAAAAAGTGTTCATTTTTGAGCACAGAATAGCATAAATACCCCAAAAAATGCAGTAGAAGGTATTAATCATTTTGACATTCTGATTAATGCCTGTTCTAAAATGGTTTCTAATCCACTGACGTAAAACGAGGAAGTAAAATGAATGAATGACTACCTTTTTTGCTTTTTACTGTATGCAAAGAAAACCCCTTTTGCATACTCTTTTGTACAGTAGACAGATCATTTGAATTTCAAATGCATTTCTTGTCAGATGGATTTTGTGGCGGGGGGACACATTTTCATATTTTTTTTCCATTTTCACTTCCTGTAAGAATCACAGTACTTTTGTCTTTCAAAAATAATGAAACATACAAATCATGCCAATACAAACATTTTTGTTAGCAGTAATGTCATGTCTAAAAAATATCCTCTTGCTAGTTGAGGGGAAAAAAAGTGTCCATAATTCTGTATACAGCAATGCCAATTTTTTGCAACTTGGTCGTTAAATAATAGAACATCTTTGTGCAAATAATTCAGAAAAACCCACGCGAATGACAATGTAATATTTGAAATCTAAACATCTAGCCTTCTCACATGTATTCAGGCCATGTGCAATTCTTTTTTCTCTTCGATCAAGAAAAAACAGAGCTTCACGACGGAATGTCCCCTCAAATGAACATCAGATTTTTTCCACACACACACACCAGTCTTTCTTGTGGACTCGTTCAGTTCAGAAAATGTTGAAGGAATCGTCCCGTCGGTCCATCCCGAATGGAAAGTAGCCTCCGGGCTGAAAAAAATCAAGTTAAAAATGGCGTCCGGTCCAGTTCAGTCCAGCCAAGAGGCTCCTCCCCCTTCAGATGCTTACTGGACATACTATAATTTTGTCCTCCAGCATGACACTGGTGATAAGGAAAACAAAGTAGAGCAGGAACATGAAGAATCCCAGCAGTTTGCTCATCCTCCACTTGCAGGCTGCGATGGAGATGATGACAAAGAGGAGCATGAGGAAGAGCAGGACGATGGCGCAGAAGAGCCCGTTGCTGCTCACTTCCACCGGTTTAAAGTCATTGATGATGTTGTAGATGAGCCACGGGAATGGGAGCCTGGAAGAAAACACGGTGACCGTCATGAACTCGCTGCTGGTGGTGTTGGAGTGAAGTTCTCGCTAACGTCATCTCAAGTAAAATTTCCCACTTACCCCACCGTGATGTCAAAGATGTTAGAACCCACTGAGCTGGACACGGCCATGTCGCCGAGGCCTTTTCGGGCCACGATGACGCTGGTGATGAGGTCGGGGATGGAAGTGCCGGCTGCTAGGATCGTCAGACCCATGATCTCCTCCGTGATCCAGAAGGTCTCTCCAACCTAGAAAGCAACAGAAAAATGTTAGAAGCATGTGTCAGTATTATTTTTTTTATACATAAATTCAAAAATTCTTGAATCTTCGGTACACGGTCGATTGGTCGCCGGTCTTTTGGTCGCCCGGAAGGTTATTGATAATTACCATTTAAATCGTTGCTCAAATTCCCTAAATACAAACTGCAAATTACTATTTAGTCATACTTAATGCACTATTAATTATTAGGCTAAAGAAAAGCTCAAAATTTCCCGGACTTTTATTGTTTTTTGTTGGAGAACTTGTTAAGACCCTGACTGACGTAGCTTCTTAAAGGAACAACGCATGTACATTCAAACTCTTCTACACTCACACGTCGGCTCAGTAAAACTGCTCATGGCCATTGTTGGCTTTTATTGATGCGTAGACCGTGTTGTTTTACCTTGTTTTGTCGCCGGACTTTTGGTCGCCGGACTTTTGGTCGCCGGACTTTTGGTCGCCGGACTTTTGGTCGCCGGACTTTTGGTCGCCGGACTTTTGGTCGCCGGACTTTTGGTCGCCGGACTTTTGGTCGCCGGACTTTTGGTCGCCGGACTTTTGGTCGCCGGACTTTTGGTCGCCGGACTTTTGGTCGCCGGACTTTTGGTCGCCGGACTTTTGGTCGCCGGACTTTTGGTCGCCGGACTTTTGGTCGCCGGACTTTTGGTCGCCGGACTTTTGGTCGCCGGACTTTTGGTCGCCGGACTTTTGGTCGCCGGACTTTTGGTCGCCGGACTTTTGGTCGCCGGACTTTTGGTCGCCGGACTTTTGGTCGCCGGACTTTTGGTCGCCGGACTTTTGGTCGCCGGACTTTTGGTCGCCGGACTTTTGGTCGCCGGACTTTTGGTCGTCGGACTTTTGGTCGCCGGACTTTTGGTCGCCGGACTTTTGGTCGCCGGACTTTTGGTCGCCGGACTTTTGGTCGCCGGACTTTTGGTCGCCGGTTGTTTGGGTCCGGGCGACTAAAAGACCGGCGACCAATCGACCGCACACGTAATCTTCAAAGCACCAAACTGTCCAAAAGTGCTCCATACTTTTATTGCGTCAGTTAAAATGTAATTTATTGTATTAAATGTGTATATCCAGTGCTAGATCACTTGATTAGAAACAAAATCCAATAATGGCTGATTTTGTAATAAGTTATTACAAAACAATTTGACATGCTAGGCGTGCAAATCACTCATTTCATGGCAATATGATACAAAATTGATTCCTTCTTTTCTGTTACTATAACAAAAGAAGGAATCAATTTTGTATCATATTGTCATGAAATGAGTGATTTACATGCCTAGCATGTAAAATTGCTAAAAACAACCCCCCCCCCAAAAACAATGGGTAGTTTAAACTTTTAGCTTTTGCTCATTGGATACGAGTGAAAATAATAGATGCCCAATTTATTTGGGTGAGGCTGCCATTTTTTTGAAAGCATTTTTACTCAACGCTCGCTAAAAATCGACTTGCTCTCGACGACAAACTTCTCATGAGAAGCTCTTCTCTATTCAGACGAAATGGCGAAAAAGCTCCTCCCACCACCCATTTTTCGAGAACGATCGTGAAGAGCGTGCATGGTTTTTTCCTTTCATGTCTACGCTCTCAACTTTAAAAGAGAGCGCCGTCTTGATCTGGCAGCGGCTCGAAACAGATTAGCCGGGGATTAGCAGCGGATGTCTTACATTTAACACCTCGATGGCAGCGGAGTGTGCAGACCTCCCGCAGAGAGAGACATTTCGCTTACCTGATGAGCCCACCACACCATCAGGTATGAGAAGAAAGCAATCCAACTGATGGAGCCGATGAAGGTGACTGGGAAGAACCTTTCTGAGGCCTGGAAAAAAAGACATCGAGAAAAATAGGCAAATTACAGACTTGGAATTAGTCAACTTTATCATATAATTGCAGTATGATGTCCAACATTAGAATACAGAATTTTTATTCTAAACATTATTCCCATTTTGTGCTTAAATATCGGAGTAAAAACAACAACATTCAATTTAAATTATAAATCAAAAATATAACACAACATATACAAGTCAACTGAATGTTTATTTGAAAAAAAAAAACATTAGCATTTCACTGTACAAATAATACAGTTGCAATTATTTTTTCTTTTTAATTATATTTCACCAAACATTGAAAATGACATTTTCTTGTTAGGTCTAAATATGAAAATAATATTACTTCATCAATGCTGTCCATTGATTGTTGTTTTGTAAATTTTATTACATTAATGACAGTTATCTATGAATTTATACAGTATGTGTATGTGTATGTGTATGTGTATGTGTATGTGTGTGTGTGTGTGTGTGTGTATTGTCACCTCTCTTCTGACATCGGGCAAGGTGAGCCAGAGAGGAAAGACAATAGGGAGGATGACGAGGTAGGTGATACGTTTCCTGTTGGTATCCGGCCAAGCCAGGCTCAGAGGCTGATCTTCATCCTCCTCCTCCTCACCCATCTGACAGAGAGCTCATTGACTTTAGTTTCTTGACAAATTCAGAACTTTGAAAAGTTGCAATTCCAACAAGGAGCCTCAAACCTCCTCTCCCGCAATGCCATTCATCGGAGGGGTGACTTCTACTGCCACCTTTGTACTTGTCGAAATGGTTTTGATGGCTTGAGGGAAGAACAGAGAGAGTGAGAGAGAGATCCATTGATGGCCAGTATTGGGAAGGAATGGATGGAAATGGACGATCTTATAACTCACCGACACCGTTGGCACTGGCGGCGGCGGCGGCCTGTTCTTCTTTGCACTGCTGTTTTGCCATTTTATGAAGAATTGATGCCTTCTCTTTGAATCGTCCTGCAAACGGGGAAAAGGCCATTTTGTTTGTTTCATTTAAATTGAAAAAAAGTACAACATAAGACATTGTTTCAATAGAGCGGCAATTTCACTTTTGCTCTATTAGCTTATCTAATTTAGTCATTTACAGTACAGTATAGAGCACGTGTCAAAGTGGCGGCCCGGGGGCCAAATCTGGCCCGCCGCATCATTTTGTGTGGCCCGGGAAAGTAAATCATGAGTGGCAACTTTCTGTTTTAGGATCAAATTAAAATGAAGAGTATAGATGTATATTAAATTTCCTGATTTTCCCCCTTTTAAATTAATAATTGTAATTTTTTAATCATTTTTTTCCTGTGTTTTTAGTTCAAAAATCATTTTGTAAAATCAAAAAATATATTTAAAAAAAGCTAAAAAAAACACTGTTTTAGATCTATAAAAAACGGAATAATCAGGGCTTTTAATCCAGTTCTTTTAATCCATTTATTAAAAAAAATCGAAATATATCTAAAATGGTCTGGCCCAAGTGAAATCAAGTTGACGTTAAAGCGGCCCGCGAACCAACCCGAGTCTGACACCCCTGGTATAGAGTGTACCGTCTATTTATATACACGAAACGACCAGAATTGCAATTTTTTTTAAATACAAACACCCGTCTAAACAACTTTATGTTAGCGTGTACATCATTTCTTAACTTTGTGTGTACGCGGTTAACAAGTAAATTCCCTGCTTTGTTTCTCATTTGATCAGGAGGCATTTTAGATTCATTTTGAGCCCAAATAAATCCATTTAAAGGTCACTATTTGCTCTCCTGTGACCTCCAGCATACCTTAGCAAAGCTCATATGCCGGCAATCAACACTATTCCTCCCCTTCCCTTTAAATGATGTGTAACTATTTTGCAATCTTTCCACAGGCTTGCTTTATGAAGATCTTTTGGATGGGAATGCTCCTTTTTTACACACCTTCATTGCTTAGTGGGTCCAACGTGTGTATCATGAGCTGAAAGATGCTGTTTCTCATCAAAGAGTTGTGCAGAGAAGCGCAGCTGCCTTCCCTCTGTAACCTCGGTTTGGCCTGTAAAAAAGGAGACATGTCGTAATATTCTTTTGAAAACAAAATACACACACAAAACTGCGCTCTCCAAAGTAGACTTACCATCAGTTTATTCTCGTCATCTGCAGGCGGGGTGCTAACCTGTCCAGAGAAACACAAAAATCCATTCATACCCTTTAAATGTGGTCATGCGTTTGATAAATTCATATAAATAACCAGGACAGCATGAGTAATAACACATAAATAATAGGATATTTTTATGTGAAACACTTGCCATGGTGGACCAAAGTGTTTTTCGTTTTTCATTTAACGTCAATGTTGACTAAATTTAATGGCCAATCAGAAGCAGGCGAGTGAAGGGCGAAAGTTAGATTATTTATTTGATTTATTCTTCTGTATACTCAGTTTGATGATATTCATTCAGACTGGGAAGGATACAGATGACACGGGGCTTTTAAAAATCTTAATTAGGTTATGATTTTGATAGTATGCGCAGTACATTGCCATGTGGAAATTATAAAACTGCCATTTTACCAGTACATTCAGTCCTATCCACTTAATAAGTAATGTGAATCCTATCATATTTTTGGGAGATTTTGGGGGAAAAAACATGATCAAATTTACAGCCAGTGAAGAAAAAAAACTTTTTGAAAGTGACAAGAAAAGCCCTGTTTACATTTTTTAAACCTATTATTGATCACACAAGTATCCTATAATAATGACTTAATTATTGATATTCGGTACATTATGACTAACGGGATTATTTCTTTCATTTTAAACGTGAATGATGTTCTGAAATTCAAAAATATGATTTTAAATGACAAATAGATCAGCATTGAAAAATGAAGTCAATTTAGAAATGTACTAGCATGATGAAGCAACTATTTAATATAAAAATCTATGAATAAATGTAATGTCAATGTTGAGCTATCCAATTCATAATGACAGTTTTAAATAGACCCAATTCTGTTTATTGGAATAAACAGAAAAAGTCAATAGGCGTCCAATCATGAGGCTTTTTTCATCTTTCCGCTGGTTTCCATCACTGGTCGACGTCAATCGATTTGAACGGATAAAAAATTACCAATTTGTGCCTTGTTTGAGACCAAATATTTTTTCAGTATTCCCACCACCAGAGCTTTCTTTCATAAAATCAGTCTGAAACCCAAATAATATCTCACGTGGAACAACAATATTGGGATGTTTTCACCGTGTTGAACATTTTGCGGGACTGCTTTTGAACGTGGATGCATTTGCTGTCGTCACTGCCGGTAAGAAGACGTTAAGGGGATCAGAAAGGATTGCATTCTTCCGTGCCAGTCAGAACGGAAAGAGCATCCTCTTCTCCACGTTTTGAAACGCAAACTTGGGTAAACAATTGGACTCGTTTTGCGGACGATGCCCTCAAAGGTGACGACATCGGGATACCCTGAGCTAGCATTGTGTAGATGCCTTCTTATTATCTAACCCTTCGGTGTTGGACTGTGATTCCCTCGACCGAGCGCCAAACTATTATTAGCGTCCCTAATGGGATTGGAGAGGATTAACCTTTGGGATTATTTAGCAGCAACCATTACATGAGGACAGCTGGGCATCAAGTGCCTTGCAACAAAAATGGATAAGCTCTTCTTCAGTGATGTTATGTAGCCAAAAGGCCAGCTGATTCCCAGAAGGCAGACGGAGAGAAAAAAAATAAAAGGTAGCATTTGTTTGCTTTAACATGCTAACCTTTGAATAAACCATGCCAGTGCAGGAAAAAAAGCAAGTCATGCTTCTCACAGTCGTTTGTTAATGACAAAGAGTTGGGTGAGCGCCAAAGGGGAGGGGCTTCTCGTCGACAAACCAGGACCGGGTTAATATCATCTTGCTTCGACCTTGCATGGCGTCACACGGCACAACGACAAATTGTCATTTGGATTTTGGCCGTTCAAGTGATTGCACAAGTGGTTGTCAAGAGTGGGTTATCCTCAAGGTCAATCGCCAGTGTTGCATGGAACACTGTACCCACGGATGAGCAAGATAAAAGAGGGAAAATGCTTCAAATGTTTGTTTCTGGCAATGATTTTAGACGGGTGGGGGTGTCAAATTGAGGAAATGCAACATCTTTTCAAATTGCCTGCTGTTACATCAGCCTCCATTTTGAGTCTGGACCTGCTTTCTAAAAGTAGATGCTAAAGATGAAGCCTGACCCCGAACCCTAACCCTCTCACTGGCTTGTCCCAAGCAACGGGTCCGAAGCAGTAGACAAACATTGATATACTCGCGTTGAGCAATTTGCACGGGTTTGATCTTTTGCTAAGAAGCGCATTAACATCCTGTGGGTTCCTAGTTTGCTCTTTAAGTTACAAAGTCGTGAGGTGGATATGAAGAAAAAGGACCATTGCTAATGATGAATTTGAGATTTTTCTGGAAGTTTTGTTTGGAAAAAATAGGATTTTTTTTATTACCCAAACCAATTCGTGTTCAACTCGTTGTGGAATGGCAATGGCGCACGGATGACGCCACAAAATGGAGGGCTAAAACAGAAGGACAAATAAATAGTCGGATAAAAGTATTGTCCGTGGGCTTTATGGTCTTGACCTTGGGGGAAAGGTCTGACAGTTGGATTGATGCGAGAATGACAATTTGACGGTTGAGGTTGTTGATAAAACGGGATGGAAAGCTGGAACTGATGAAAACGATAGGATTGGACTTTTGAATGGACGGATTGTTAACAAACGATAGGATTGGACTTTTGAATGGACGGACTGTTAACAAACGATAGGATTGGACGTTTGAATGGACGGATTGTTAACTGGGTGCCGTAGCCGGTCGACCCGTTGGATTGGAGGAGTTCTAGACCTACCTTGGGTGCGGCCTCGATGACGTCGACCCGGTTACTACTCAGTTGCCTCTTGATGACCACTTCCACTTTGGCGTTGAACTTCATGAAAGTCACGTAGGTGACGTAGCACATGAGCAGGCTAATACTCTCATTCAGCGTGATTTGGTTATCCAGGAAAAAGTAGATGAGCATGAGCAGGCCGATGATGTAGAAGGAGACGTCTCGGAAAAGAGGCCACCAGGTGAGGTTGAGCACCTCTTTGGAGAAGAGCGCGCACATCCCGATCACAAACAAGATGTTGAAGACGGCCGAGCCCACGATGGTGCCGATGCCCACGTTGCTGTGGGAGACGAAGACCCCGATGACGGAGGTGAAGAGCTCCGGAGCCGAGCCGCCCGCCGCCATGAAGGTGGCCCCCGCCACGTCGTCGGAGATCTCCAGCTTCTCCGTGATGACGGTCAGCGCCGGGACGAAGAACTCGTCGCACACGATGGCTAAGGCTATGAACATGTACAACATTCCCATCATGTGAAACGCCACGAAGCCCCGGCGCCGGTCCTCCACGCTGAAGTAGTCCGTCGGGTAGTCCCCGTGATTCATGTCGACCTCGGACGTGGGTTGGGCCCCGCCGTCGGAGACGTTCTGGTGCTCCAGGAGAGTCCTTTGGGGCAAGTCGGCGTCTTCCGAACCCTCCGATTGCGGCACCGCCCCGTTGGTGGCGAGAGACAAGGCACTCCACGAACACACCGCGCAAACCACCGCCAGGCAGAAGACGAAGCCCAGGACCCGGCCGGGTCGTAGTTTTCTTCTGGCGCCTTGGAAGTGAAGCCTCACGCAACTCAGAGGTGGTCCGGGAAAGTCGGCCGAGCCGGACGGCCGCGTCCTGTCTCGGCATCTTCTGGGCAGGAAGGACTTCATGGCGTTTGCTTCTCGTGCAAGAGCGGGAGAGTGTGGACGATCCCCCCCCACCCAGGCAAAGACGGGCTGGTGTTGCTGTCGGCTACAAGGGCGGGGGTCTGGCAGACCACGCCGGTGGCTTCACCGATTGGTTTGCATGTCGCTTTCCCCTCTAAATCCCGCGGAGTCGGATTCCAGGGTCCAGCCCGTTTAAAGGCTTCCTCATTTCAAGTCCTGAAATAAACAGAATTTTCATGAAAAGATCTGAATATCGTTGTTCCACATGAAAATGCCATTATGCCATTGCAAAAAAATCCAATGTGGAGTTTGCATGTTCTCCCCGGGCCTGTGTGGGTTTTCTCCGGGTACTCCGGTTTCCTCCCACTTTCCAAAAATATGCACGATAGGCTGATTGAACTCAAAATTGTTTGTCTCCTTGTGCCCTGCGATTGGCTGGCTACCAATTCAGGGTGTTGTCCCCCGCCTTTGGCCCGAAATCAGCTGGGATAGGCTCCAGCACCCCCCGCGACCCTAGTGATGATAAAGTGGTTCAGAAAATGAATGAAGGAAAATCTCAGCATTCCTATACAATCTCATTCCTTAATAAAATAAATTGCTAAATAATATTTAGGACGTGTTATGGTTAATTCTGACAACAATTACAGCCAATTACAGCCGTTACACAAGGCTTTTAATCCATGTCGCTGTCAAAGGGAACACCAGAAACTCCTTTCACATTATACCAATGAATATTTTAAACGTAGTATAATAACTCAATTTAAATTCAACAATAAAACTTCTCGATTCACAGCCAATATTATAAATAAACTAATTTAGCCTATGTTGAAAAAAACAGCATTCTTCTATTAAACATGATAAAAATCAAGAAATGAAGTGCTTTTTTTTTTAAATCTGTAAGTCTGGATATTTTTGTCCTGTTTAAAATGTGTGGGTTATATTGGCCATTTTTTTACAGTGTGCTGAGAAGCTGTGAGCATCTTCTAACATTAGTGAAAGCTTATTAGGAGGCTCCCTAATCCCTGATAAGATATACTTAGATAAGCCAGAGAGCCTGCACACTGCTGCTAAAAGTTATCAAATCAAATCGACAAAAACCCTAATAACAAACAAATGCAACGTCTCCCTTGAAAATATCCTCCCTGCTTCCCTCAGCCGTCATTTCACCGAACAAAACATTTATAACCAGACAAATGAAAAACCATAAAAACAACCCTGGACATGGAATCCGGGCAAGAACATGCTACCTACCATACATTAATACATACACATAAGGAGCATAAAATGAGTGATAATCCTCACCTGAGTTGGAGATGTCCAGCTGGACTGAAGATCAGATGTTATTCCAATCAATTCAATTCCATCTGGAATAAAAAAACACCCCTAAAAAAATTCCCTATGCGCTATTCAGTTTGAAGGTTCTACCGGTAATTCTCAGTAAGATGTTCCTCCCTGACAAGAAGTTCCAACGACAGCAGACCAAATGGCATCGGCCAATGTGCTCCTCCTCCCTCCCTCCCTCCCTCTCAGATGCTGCCTCCCTCCTTCTTTCCTTCCTCCCCCCCTCCCATTCTACAAAGCAAAGTGGACGCTGGTCCTGTGTCTTCCCACCTCAGCCCCGCCTTTACCTTCTCCTCATCCTCACACCCAAGTCGATGGGTGTTGTCAGCCTCAACGAGCTTATGGCGCCATAAAGCTGCGGCCTATCGTGCCATCGGGTCAAAGGCCTTGTGCCTAAAGCCCAGGAAACCAATCCCGGGCACCGTACTCTGATGTAAGAGCAAAGGTCAAGTCCACAGATGTCTTATCTCACGTTAGGGGTCACCAACATTTTCAAAACGGAATGCTACTTCATGCCATTGCAGACGGCTAAGAGAAATAAAAATGTGCATCAATTGCCGTTCATTTGGCGTCCCGACTACTCTCACAGGGGGGTGCTGGAGCCTATCCCAGCCAAAAAGGACACCCGGAATGGGTTGCTAGCCAATCGCAGGGCACCAGGAGACAAAAAAATGTCACTCTTAGCTTAGAACACGTGTCCAAGTGGCGGCCCGGGGGCCAAATCTGGCCCACGGCATCATTTCGTGCGGCCCGAGAAAGTAAATTATGAGTGCCGACTTTCTGTTTTAGGATCAAATTCAAATGAAGATTATAGATGTATATGAAATTTCCTGATTTCCCCCTTTTAAATCAATAATTGTAATTTTTAATCATTTTTTCTGTGTTTTTAGTTTAAAAATAATTTTGTAAAATCTAAAAATATATAAAAAACTAAACTAAACATTGAGATCTATAAAAAAAATGTAAATTGTATTTTCTGATTTTCCCCTTTTTAAATCAATAATTGCATTTTTTTTCGTGTTTTTAGTTCAAAAAGCATTTTGTAAAATATTTTTAAAATATTTTCTGTTTTCCACTTTAATATTGAACGTAAACAAATATTTTGTTTCCTTTTGAAATGAAAAACAAATGATTAAAAGACGTTTTCCCTTACGAAGAAAATAAGCTCAAATAAACATTGTTATAGATCTATAAAAAAACAGAATATTTAGGGCTTCTGATCCATTTCTTTTAATCCAATTAAAAAAACAAAAATCTAAATATTATATCTAAAAAGGTCCGTCCCACATGACATCGAGTTGACGTTAATGCGGCCCGCGAACCAACATGAGTTTGACACCCTTGGCTTAGAATGTTCAAACAGCCTAGCCTGCCTGTTTTTGGGGCGTGGAAGGAAAACTGGGAACCCGAAGAAAAACCACGGGAGGATATACAAACATATCATTAACTCATTGGCCACAATGGACGAATCAAGTTGATAGAAGACCGTTACTTTGGCATATTACCACTTTCAATAATAAAATAATTAATTTACAATGTTTGTCAGTGTCGATCCATGCCAAATCTATTTTAACTCGCAATGACCATTCACTGCCAGTCTCTCCCACTACTACGAGATTGGTCGTCAAACACCTTCAAAGCTACTGAACCATGATCATTCAAAATCTGTCTAGACATGTTTATTTTTTTCATGTCTTTAACTCACTGGATGTCACGTTAATTTGTCGTCTATCACTACCAATGAGTAAAACTCTATTTATTTGATGAAATTGATGATGCTAACGGTATGCAAATGCTAGATGAATGCTTTTGATGAAATTGATGATGCTAACGGTATGCAAATGATAGAAGTATGCTTTTGTGCCCAAAGCTTTCAATCCGGTTGGACTGACATCGTCTGCCGTTTTTGTTTCTCCTACTGCTCCTATCCAATTAAGAAGGAACATACTTAATGGAGTGGCACTCTTACTCTCATTCACCCGCAAACGCTGCTGTTGAGGGCTTAAAAAACAAAACAAAACAAAACAAAACAAAACAAAACAAAACAAAAACAAGACCCACCAAGACCTGTCATGCAAAACTCCTCCACCATCAAGAAACACATTTAGGCCAAATATGGAGTGAGGAAATGAGTTTCTTCTCCTGTTAGAGCAAATTTTGTCCCAGCCTGCCGTGACTAGTTTTATTTAGAAAGTTTAAACACAGTAAAGAAGCTCTCCCAGGCCACCGTTACTAAATAAAGACCTCGGCAATGTTCTTTCCGGGCTAAACTTGTTGCATAACCGAGGCGGCGAAAGCTCGCCTTCCTCAAGGCAGCCTGACGATTGCCTCCTTTACCCTGAAATAAAAATAAGTCTCTTCACATGCAAAAGAAAGCACACTTGACCTTGCGTAGCACAAAATGCGAGCTAGTTTCAAACTCCTGCTCAATAGAAAAGATCCCGCAGTGCAAAATTCACAATTATTCATAGATAGTTTTAAAAAAAACAATGACTTGTGGTAAGTGCAATGTACTATTTCATTTTTATTAGTCACAAAATGCCAAATGTGACGTTCAAGTGCATCGTGTGGAGGACTACGAGACGCGTCCTCCACAGTGTGTGACATTGGCTTTTCATTACAGTACATTCTAGTCGTTAATTAGTTTTTCTTCAGTCGCGTTGTCTCCGGGAAGGACCCGATTTGGTCTCTTGCCGTCTCAGATATTAAGCTCATCAATATTCCGATGAATCAAGCTGTCTGTAAGTCAATCCTTCACCCAGTTATGCCCACGTGATTAAATTCCTCACCACTTAAGTGCTTCTCTCCCCATGGCAAACATCTCATCTACCCACAGCACTTAGCTTTCTTTCCATAGCTGTCCACCACCTCCGGTGAGATGCTCTCATCCTCGTTGACGTCCTCCGTGACAGTCTTTCCGACCAAATGGAAGATGTCCTCAGCCGCTGCTCCCATTGGCTCGGCTACTTTCACAGCCAACATGTCCAGAGAGAGGACAGTTCCTTTGGCTATCTTCACTTTGGCCACAACTGACTTTCCCAGCTGGAGAAGAAGAATTATGTTAATGAAGGGTCTTAAAAAATGAGATTCTGCAGTAAAACAGGATATTATACCACACAATTCTCTTATCGATTCAAAATCCGTCCGAAATGTTCTTGATACGTGTCTAGAAGTGCATGCACATCCACCCCCGTCCGCTAGTTGGCAGCAAAATTTAATGTAAAAATATTTTTTTATATTTAGAATCCTTCATTTAAGCAGGTTTGCAATAAAGGCTGAGAAGAAGCCATATATTATTCAAACATAAAACAAAACAAAAAATTTTAGTGCTGAGTGATCTTTCAAAAATAGACATAAATGCACTTCTATGAGCATTTTGATAATTTTGTCCCTAAAGCGATATTTAAAAAAAATATTATAATAATCGCAATAATCACCCTAAAGCCCAGTGTCGGGATTAATTGGGAAATCGAAATATGAGAAAACACACATCCCTAATGTTAACACTAGTCAACTTATGAATGAAATTCCTTTAAATATTCTATGCACTGCTAACGCTGCTATAATTACGTTTTCTAATATTTAACGACAAGGTAAGGAATAGTCAGAGGAGAAATCTTACCTTATCATGACACGGCTTTTCGCAAGGTAACATCTTTTTGAGGCCACTTCCCATTGACCTCTCCACCAGCCGAACGGCGCGAACCAGCTCGGCCAGTTCAGGAGGCTCCAGAGATGCTTCGTGGTCACTTCCCTTCCAGGTCTTATCCAGTGTGATGTGACGCTCTATAACCTTTGCCCCCATAGCCACCGCCGCCACCGAAATGTGGATTCCGGACTCGTGGCCGGAATACCCGATTGGGATATCGGGGAATTCCTTCTGGTATTCCTGGCAATGAGCAGTCTTCATAAATTTGGGTACACTTTTAAAATACAATGTATTTTCTACCCTTTAAGTCACACTTTTCTCATGGTTGGACCTGCAATTTATAAGTGTATGTATGTATATATACGTACGTGTGTGTGTATGTGTATGTGTGTGTATGTTTGTGTATGTGTGTATGTGTATATATGTGTGTATGTGTGTATATATGTGTGTATGTGTGTGTATATATGTGTGTATATACATATGTGTATACTATGTGTGTATATATATGCGTGTGCATATATGTGTATATGTGTGTATATATGTGTGTGTATATGTGTGTGTATATATATATATGTGTATATATATATATATATATATATATATGTGTGTATATATATGTATATATATATATATATATATATATATATATATATATATATATATATATATATATATATATATATATATATATATATATATATATATATATATATATATGTGTATATATGTGTGTGTGTATATACATGTATATAAAAAATATTCCCACCCGCCCATAAAAAAATCTGTTTTAATTACAGTGATCACTCTGAGGTTGACATCTTCGGCCTCAAGCGGGTAGGCGCTGGTACACTGCAGGATGGCGAAATTTGGGTTGTGCTCCTTCACCGTTTTGTACACTTGACGCATAGTCTCCATGGATTGCATCCCACTGGACACGATCATGGGACGTCCTGAGACGTGCAAAGTCGAAAAACACCATTTTAGTTATTTGACATGAGTACACACGCTGGGAATAGTGTGCCAAATTTTAAAAAATAAACATCACGAGACAAAACGTATCCTCTTTTAAGTCAATGATCATCTTCATAGCCATGTTGATTTGGGAAAGAAAAAAATGTGTACAAAAATTCTAACTCTGCTTTAATTTGGAAGTCATGACTGAATTGGGCGTTCCCACCTTTCTTGGCAGTTTTCTCCAAATAAGGAAAGTTGTTGGTGTCTCCTGATCCCACTTTGAAAAAAGGCACATTCAACTCATGGAGGAATTCTACTGCCATCTAGATCAGAGTTAAAGTATTCACAGTTATAATGCATTTTTTCCAAGTGCAAAGCCTGAAAATGAAGCGTGGCCTACCTCATCCATTCCCGAGGCAGTGAAGAAGATCCCAATTTCCTTGGCATACTTCTGCAGCTCCCTGTACTGCTCGTGGCTGAACTCTAGGTGACGCTTGTGATCACCATAAGTTTCCCCCCATGAGTTTTTGGTCTTGTAAGGACGCTCTAAAGCACGTTTGTTAAACTTGTACTGCAACTCACTCTTCTGGAACTTAGCACAATCGGCACCGCAGTCCTGGCAAAGGAAGAATATTTGAAAGATCAGACGAAATCGTGACACAATTTGTTTTAAAAATAAAAAATAAAAAATAAAAAATTCAGAAAGAGGCAGTTCTGCAATTTTGTTGTTGTTAAATAAATACTATAAAACTGACGTGCAGCTATAATAATCATAATATACTGTATGTAATTAATTGATTCCACCAATTAAGGGTGTCCCCCCGCATTTGGCACATTTGTATACACACATGTATACACACATATATACACATGTATATACACACACATATATACACACACACACACATATATACACACACATATATACACACACACACACATATATACACACACATACACACACATATATACACATGTACACACACATACACACGTATTCACACACACACACGTATTCACACACACATACACACATATTCACACACACACATACAAACATATTCACACACACACATACACACACATACACAAATACACACATACACACAAATACACACATATTCACACACACACATATACACACGCACACACATATACACGCACAAATATATATACCACACACACATACACACATATACACACACAAATATACACACTTATACACACACATATGTATATGTATATATACACACATCTATATACACACAAAGTTAAATAAATACTATAAAACTGACGTGCAGCTATAATAATCATAATATACTGTATGTCATTAATTAATGCCACCAATTCAGGGTGTCCCCCGTCTCTGGCCCAAAGTCAGCGAGCTTAGGCTCCAGCACCCCCCGCGATCCGAGTGAGGATAAAGCGGTTCAGAAAATAATATGAGATGAGATATTTCATGTAGTGTGCGGAATAATTCCCTTTTCAGCGCCATTGACAGAAATTTATGTCTAATTTGCGTGGCTCTTTTCATCCGGCATCTGTAAATTAAAGTGAGTTTGTCACTAGAGACGTCCAATCTTTTGGAATTAGGAAGGCAGGCAGCGAATTTATTCGCTTCAATTGGATTGATTAACGGATTGATTAATTATAGCTTTCAAGCACGTGTTTCAATATGAACAAAATCTTATAAAAGTTTGAAACTCGATTTAAGATAAACGGATCACACCTAAAATCTAGGCTTTTTCCAAATTGTCCAAGCACATTGGTTGAAATTGAACACATAAGTCGGTTTGGGTTTCATATCCGTGTCACCGTTATTAATTATTACCTTTGCCATTTTGATCATTTTCTTAGCGACGTCGATGTCTCCCTGGTGGTTTTGTCCAATTTCGGCAATAATGAAGCACGGTTGGTTGGCTCCAATCATCCGACCGGGGCAAAGCTCAAATTTTAAAGGCATTTTGTTAGAAAAAAATGAAATACTTTTAGATATATATCAAAACGGGAGCTGGGAGTTGCTCTTCTCAACTGGGGAAGACCGAGCCGAACACTTACAATGAGGCACAACCCCGGAAGTGTCATTACTTCCGCGTTTGTAGGGCAACGTGTTCGCTTGAAATGTGCCCACACGGCGGCCATCTTGGAGAGGGCAACGGTCAACGCCAATGGAAATGCATTACGAATGTTTTAACAATACAATTTGCTGATAATATCGCGTTTTCCCTCTTAGGCGATCAAGGCAGTCTGCGTGGTTACAGAATGTTGGTTTAGAAAAGAACACAGAGTCCAGTTTAACCGGTCTTATTGGCTTTTGTTAGAACAAGTGGAAAAACAAACACAAAAAGAAAAGCCAATTTTTTTGACTAGCTTTACATGAGCAGATGTAATTTGGAAAATCTCTTGAACAAATTTACACTAGCTGGTAGCTATGCTGAAATAGTTTTGTGGCCGTCCCTTGAGTATTAATAAGGCGATATATCTTGAATTGTGATTGGTCAAAAGTCATCACATAATCAACAAACATTCACCCATTTATGTACAGTACAAACAGTAATGTAAACATACTATACTCTGTACATTACAGGTGTTTATATTTGTCTGTCAGTGTACTGTAAATACATGCGTGATACTTATTTCTTTTGATATAATTACGTCAGGCGAAGTACATTATGTAATCATCTTACTTAATAATAAAAAAAAACACTGCGGCAACCTGTATTTTTTAAAATCATAATTTAATTTATAGATTAATTCAAGATAAGCCAAGTAACACGTGATTTTGTACAGACTTAGACTGTCTCTCAATGGAAAGAAAATGTACATTCCATTCATAATCCTTCCATTCAAAACTGCTAACTAAAGTGTTGACTTGTGGAAACTGATTCTAATAACTGATTCAGTGGAACTCTGTAAAAGAAGTGTACAGATTAAAGAAAATGATCACACACACACACACAAATGAAGCTACAGGCCGTCCACCACTCGCGGTATGATGCTCTCATCTTCATCAATATCCTCATTCACAACCTTTCCTAACAACTGAAAGATGTCTTCGGCGCCTACACCCATTGGTTCGGCCACCTTCACCGCCAACATTTGCGCATTGAGGACAGATCCCTTTGGGATCTTCACCTTGGCTACTACAGACTTTCCCAGCTGGAAAACAAGAGCAGGTCTTAATAATAGTCGAACATTTTTACTTGGTCTATAAATCCTGTTATCATAACAACCTAGTAAATATCAAGCCAAAAAAAAATATTTTTTGGGCTACAAATTAATTGCTGTGTTTATCAACTCTCCCCCACACTATATTGTTTAGTTAAAAAAAAAAGTTAGCTCTTTTAATAAACACGGTATACAGGTGATTGTTTTCTCAGGCCAGTTGCAATCATACTTTCCCTCGTTCTAAGGCAGGGGTGGCGAACACGTGGCTCTCGAGCCGCATGCAGCTCCCAGCCAAAATGAACGCGGCTATTTGCTTTGTTTCCATTAAAAACAAATAATAAATTACATTGAAAAAATAATTTGGCAGATTCGATTTTTTATCCTGCTTCTGACGTTAGGGACCATCAATCAAAAACAAATAATAAATAGAATTTAAAAAATAATTTAAAAAATAATTTGGCAGATTGGATTTTTTAAATTCTGCTTCTGACATAAGGGACCACCAATAAAAAAAAAAAATTAATTAGATTTCAGAATCAATTTGGCAGATTGGATTTTTTATGCTGCTTCTGACGTGAGGGACCACCAATCAAAAACAAATAACTTAAATTTCAAAAATAATTTGGCAGATTGGATTTTTTTAATGCTGCTTCTGCGTAAGGGACCACCGATGAAAAACAAACAATAAATGAAATTATAAAAATAATTTGGCAGATTTTTTTTTTTAATGCCGTTTCTGTCGTAAGGGACCACCAAAGATCTCCATGGAGAGATCAAAGGCGTTCCTCACAGTTGAATATTTTTGCTCTGTTTCTAATTTATACGTCCGTTGTTAATTGACACGGCATCAGAAAGGCTTTTTCGTCGAATTGTACTTTGGCAGGTTGCTGGACGATTTCCTACCTTTCTGTGAAACGGCTCCTCGCAGGGCAACCTCTTCTTGAGTCCGCATCCCAGTGCCTTCTCCACCATCCGGATGGAATTTATCATCTCAGCCAGTTCAGCGGGCTCCAGAGATCCAGCGTGATCGCTCCCCCTCCAAGTCTTGTCCAGGGTGACGTGGCGCTCCACCACCTTGGCGCCCAGGGCGACAGCCGACACCGAAATACAGATTCCGGGCTCGTGGCCGGAGTAGCCGATGGGGATGTCGGGGAACTCCTTCTGGAATTCCTGTTGAGAGAGTTGCTTAGAAGACCTGCCCACTTAGCTGAATAGCGCTCAAGTCGTTTGAATTCTGTTTACCGGGATCACTTTAAGGTGGACGTCCACGGGGTCGAGAGGGTAGGTGCTGGTGCACTGCAGGAAGACAAAGTTTTGGTTGTGCGCCTTCACCGTCTTGTACGCTTGACGCATGACTTGGATGGATTGCATGCCGCTGGACACCACCATGGGACGTCCTGAAAAAGAGACGTATGACGTAGAAAATGGACAAAAAGTTTCAACGCCACCCCCAGTTATGGAGAAATATGGTACTCGGTCAATTGGTCGCCAGTCTTTTGGTCGCCGGTCTTTTGGTCGCCGGTCTTTTGGTCGCCCGGAAGTTTATTGATAATGACCATTTAAATCGTTGCTCAAATTCCCTAAAAAAACTGTGAATTACTATTTAGTCATACTTAATGCCCTAGTAATTATTAGGCTAAAGAAAAGCTCCAATTTTCCTGGACTTTTATTGTTTTTTGTTGGAGAACTTGTTAAGACCCTGACTGACGTAGCTTCTTAAAGGGACAACGCATGTACATTCAAACTCTTGTACACTCACACGTCGGCTCAGTGAAACTGCTCATGGCCATTGTTGGCTTTTATTGATGGGTAGACCGTGTTGTTTTTACCTTGTTTTGTCGCCGGTCTTTTGGTCGCCGGTCTTTTGGTCGCCGGTCTTTTGGTCGCCCGTTGTCACAGTCGGGGCGACCAAAAGACCGGCAACCAAAAGACCCGCGACCAAAAGACCGGCGACCAAAAGACCGGCGACCAATCGACCGCACACGGAGAAATATCAACTAAAAAAATCTCCCCTTCTCTACAAATGGTCCAGCTACAACAATAACAAAGAGGATCTCTCAAAACTGACCTTTTTATTATTACACTACAGGACTAGGGCTAAAGCAAAAATGTTTTTCAATTAATATTTTTTGATTATTTTTTGGGTTCCTCTGATCATCACTCATGATTTATCAATGATGGTGACAGATGTAAAATCAATTTTCCATGGAATGTATGCTCTTCACTGTCAATTCCAGCCTATGAGTTCATGTCCATTTGAAATGATGATGAACGAATACATTAATTTTGGAGTTATCTAATGACTAAAATGACAGAATAAAAAAAATAGTGACCTTTCTTGGCAGCATTTTCCAGATAAGGAAAGTTATTGGTGTCTCCTGAGCCCACTTTGAAGAAAGGCACATTTATCTCATGAAGGAACTCTAGCGCCATCTAAAGAAACAGTGTCATATTGTCATTATTCTTTGCTTTAAAGTTTCAAAGCGATAAAACTGAAAATAAATGTATATAGTGACCTACTTCATCCATTCCCGAGGCGGTGAAGAAGATTCCCACTTCCTTGGCATACTTCTGCAGCTCTCTGAACTGCTCATGGCTGAACTCTAGGTGGCGCTTGTGATCACCATAAGTTTCTCCCCATGAGTTTTTGGTCTTGTAAGGACGCTCTAAAGCACGTTTGTTAAACTTGTACTGCAACTCACTCTTCTGGAACTTGGCACAATCGGCACCGCAGTCCTGTCAAAGGAAGAATATTGGCGATATGAGACAAAGCAATAATAATATTGACAGACCAGGTAACACCCGGCACCCCCAACTAATGACAGCAACATTCTTTAACATTGACATAAAACAGCAAAAAGTTTTTGCTGTCATTTGTTGAGGATGCCGGCCAGGTATTAATGTTGCGTTTTCTATAAATGAAATGAATCTTTTTTTTTTTACAGGCTGGAGAATGACCAAGTTGCCGGCATGTGAACTGACTTTGTGAGCAATTACTACAATTATATATAAATCAATCAATCTCTTTGAAACTGTTCCACATAATATGCAATAACCATAAAGGAAATCTTGGAAGCTCAACAAGTTCACATTCATTTTGAACACCTCTTACTTATCCTTACCAGGGTCGCGGGGTGCTGGAGCCCATCCCACCTGACTTAGCGTACAAATAAAAACAGACAACCACTCGCACTCGCAATCCCGAGTGGGAATCGATCCCAACCAAGTCGAGTGAAAGAACCGCTACACCGTCAAATGATCCCATAATTAAAATGAATCAATGATCCCAATGTACAAAAAAACCCCAAAACTCTCAAATCCAAAATTCAAGCAAGGTGAATTATTCCCCTTAAAAAGTGAACCATGCATATTAAAACTACTCATTCATTCCCCAAATTACCTTTGCCATTTTGATCATTTTCTTGGCTATCTCAATGTCTCCCTGGTGGTTTTGTCCTATTTCCGCAATAACAAAACACGGGTGATCTCCTCCAATCATCCTACCAGGGCACAGCTCAAATTTTAAAGGCATGTCGCTAACTGAGGAATAAATGCTACGTCTAGCTGGGGATGAAGCTTAACCAAAAAAGAGACAATGCAGTCAGAAAGGAAGAATCCGTCTTACATTTGCCTATTTAAACGAGTAATGGGCGTCACTCAAAAAGGTGGGTGTGGTAGCTTGGCAGCATTCCGCCCCTCCTCTAGTTATTTTGAACATTGAACATCAAAGCAACAAAGTTAAGCCATTATTACACGGTCTGACGACACCCTCTCCCGACTGCAAGACTGCTTTGGACACAGAATTTTCCACCATGAGGACCTGGAAACCTTCACAGGCACAGTAGTATACGGTCTTAAATCAAGTACCGCATGGCTACAGTCACTGCCAAGACCATCCAGGTGTACCCAAAGCAAAAACCGTGGAGGACCAGCCAGGTCCGATGACTCCACCTGGCCCGAGATGCAGCCTTCCAACTACAGTGGTACCTCGACATACGATCGTAATCCGTTCCGAGACTGAGATCGTATGTCGAGCTTTTCGTAACTCAAGCGAACGTTTTCCATTGAAATGAATTGAAAACAAATTAATTTGTTCCAACCCTCTGAAAAAAACACCAAAAACAGGATATTGGATTGGAAAAAATGTTTGATTTCTTCTAATTCGCCATATATTGACAAAGTAATAAATAACGAGTGGTTTAATAGTAATAAAATGTGTTTAATAGATGTAAAGTTAGACGCATTTCGCGGAGGGGAGAGACAACGACACACACGGAGGTGGAGGGGGGGGGCTGTTCGGGGGACTTTATCCACGGCACTCGTAAACGGACAAACACATTTAAATTAACTTGGATAAATATTGTTGGAGTAATCATTATTATAAATGTGGTTGCAATGCTTATTTAGGAATAGAAAGCCTTATTATAAACATGCTTACTATATTAATCAATATATTTGCTTATTAGGAATAGTAATGCTCATCCTGAATGTGTAACAATATTAAACAATATATATATATATATGTGTTGAACGCTGTGCTTTTATGTTAGAGTTATTGGCATTAATAAAAGCCATTTTAATGCATGCCTTGCTAAAGTAAGAACTGTGGTTCACATCGAGAGGACAGGGAATGGCCATGGGCAGGGAGAGGTCTCAAAACAATTGCTCTTGGGAACTGCGAACTGTTTTCGGCTTCGGAAGATGGACTCACAACAAGCGCTCTTGGGAACCTTGGACTGTTTTGGGAAGCCCCTCTTCGCTGAAGGGTTCGCATCGAAATGCTTGGGAAGATTCGACAGGTCCTACGATTGTTTTGATAACTGTACAACATTGTTGTGAGACGATTCGACAGGTCCTACAATTGTTTTGATAACTGTACAACATTGTTGTGAGACGATTCGACAGGTCCTACAATTGTTTTGATAACTGTACAAAATTGTTGTGAGACTCTACGAATGTTTAGACTTCTGTGGGGCATAACGTGAAAATCTTATGATTAAATTAGCGAAACGGACTTCGAGTTGTTAGAATTATCCTGACGGGAGTCGCGGATGGATGTATTCTCTTCTTGCAAGAATTAAACAAAGATATGACTTCCGATGCCTTTTTATTGAAAGCTGAATACGGAAAAACCTAAGGATAAACCTACAATTGGATGAACCTAACAAATATATACAGACACACTCAAACATGTTTAATGAAACTTTACACAAAACTGAATTTTAGTTTTGTCTTAATCTTTTGTTATTCCAGGTTAGCGGTTTGCCACGCCTCCACCCTCACGTTCGCTATCGATGGACTGTTTGCTGTTGTATTGCCTTCAAAATATATTCCGAAAATGATGCACACAAATGTCCTCACAATAGGATAACGCACGACCACTTGCCAACGAGAAATAGTCTTTAAAGAACGATCGCGGCAGCTTCTTTTCCTTAGAAAGAATAAGAGGAATGTCTTGTTAGTGCTGAACATAGACCTCCCATATGGAGAATGTTATTCATGGCCATTGGCTCTTTAAGCACCCAAAAAAAGTCAATATTATAGAGGCACATCTGCGCACTTTAATTGACACTGATGGCCTAATTTGTTTTTCAAGCATATGGGAAAAAACCGCCATCACTATACAAATAAAACCTGACTCCTAAAATTTGATCCCTCAATGTGTGGAGTTTGCATGTTCTCCCCGGGCCTGCGTGGGTTTCCTCCGGGTACTCCAGATTCCTCCCACATTCCAAAAACATGCATGGTAGGCTGATTGGACACTATAAATTGCCCCTAGGTATGGGTATGAGTGGGCATGGTTGTCCGTCTCCTTGTGCCCTGCAATTGGCTGGGCACCGATTCAGGGTGTCCCCCACCTCTGGCCCAGAGTCAGCTGGGATAAGGCTCCAGGACCCCTTCGCAACCCTAATAAATGGTTTAAATGGAAGTTTTCTATCCAGCTGCACTTGGGTCACAATAAACTATCAGTAACAATGGCCTTGCTTCAGGAAAGAAACTATGAGCACCCGTTTTCATGTCATTCATTACTTTGATAAGTAGTCACTAGGCAGTTTTCTAAAGACCAACTGAAAAAAAATGAAGCCACGGAATCAAGAATTACTCACCACATTGCTCACAAAGAAAAAAAAATACAAAATATACACTAGCCCTTTTTCCCCATACAACAGAACAGGTTGCACCGGATACACAAAACCTGATGAAACTGACCATAACAAAACCAAAACAGTAACGCCTGAGTTTACTTTCCATCCCCTAGATGTGTACTTTTGCGTAATACCATATATATATATATATATGGAAGTTTTCTATCCAGCTGCACTTGGGTCACAATAAACTATCAGTAACAATGGCCTTGCTTCAGGAAAGAAACTATGAGCACCCATTCATAACTATTCTCCTTAGGTTCTTCTAAATAGTTGATAGTCCGAGAAACTGACTCGTGACATGAAATGTTAAAAATTTAAGTATTTAGCAGAGGGTCACCTTGTCAGGAAAAGGTTACACAAGCTAACCGATAGGACAGGGTGGTGAGAGAAGATAGGAAAGATAGTGTAAGACAGGGTAGGGTCCAGAGATCATGTATTTAATAACTTCTGCTTTAGATTTTTGTTATTTTGAGCACTTTTTATGCATTTTCTATTCATAAAACTAAAGGTTCAATGGATTTATTGATCGGGACACGATGAAAGTCTGCAGAAGGTCCCCACCTTGTGGAGTTCCTGTGTGTGGCTCCAGTTTTTTTTTACCTAGGTCTACAATGTCTTCGGTGTCTGTCTTGCTACTGCAACCAAGGAAATTTCCCGAATACGGGGTGAAATAAATTTCTAATCTAATCTAATCTTTGATCAAATCAGCTGTCAGGCTCTTTAACAAAAAAATGGCTTTGTGTTAAGACCTACCGTATGCATGCATGTACATTTATGTGTATGTATGTATGTATATATGTCCTAAGCAACACGCTTATTTGATTATATATTTATTCATGTATTTATTTCTTGACCTACTTATTACCTATCTATTACCTATCTATTTATGTCTAAAATGCCTTTCCTATTCCTGCATCCTCACCCTCTTGCCACTGGAACAACGAAATTTCCCGAATACGGGATGAATAAAGTTATCCAATCCAATCCAAATAAAATGTCTCTGTATGCCAGACAATAGAAATTTACTATTACTGGCTTGATAAGAACTTTTTATAGTTAAAAAAAAATCAATGCAGCCAATTCTCCTGCCAGTAAATGCTTTTGATAGACGGAAGTGTTGGTTACACTTTATTATTTTACCTGACTCATACTTTATTCATTTACCTGACATTACGGATGATGACCAATGACCTCAGGTTGGACTCATTTAGATGCCCCATGATCCATCTAAAAATATATTAGTCAGAAAGAATATGAAAGAAATTAAAAAAATAAATAAAGTAATCTTGCAAATTGTTGGAACTTTAATTCCCTAAAACCACAACTGGCATGAGATTTGTCATCTGACATCGATATTTATTTCAGAATCCTGTTACACGAGGATGCTTTTTGTTGACTTCCCTGCTTTCGACAGCATGACCCCTTTAGTTAATAAAGTTATTTGCTCAGTCCTTCTCGTATATTGCTATACGACTTCTTAACAAACAGAGTCCAGCCGGTGATGAACGGACACATATTGGCGCAAGACTCGCCCCACGCTAGCGTCCAATCGCCTTTGCTTGTAATGATTTACGCAGACAGTTACGGGAGATCATGATGAGGCAATTAAATTGAAAAAAATGTCAGATGGCACAAATCATGACCAAACTTTACCAACAATTGGGAAATGCTGTCAAGATAGTAGTATATATATATATTAATGGAATTTTTCTATGCAGCTGCAGTAGGATGACAATAAATTATCAGTAACTATGGCCTTGCTACAGGAAAGAAACTTCCTCTCGTATCCAGATAAGAGTCAAAGCTTAGACGCAATTGTTGAATAAGACAAAGAATCCGGGAATGAATTGATACAAAGTAAAAAGAACAAATATGTGGAGGTCCGCCAAATGAAAAATAAATATTGGTCGGTGTAATGTTGATGAAAAACAGGACGCAAGTTTCGATTCACCTTTTACTTATATTGAAACAAGTGGGCAATGAACATGCATGTCGAAACAACAGTTGACTAACATTTATTTTTGAAACCACAACTGATTCTATCACATAGATGTTTTATATTTTGTATATATATTGCCTTCTGTAAATTTACATAGGAATACACATGCACACGGAGCATGTTTCAACTGTAACGTCATGTTATAAACCGGAATATTCCTGACAGGCGATGAGGAGATGCATAGATTGACCGTAATAGGCCACAAGCAGGGCACTACACAGACACTTAACAAAAAACAATAAAAAAAAAACCACTGGATTGTATACATTTCTTAAATTTTGGTCCTGAAACAGAAACATTGAGAAAACGCCAAGTCTGGATGATCACAATAAAATGTAAGCAGAAACACCAATAAGGATTTGAGGAGACGACATCATGGTACGGAGACGAGAATTTTGAGAATTCGCTGGCTACGTGGATCCAAACACGGGCTTGCTTTTGATTGTTCTCGAGGGCTCATTAATAACAGATTCTGTGACGCTGATTAGGTGTTTCCAAAGGCTAAATGACGCCTGTCAGGAGAAGACTGTCAAAAACAAGCTCTGCGTGGTCAACTAGTAGGGTGAGAAAGGGGGTGACGCCATCTTTACGCCCCCCCGTTCAGAGGTTGGCGGCCTAGCGGACGAGCGGCGACTGCTTGAGAGAAATGAGGACGGAACGCATGCGGGATACGTCTTTGGCCTGCTTGCCGGTTTTGGGGTTGAAGTCGCACAGGCGAGCCACTCGCTCCCATTCCGTGCCGGGATTGTTTTCGTCCAGGTCGGAAATCATGGTCTCCTCGGCCGCCCTGCGCCAAGCGAGGGGAGGAGGAAATAAAAGCCGGTCAAATTCCAAAATCGGCGCTTCGCAGTCGGCAAGAAAAATCAAGACACCGTCGTCACTCGGGATAGTGGTCCTCTGCTGACACCAAAACCGCTAAAATATTTTCACGAAAAAGCGGCTATTCAGGCCGCAAGACGTTCGACGAAGTTCTGTTTTTATTTTGGAAAGAATCAGTGCTGGTAGTATTCGGTTCGGGTGAAATTACAGCTGAAATGAGAGCTTTCATTGCTTGAGTGTGATTTTCTTTCCAAGTTGAAATCAGAAATGGTTAGGTCACATTATTCATTGTTCCGATAGCTTAGCTGCTAATTCCATTAACGTTCCTTATAGGTATGACTAGCTTTTTCCTTACAAATCCAAATTTTAGTTGGCCCAAGCCAATGACTTGATTTTATAATGTAACTGCAGCGAGTGTTTTTTTTTGGTTCAGCAGAGGCTTTCTTCACGAGGAAACACATTAAAAATAACTTGAATTACCCCAATACAACTAATTAACATTCCATCTAAGTCAACTGTAACGAGGCGCAACAGAAAGATTCGTATTTTGAAACTATGATGAAACATCCAACACAAAAAAGTGTCACTATTTTTTTTTCTCATTTCAAGCTATTCTGTCGCTACACAATTCCAATTTCTTACGATTGCATTTAATACTTGATTCAAATACCGATTTGAAAGCTCATCCTTTAGTTCCTTTCCATTTCTATTGTAAGGAAAATTAACACATTTTTTCCCAAACTGTATATTCTAAAAGGAACATCAACACAAGTTTTTTCAAACTAAAAAATATACGAGTATGTACCAGTGTCGTGAAAATTCAAGAGGAGGAAAAACTATGGTGTAATATAAGCCTGAGCCCAGCTAGAAATGCTGTATTTACACAAATCCTATTTCCATAAATCAACATCTACTGACAATACATCACACAAATGAAAATGGGAATGAGAAGCTATTCAAAATTCACCATCACAACACAAATAAACATCACAAAAGGGACTAAACAGTTGTTCAAATAAACTAGGCACATAAGATGGCGCTAATGCACAAAGCTACATCAACTCCCACCCCAACAAAAGCAAGATTAGCATCAAACATTTTGGCGTTTTGTTACTTAACTGGTCTAGGCGGTAGCAAGGATGGTTAATGTGTGTGCTTTAAAAGGTGCATAGGAAAAGAAAGGAGGAAGAAATAGTTTCACAGGTCAGAATTTAGAAGAGAAAAAAGGGAGGGGGCAAAATGAAAGACAACCAAATAAATAAATAAAAAAGAGAGCTCAATGCAGATGTTTTACACCAACATGCAAAAAGTGAGATTAATTTTTCCCCCCTTTAAGCTGTTCTAAAGTTAGCATGAGTCAGCAACCTTCTTTTTTTCCTAGCTAAAAAGCCCATGTTTGCAATTTGTCGAGTCGATGGTGGTCTCTAGGATGGAGGGGAGTTCACTAAAAGGGACGGTCAAAACTAAACAAAAACGAGCGGTCTACAAATGATGGATGCTGGACCCCAAATTGGGATTTGTTCCAATTACAGATAGGAAATTTTGTGTACTTATGTCTAAAGTAGTTGTATATATAACAGCAAGAGTTCTTATTTTACCTTAAATTCTTGTCTTTTTAGTCGAACTATCTTCGACTAAAATTAATTTAGCTAAAACTTCCTCAAAGCCAATGTATCCCACTAGATCCTCTTTTTCTGGATTGTAAAAGGCTTCTTTAAGTTGGTCGTCGTCATTGATTCCCATCTTTCGCTTCGTCAAACTTAATTACGCCAGTTCTGATTGGACAGACGATTCAATCTAATTTTTTTATCCACCGACGCAAATGTCAAACTATTCCGTCCTCGTGCTATTTTGTGGAAATGCAATTCATGTCGTTATCATGGGGTTTTCGTCAGATCATTTTACCAACTACCACAAACATTTTTTTATTAGAAGTAACACCGCAAATAAAGCAACTTCTTCAAAACGACCGACACTTTAGTCAATTTATTTGGGGCCAAATTTTGCTCCATGAAAACCGATACAAATGTATCCCCCCCGAAAAAAAAATGAGTGAAGCAAACAATTATGAACGAGGTAAAAACACAAGCTAATTCACATACGTGACGAGCAGAATGAACGCGTTCTGTGACATGCAGTAGCATTCCTCTCACTGACTCAATCGCCAAGTACAATCTGGATGATCAAGCAATGACACTAAGTGACGATGGATGGCGTAAAGACGGACAGGAACCTACGGGGGGACTATTCAGATGGAAATGATGCCTGCCACGCGGCTGGCTAGTTGAGTGACAAATGGGGGGAGGGGAGAGAGGCGTACGAAGAAAGCATAAATGAGAAGAGAAGGATGTTAGTTGGAGCAACATACACATAACCAATGAGTTCAGAGAAGGGCTGCTTGTAGAAGTCTTCGTCCAGCACCCTGGACAAACATCCGCCCACGCCACAGAGCAGCAAAAGGGCAAAAGAGAGAGAGACAAAGAGAGCAGTAAAACGGAGAAGAGAAATGCAAACAAGTGTTAAAGAACAGAGGGGGGAAAAACAAGACTTTGTATTGCCGCTTAATAATTACTAGACTGAGGACACATTGAATGATTGAGTAGAATTATATTCTCGTTGATAAGATGACATTGTTTGTTAGTTAGTTAGTGACTGGAAAAGACTTTTTCTGTGAGTATTTTCCAGTCTAAAATAAACAAAGGAAAAACAACAGTGATAACGTAACCCTTCAAGTAAAAAAGTTGTGACAAGATATTTTGCGGACTTTAAAGACCCATGGCTTCAAATATGTATCTAATATTTAAATATGTATATAATATTTGAAGCCCTGGCTGCTTAAAGTTAGTCACAAATTTGCACTTTAAAGACTTAATAAAAAAAAAATAATAATAAATATATATATACAAGTTATTTTTTTGTAATTTAAAAAAAAAATTGCACTTAGTACTGGTATTGTAAAGAAAATAAAGAAAAACTATATGCTCTCCCAAAAACATGAATGTGAGAATAAAGAAACGTTCTTTAGTTGGCAAACCGTTAGAAATTTGTATTTTTTCACAGGCAAACTGAACTGACGGTGATAGAATGAGGCCCTCTAGTGGTAAAGGTCAAAAGTGCAAGTGCACACATAGCAGGTTTTGATCCTCTTTGAAGAACAAAAAACATGTCAAACGAATTATTGCGTATAAAAAATCATGGAAGAAATTTTGAGAAAGTTACAATATAATAAAACATTTGATACACTCAAAAATATTTGTATTCCCCAACAATGTACTACACAAAGGTAGATTGTGCCCCTCAATAAAAAATATAATATTCAATTTCTTTCATTAGATTAAATTTCTCAAGTAAAACTAGTATTTTATCAATTTGATGAACAAGAGTGAAATAGTTTATTCTCATCTAGACAATTCAAATTGTTAATACTTATAGCATACTCATGAAAATTACATGACAAAAAGAATTAGAATTTGGTCATTTATTTGATATTTGGAATTGCCCTGCTGAAATATTTATTCCTATATGTCCAACGAAAAAAAATATTTTATTCACTTTTTCAAACGACTGAAACGTACATTTCCAAAATAATTCAAGTTAATTAAAATGAGAAAAAAGAAAATTCTCACAAAAAAGTGAGCAATGAATGAACGAACTATTTATCGTAGTCTTGAACATTTCTGTTTAGTACCTGAATTAACTTCATCCTCTGCATTAGCAAGAAGATTCCAATAGGTGGGAGCAATGTTGGAAAACGGTACCTGTTATTGGCTTTGGTTTTCTCCAGTTGATCGTTTTGCCTGGCGTGCCACTCCTCCAGTTCTACCTTGGCCTTCGTCTTCCACTCAGACTCCTGCTTGCGAGAGTTATCATCTGGCCAAGGAGGTAAGAGATCAAATTTATAATCAGAGTATTTTACCAAATAAAAATCCGTACCAAGCAAGGAAGGTCTTTTATAAAATGCTAATGATTCAAAAAGACAAAGCTACCTGTTTTGGGGTTTTTTATAGGGAAAGTGCTTGTTAGCTTGTTGCTAAAATACTGATAATGAAGTACCAATGCATGGGAATTTTGACAAAGAGTCAGATTTTTGGGATTCCAGATGATGTTGACACACCTTTTAAAACTCTTACGACCATGTTCTCTGAAAAATGCAATGAGTGGCGCCGAATAAAACTATAATGACAAGAAATTCAGCTATTTTTTTGCACACATCGGTCTTTCAACAAAATACATCTTGCTTAAGCACATTTGACAAAGTGTTGTGTTTGAGGGTCCAAATGGAAAAATGGAATTCACACGGCTTGTCTAAGTGCCCAAAGCTCTTCTTCTGGCTTACCGAGCACCTCCAGTCTGTCTGTTTGCTCCTCCCTCCATTTGCGCAGGCTCTCGGGTTCAGCTTGCAGGCGGTCCACGTTGGAAATAGCCGCATAGGCGTCAGATGGCCCGTTGCTTTCCTGAGGAAACACGATATCACTCAGTCGTGACAACAAATACTTCTTCAAATTCCACACCAGAGCTGCGATCGAATTTTTTTGCCCCCAGCTTGTCTTGGCAAAATTGTGGACTCTCTAAAAAAACAAAATCATTGCCATTCTTCTTCTTCCTTTTTTTCCCAGAGCAAAAGGAAGTCCTGACTGTGCAAAATGCAAGAAATGTTGCAATGACAGCACAGGGAAGGGAAATGTTCCTGAAAGTACATGCTGAAGTGTACATTTGACATTTACATGAACAAAGGACTTTATGTACAACGTTATTCTATGAATAAATTAATTAGAGTACAGTAGAAATCCTTATCTACTACTGTCAAGCAAGAAAACTGCTCATATCACAAAACCACATTTGTTCTACGTTGCTCATTATTCCTGTCTCGCACAGTGTGCAAGATTTTATTCAAAATTTGAAAAATAGGCAAAAAATGTCTCGATATTAAAACGTCAAATCTTAGCTGATCTGGAATGGAATATCTCTGCATAAAATAAATAAACATGTCCAAGCTATAGTCAATACAATAAAGTGAGGACTAATTACCCCATGAAACTCTCCATTGACAGCACCATCTGCAAAGACAAGAAGAAATCCTCCATAAGAAACCAAGAAAATCTAGATAAACGTAATTTTCTAATAAATTAGAAGGTTAATGCCACTGCAGAAATATGACGAGTAAAGTCCAAATATCATCCATAGGAGAACATTTATAGGGCCATTTCAATACAGTCAAAGAATTGGTATAAACATGACCACTAGGGGGCAGGAAATATAGGAAATGTTCAATAAAAGACGTTTGAAGATGAAACAATATTACTGCTACTACTATAATATTATTGCGATTTTTCTAACGTTAAATAATAATAAATCCATCAAAAATAAAGACAAAGGAGAATACTGTTTCTTATACTTTTTTTCCAAATGGGCCATATTGCCCTCTTTAAAAGGGCAGATTTAAGAATAACCTTCAATTTTAATTCAAAATTAACGCAAAACTTAACTTAAACCGCAATCTAACCACATTCGAATATTACAATCGTTGAGTTTTTTTGAACACATACCGTTAAGTCATAAAGCCCAATTTATTTTACTGAGTACACGAAATTGTTTTAAAAAAAATGTTTTTTCAGCCTCTAATTGTTTATTGTAGTGTTTTAAGGAAAAGGGTCCGGTTAGCCTAGCATAGCTAACTGGAATCAGTAGAGGAAAATGCTATCTAATGTGACGTTTGAGAGTGAGACAACACACTTAATCAATTTGTATGCTAGCAAAATGTCGTCTTTTGTGAGTATAATTCGTCGATAGTCACCCACCATTGGAATCTGTTAGCGACGAAGGGACCTCTCCGCTGTCCAAGATGCTGAAGCCTTCGTCATTTTCAATCCCCGCAATTTCGCTCTCCTGTTGGGCCAAAAACGCCGCCGCGGGGTCCTCGTCTGCGGTAACGCCATTTCCCGCAGCCGGTGAGTTGAGCATGTCAAAATCATCCATTTTGTCTTTAAATTTGACAAAAACACACGAATTGCACGACTGCAGGTGTAAATAATGACCAGACCGCGATTAGTCGAAAGGAAAGGACACGCATGAAAATGCCCTGGATTAATGACAAACGGAAATGGAGCATTCGCGAATGAAAAGCCCTGAAAAGGTGATTGACGGGTCTAAAAACCAATCAGTGAACGTGTGCCTCAACCAGCGACCAATCATTTACAAAGGTCTACCCAGACGCAGTCCTCGTGACCAGTACGTGATGTCACAACCAATCAGAGAACCTCTGCTTTGTTCATTGTCCAATCAAATGGGAAAGCCCGCCCAAGTGCAGTGCTCGTGACAGAAACTGTCAGAAATCTTCTAATCTCACATCATTAAAAAGAACGACACTATATTATTAATCGTCTACACCTGAGTGGGAAATAAAATATGTTTTCTGTGCAGAAAAACGTAAATTAAAGCCAATATTCCCAGGAAGTGGAATTTTATCACTTCCTGTAACACTTCAACCAATCAAATGTATCCGAAATTCCTCAGACTTTCGCGTCATTTCAACTGATTAACTGCCATTGACGGCGATACACGTCCAATACATTTGAACTGGGAGGGTGGACAGCTTTGGCATTCATAGTCATACTTATAATAATGAAACTGAGAAAACAATACAGCATTCTTACTAAAATGACAGGTTTTTATGGTATTTCATAAATTAACATTGGTCAGTCAAACCCAGTCATCCGTCTTAAACCTGGCTCAATGTCAGTCTCTGTCAATGGCATGGTGAATACATTCTTGCATTATTTACCTTTGCAATTATGGTAAATGACACATTTTGGAGTTTTTTTTTTATGTTATCATCTTGTACATTCAAAAGGGGAAAGAGGTCAGCTTGCCACATAGGGCATGTTTAATACGCATTTTCAATCTTATACATTTACCTTATTCTTGGTATTCAGAGTTATATGGTCCACCGCCTAGAACAGCGTCACCATGGTTAATAATTTAACGACCTTGACAGTATCATATTTTCACGTGGAACGCACCTGACTCAAAGTACAGAGGTTCCTTTTCAAACTTTCTGCAATTTTCAGAGTAACCAGTTTCAAATTGCTCTTCTAGATTGTTTATGCAAGAATGCATGTGTGTTATTATGGCAAATAATACATGTCAGATGGGATGAAAAACATTTATAGCTCTAATAAAATCCCACTAAAGTATTGTGACAAAATTGCTAACTTGAATGCTGTAATGCATTGACTTTGTATCCATAAAAACATAAATGTATTATAAAAATAAAAATATAACATACAATGTCTACTATTGCAGCAGTCCTGTATATAATAAGAAAAACAGGACATTTCAGTCAGAACAACAGATAACGTATCGATCCAAAATTTGGTCATTTGCAAAAACAACTTTTTTTATAGACTGATTATTTTAAATCCTATTGTAAACTGAGCATGTATTTAAACTAGATTTTTGTATTTAAAAAAAAGGACAATGTAATAAGATTTGAATGTATAATATTGCACAATGAAATCCCTCGAGCCGAGTTATCATTACAAAAATAGGGTCCGATTTTCGGATTGCGGTGAATTCATTGTGCAAGAGTGAAGAATTGGTTCCATTTCTAGGAATATAACGTATCACCATTAAAAAAAAAGGTTTTTCTAATGAATAATTTTAAGGCAATTACAACTAAACCTATCGTCATGATGTCAGAAATCTATGGATCACTTAATAAGTCCTTCTGGTTGCATAGTCCAACACCATACTTGCGGCTCCTAATAAAGCAGGTTCTTCCAAGTCTGATGTCACCACCTTGGTGGTCTGAGCCGGTATGAGCGCTCGATTGGCAATAAAGTGCTGCACCGGTTCCTGATAAATTGAGGCTAAGACACCAGACAGGACCACCAGTGAGGGATTAATTGTGTGAAGGATGTTGATAATGCCCACTCCTAACGCTGTGGAGGCTGCGGTGAGAAAACAGGAGAATATTTCTGTTAAATTCTATACAGGTGAGCTTGTTTCAATACTACTAACCCTTATTGAGAATGGCTGCAGCCTTGGCGTTCCCTTGTCTTGCAGCACTAATAAGGTGAGCAGCAGTGATGGGCTCGGTTAGCTTCTTATCCGGCCCGTCCCCTTTCAGCAGTTGATCTGAAAACCACGAGAATTTCTCGAGTTTGTACGCAGAAGGCTAAAATTCCACCCAGATCGGATTGAAATGTTTTGTCGGATTAAATCCGATTTCCACTGACCGTCGTTCATTTTTTTGGCTTCTCTCTGCAAGGCCAGGCCGGAAGCGTACGCCTCGATGCATCCTCTGCTTCCACACGAACACTCTGGGCCATCTAACGAGACCATGATGTGACCCAGTTCGGCGCCGCAGAAAGTGCTGCCGTGGATCAACTCATTGTGCTGGATAATCCCTCCTCCGATACCTTTCAGATAAACGTACACATTTTCTAGCCTGTCGCATATCGTGACAGGCAAGGACAGTTTTTTTCCCCACATCCATCAGGACTCTAAACTTGCGGTAACACAACACACAATCCCTTCTGTGTAATAACTTTGGGGTGAGGTAATATGAAAAGACGTTGGGCGGTGATCTGCCTCCTACTGGCTGACTGAAGGTAAGTGAAAGACAGTGAGAGGTAAGTGATCCGCTCGGGGGGTGATGCCATGTATCCATAACGGCAGAACGCCAAATTACGAGTCCGAAATCATCACTTATTTGGGTCTTTTGCCGTGAAAACGCACTTTGTGGAGAGGCACTACCAATTTCGTCATACGCAGTTTCTGGGTATGATGACAATTAGGCTTTGTCCGATTATTATTATTATTATGACACTTTCATTAGATACAGAACTTAACAATACCTGTTCCCGTGATGACAGTGACAAAATTCTCCACTCCATTCCCATGACCAAACTTCCTCTCGGCTAACGCCGCACAGTTTCCGTCGTTATCCACCCAGACGGGCAGATGGAAGGCATCCGAAATGGGCGTTCTCAGATCTACCGAGGTCCATTCCTGGATGAGTTTCGTGGAGTCCATGACCACACCCTCTTGTGGATTCACCCGCCCGCCAGTAGACACTCCTGTAAAGTAAATATGTGAAAGAATAAGGTCCCATCTGTTATCTTACCACAGCAATTCCTATTCTTATTTATTACCATATTTTCACGACTATAAGGCGCACTTAAAAGTCTTAAATTTTCTCCAAAATACACAGGGCGCCTTATAATCCAGTGCGCTTTATATATGGACCAATACTAAAATTGTTATCACGATAAAATAAAATAAATCAGTCGATAGGGTACACCATCCCCTACAGCTCTCACAACTACGGCAAGCAGCCCCTGACTCTACTATTTTCCCCGTAAAAAAATGCAATTCATTTGGACAATTGTTCAATTCGGACACAGAAAATGAGGACTTTGATGGATTTGTGGGTGATGATGACGCGAGCACATTGTAAAATGGCTAAATAAAGTACAACCGAACTCAGTTTTGCTTCCGTTGCCTTTTTAAAAACGTGTTTTTAGCGTGTGTCCGTATGTTTAAGCTGTTGTATGTTTTGCCATGCCTGGCTGCGTCTATAAAAACGGTGTGTCCTTTGTGTGTGTAAAATACAGAAATAGCATTTGTTACTGACACTGCGGCTAAAAATACGATGCGCTGTATAGTCGTGAAAATACGGTATTTTTTATGTCATGCTGTATGTTACAGTTCCATACCAACACCCAGTATTCGACAGTTGAGAGAGACTGCGTCCTGCATAGCATTTTCACACATTTTCAATAGGAGCTGCATCCTGGGCTCAAAGGTCTTTGGGTTGGGTTGAGTATATTTCTTCACTATAACACCCTAGATTGGAAAAAGGGCAAAAGAGTGGCGAAAGGGGAAAAACAGATTATTTATTTTTAAAATTCATACCTGTCAACTTAGCCAATTTTCCGCTTATTTATGATTGCAATTCCCCTTAAGTGATAAAAAAAAACTACAAATCTAACGCGGGACATATTTACTCACATAAGGCACACTTAAGTCTAAAATTATCTCCAAAGTGGACGGATTAGAGCCGAAATGGGTGAAACGAGATCGGTTTTATAAAAAACGTAGTACTTGAAAAAATTCCCATACAAAAGATGTTACACAATTTGAAACGATCAAAAAGCGTGTAAAATACGGAAAAAACACATATGCTGACAGGTATGAAAATTGAACACCATGGATGGGAAGCAATATAATTTATTACGCAGTTTATTTTTTTGTACGCTTCAACCAGGTTCAAAGGACTAATTCTGTAAAATTTGAAGAAAAAAAGTTTGCACAAGATACCTGAGAGCAGACAATTGCCACTCTGAGGTTGGTACCACCAAGGTCCACAGCCAGAGCACTTTGTTTCTCCAGAATGTGATCGATATCTTGCGAGATGGAGTCTTTCACCGTGGGGAAGCAGAACGTCTTCTGAAGCGGTTTATTCAGGTCGATGGATTGTAAGAACTTGAGAATACGTGGCACGGCATTTCCGTCTCCGTAGATCTTAGAGCTAGAAAATGAAGAACAAGAACATGGAATAAAAATCCCTCACCTTCATAGCGATGATAGCTATATTCATTTCAATCAAGTTTAAGTCAACAAATTTGCTTTATTGTAATATGTGGAATTAGAACCTTTTCATTTTAAGGAAAAATAATGAGCGTACACATTTTTCCAATCCACAGATACCAGTTAATACCTATAACAATTATTCTTAATTTAGCTTTAATTGTATCCGCCCCTATTAAAAATAACATTTTTTTTACAGAACTTCCACTTAATACAAAAACATACTATTGTGTGGTGAAATGTCAAAATACTCCAAAACTGCATTGTCTCTCAGTTATTCTCCCAAAAATGCTGAAATGAAAATGCTTTTCTGTAGAAAATGAAAGTGTTACCAGGGGTATCGCTTTCCAAACTGCAGCTGCAAAGCATGGTAGATCTTATCATGCGTATCGGCATCTCTCACGTGCAGAACGTTTTCACCTGACGGAGAGGAAGTAGACATTTGTCAATTTACTGAATGAACATGGTTACAGGCAGGAGGCGCTAGAGGGCCAAGCGTGACCTGATTCTTACCAGTCTCTCTGCCCGTTTGTCTCGTTCCCAGGTTGATGACCGGTGTACCAAAGGCGCCGGCCTCTCGCACGCCGCAGCTGCTGTTTCCGATCATGCAGCCGGCGTGGCACACCAGTTGGATAAACTGCTCAAACGGAATGTGCTTGACTGCCTGAAAGTTGGGATGCTGCTCGATGCCCTTTCTTCTCATCACCCGCACCATTTCCTTACTTCCTGTATACGTACAAAGTATTCCATGGTGACTCATTTAAAGCAGCAGCCAAGTGGGAAAGAATCTAAATGTATTTGACATCAAAGTGGGCGAGTGACTCTTAATTCACAAGCGAATTTTTGACAATTGTGCATCGAAATCAGGGGTGTCAAACCTACGGCCCGTGGGCTGGAAATGGTCCGCCACGGGGCCTGATCTGGCCCAGATGGTTGTTATGCCTGACGAGCACTTTGTAGCTCATTCATACTGTATGTACCGTATTTTGCTGTTTAATATACCCCCCCCCCATTTAATATACCCGGGTATATTAAACGGCAGGGGTATATTAAATGGCGCACAAATGGGAAGGTACGATCCACTACGCACTCTTTATGCCGTGACGGGGTGCATCAACGTTTTGCAGACTAAAACTACTTACTGCTCAGGTTAAAACTACTTACTGCTCAGGTTAAAACTTCTTACTGCTGAATAAAGTCTGACTTGGAATTTTAATGAACTTAAGTATCTATAATTATGCCCCCATGAACACTATACAAATCTTGCCAAAAAAGCGGAGTTGCCGTTTAATATACCCGGGTGTATTAAACGGCTGGGGTATATTAAATGGCGCACAAACGGGAGGCTCAAAAAAGCAAAAATCATTTAATATACCCGGGTATATTAAACGGCAAAATACGGTTCATAATTACGTCCAATCATGTTTGTTTATTCGCTCCCTGCTGTCAAAACGACAGCTTCAACGGCAGCCAATGAGTTCACAAAAAACCTTAAAATATTCCAAAACCAACAGGAAGTCACCTGCACATGCCCAAAAATAACCAGGAACACCACCCCGGAAAGACCCTCATAAATCAATAGGAAATGGTCCAAAATTTATCAGGAAAAAAACCTTCCATTGACAATAACAGATGTCCAATTCACATAAACTTAAACTGGCAGTTGAATTGACGTCCAGGACCGTCAATGGCGGCAAATAAGTTAACTTTTTTGGCCCAAAAATAAAATGGTCCAGCCCACAATAGGGTTTCGCACCCTTGATCTAAATACTATTTCTAAATATATTTAATATAAAAAAAATCCTACTCACCAGCATCAATGTTGGGGAAGAGGATGAGAGTTCTTTTATTGAAGGAGATAAGAGCATCCAACATGAGTCCATAGATCTTAATGGAGTGCTGAATATCAGTAGTGACCGGGTGCTGCAAAGCCACAATGTAGTCGCAATCCTGGACGTTGTCACCTATATAAAAAAAATCATAAGTGTCAGTAACGAGTGCTATTTCTGTATTTTACACACACAAAGAACGCACCGTTTTTATAGACGCAGCCAGGCATGGCAAAACATACACCAGCTTAAACATACTCGCTACACCCACACGCTAAAAACACGCTTTTAAAAAGGCAACAGAAGCAAAACTGAGTTCGGTTGTACTTTATTTAGCCATTTTACAATGTACTCACGTCATCATCACCCACAAATCCATCAAAGTCCTCATTTTATGTGTTCGAATTGAACAATTGTCCAAATGAGTCATCGAAAACGCTGAGTTTTATACGTTCGTCCAGGCGGCCACAATCCATTCACAAATAGTAGCTAGTGTAACTATTCCAACGTTGTCTTCCATTGTTCGTAAATCTGTGTTGATGTCGATGTCCAGGCCACAATCCATTGGGTGTATTGACAAAAGAACTATATATCCCAGCAGTCACTGCGCAGTACTTTTTCTACAGGCAAAATAGTAGATTCGGGGGCTGCTTGCCGTAGTTGTGAGAGCTGTAGAGGATGGTGTACCCTATCGACTGATTTATTTTATTTTATCATGATAACAATTTTAGTATTGGTCCATATATAAAGCGCACTGGATTATAAGGCGCCCTGTCTATTTTGGAGAAAATTTAAGACTTTTATGTGCGCCTTATAGTCGTGAAAATACGGTATTTCAAAAGGCATGAGATGCTTGCGACGTACCCAGCCAGCTCTTGATGATATCCAGATAGTTTTCCTGGTTCTGAGATGACAGCAGTTTATCGTAGGAGGGACAGCCGGCCAGCAAGATGCGGGAGTGGTCTTCACACATGGAGATAAGGTGTTGCTCTGCTCTTCGTGTGCAGCAGGCGTGGTAATGGGCCAGTTTACTGATGGCGTGGCGGATTGAGTCGTCAATTGTGCCGCTCACCTGGGAGCAGAGGAGTCACCATTTCATGTTTGATGTTGTCACAAGGCGGTCTACTACACAAACTTGAACATAAAATTAATATTGATGATACCTGTATTGTCCAAAATCATTCTTCACTCCCATTGACAATCGAACAATTTCAACCCTTTTTAAATTATTATTAATATATTTATTTTTTTACCCAATTCTGATCTTCTCTAACAGCATTCTTTTTTTCAGAGAAATGGACACCCTGATTTACTGTCACTCAAAGTGAAAATAAATTGAATTTGATTTATTTAATAAGGGACAGCACAATGAGTGAACATATTTATATTCATGTTAATGAACATATATACTATGTAACAAGGGTGTCAGATTCGGGTTGGTTCGCGGGCCGTGTTAACGTCAACTCGATTTCATGTGGGCCGGACCATTTTAGATATAATATTTAGATATATTTTTTTAATAAATGGATTAAAAGAACTGGATTAAAAGCCCTGAATATTCAGTTTTTTATAGATCTAAAACAATGTTTATTTTAGCTTTTTTAAATATATTTTTAGATTTTACAAAATGATTTTTGAACTAAAAACTGAAAAAATTGATTAAAAATTACAATTATTGATTTAAAAGGGGGAAAATCAGGAAATTTAATATAAATCTATACTCTTCATTTTAATTTGATCCTAAAACAGAAAGTCGGCACTCATGATTTACTTTCCCGGGCCACACAAAATGATGCGGCGGGCCAGATTTGGCCCTCGGGCCGCCACTTTGACACACGTGCTAGTATGTAAATATGTAAGATTGTAGCCGAGGGCTAATTTCTATCTTTAGTCTCTTGTGTAGGTTGAAGATGACACATAATAGACACACATACACGCACGTAGCACAGTTTTAGACAGTGTCGTGATTGTCATTTTGTTTGTCTAATAGCCAGGCTTTTAAGATGATTGGTGAAGAGGTTCAAAGTCACGGTGCACTCTTTTTGAAGGGAACTACACAGTCACCTCTAGAGCCAGCCCTTGTTGATGTGTTGGAATTTTTTCGTACAAAATCTTGCAGTGGAGGAGGAACTTTGTGTTGAAAGAATTTGTAAACTAAGGTGGCATCTGTATATTCAACGAAATGGATCCCTTTTACTTGATTCATTTTTTTCCCTTACCTCTCCTCCCTCGATGTGAAGTATTCTAATATTCATGAGCGCTGCAGAAGTCGCCAGAGCCAACGCATCGAAACGATCTCCGTGGATAATCACAATGTCTGGCTGCAATCTTTGCAGGACGTCTGGCAGTTTTACCAAAGCAAGTCCGACGCTTTCCACCATGGCGGCCTCATCCTCGCCTCTCACAATGGTGTGCAGTTTGGAGCTGATGTCAAAGTCATCTTGCTCAATCATGCGAAAAGTGTTCCTATGAAACAGGAGATGACGGTTTAGCAGCTAAATCGCGTCGGGAAACTTTTGTTTTGATAAACTTGTTGCCTATATTATATGTCATGTTGTCTATTGGCCTGCTGTGATTCGTTGCGGGGTCAACACTTGTTTGGAATGTTTCGAGGCAGCGGAACAAATACCACCGCTAATTTGTGCATCGCTTATCGGTGGGGGGTCGGCCCCCCACCCTCAAGTCAAAACACCCTCGTTCCCAGATCCCTGAGAAATCTGGAATTTGGACAGAGCAGATTTTATTTGCACCAATGTGACTGTTAATGTTATGGCGTTAAACCACTATCTCTCATTTGGAGTATTTGCTTTTAATTTCATTCCGACAAAATGCTTTAGAATACTTGTGTTGATACTCCATAAATATTAAAATAAATCATAACTAATAAACTAAATTATTTAAATAGTTTTATTTATTTTTTAACTCGCTGGTTGCATCCAGCAAAATCCGTTTTGGATTTTGGAAAAACTCGATCAAAGTAACACCAGTAATTAAAAATTCATTGTTTTTTTTTTTTTTTCACCAGACTGCCATGTTATGTAACACACACACACACACATCCACCCACACACACAGTTAAATGTGTATTTGCACGCCAAGTTATAAATGGTTGACTGGATTTACAGGTTAACAATAACGTTGGCAGATGTTAGCAAGCATTCAAAATACTATCCTAGTTTTTTTGAAATCCTATTTATAGTTTTATCCTAATTTTAGGGGCAACGTTGAGTGGGTAACTTACCCGTAATCATCAATTAAATGTGAACCAAGGACCACAATATCCAGGTCATAGTCATCGGGGTGGGATTTGATCCCAAACATGATGGGAGCCAATTTGGAGTAGTCTGCCCTGTTGCAAGTCGCCACACACACCCTTAGTCTCTTCTTACACTACAACACCGATGAAAATGCATTAGCCACACACATCTTAATATTAGGCGATATTACAGTATCAAAAATAATAATAAAAAGAAAAAAAACATTTGTCAGCCACACTAAGGAGCCTTTGTGGAATTCAAACGTACCCAATAACAAAGATATTGTTCTCCTAATCATATCATCATAGATTTTGATTACTAATATTCATCTCATTACCATAACTCATATACTCCCCTTTATGTATTTAAGATTTTAATGGCAACTATTCTGGTGGAAATTTAGGGCTGTATCAATACTTGAGTTGACGTCATTTCAAATGTATTACTATTTAACTACCAAAATACAATCGTTCTTAACATGCGTCATATATATACATAGTGTGTGTGTGATTATTTTTAACTGTGTGCTTGCAAAAAAAAATAAAAAAAATAAAACAGCCCTTTTATAAATTAATCCTTTTCCGAAAAATATAACACACTTTTTTCATAGTTTGTTTGGTGTATTTTTTATTTTTATCAATACCACCAGCAGCTTGTTATGTTGATTTTTAGGTTATAGTTACCCAAAAAATGTTAATATGTTACATAAACAGGTGCCTATTTTGTCTGTTGTACCCTATTTTACCATTACTCTAATGTATAATGCTTGTTCTTTGTTTATGATTTTTTTTTTAACTGCCCCTCAAAAATGAATTGGGAATTTTTCTGCAATTGCGACTTATGGTGCCAAAAATACGGTAATTAGCAATGCCTACTAGAAGATATACTGTATTCCTAATATGACACACCTGATTGAGACCATCCATCTTTTCTCTTTTCAACTTTTGCCTGCTTTGCATCCTCTTGTAGTAAATCTCCTAGAAAAAAAGCAAAGGTTTTTGTACATTAGAGCTACACAATAGATAAACATTCCTCAGTGGGGGAATTTAATGGGCACGGGGCACGGGACACACACACAGAAAACAAGTCTTTTGTGTACGTCACCAAAGCAACCCGCACGGTCTACTTGTGACATATCAGAAGGGCAAACATACAGTAAGTGTAAAAGGGACACTTAATACATCCCAATCACAAAAGAAGTAAACGATATACAAGTATAGTACAATTTTTTGAAAAACAAGTGGATCATTTGTAATGACTTCGAATCATTTTACTTGATTTGAATGAAAAAAATACGCATCAAGTAGATTTTGGTGAAATATTTCCCTCAATATCACCTTCTACCTAAAACCTATTGCTTGACAATATTAATATTGGTTCATTTATATCCACAGTGTTTTGGTATTTTGCTAATTTCATCAGTATGTCATTCATTACTTTGATAAGTAGTCACTAGGGAGTTTTCTAAAGACCAACTGAGAAAAAATGAAGCCACGGAATCAAGAATTAGTCACCACATTGCTCACAAAGAAAAAAAAATACAAAATATACACTAGCCCTTTTTCCCCATACAACAGAACAGGTTGCACCGGATACACAAAACCTGATGAAACTGACCATAACAAAACAGTAACGCCTGAGTTTACTTTCCATCCCCTAGATGTGTACTTTTGCATAATACCAAGACAATGGCATTTATAGGTGCGGAACATGTGTGTTTGTTCACATAGGCACATGCCATTATCCGGGTAATGAAAGATTGGTGACAAGTTTTCTTATCTCTGAAGCCATGCATTTATATTGTAACGTCATAATGAAAACCAAAATTTCCATAAATAACAGTGGTGATTCAAAACAAGTCTTAGGCTTAAGTTGATCTAAATTGTGTGAACACATTTTATGAGTGAGATGAATCTGCTATTTCCCCCAGAAACAACGTCCACATTGTTTTTTTCCACTTAGTTCAATGATTAGAACTATAATAATCTTATCTACAAAGCTATTGAGGTCTTTAAAATCCACGCCCTTGAAAGCAAAATGCGTACACGCGTTTTTAAAGATCATATGGCAGTAGTCATCCATTTTTCTGACGGAACATCATTGGGTTACTGATTGAAATTGGTTAAAAGAAAAACCTCACCTTTTCCTTGGAATGAACACCTCATAAATAAAGTGTGTCACAATGACTCTAGTGGAATGACAGCCTATTGGAATTCACCGTTTAATCAATATTTCCTCAATATCGCTGACTGATGTCAATCACTTGAACACACCGACCTATTTAAAAAAAATGTTTTATAGAGGCTATATAGAAAAACATTAAGGGAAACCATAACACTGCTCATTTTAAATCACTGGTTAATAGTTATAAGGTGAATTACTTTAATAAAGTAGTTTCATTGGAGTTAGTCAACAGTTTTGAAACTTACACTCCACTCAATGGTAAAAAGTCTACACTATAAAGATCTGGAATGTAAAATTCACTATAATAAGTGTTTAAGAAAATTAATGGATATTTACAGATTAGCGCATAGCTGTTATGGGATAGTGAAGACTGTTGTAGTGACCGTTGGCATCATTCCACATTCATACCGTATTGATGACCTAGTCTCCGAATTATTGTAAAGAAAGAAATAATCAGTTTCAGTAAAATAGAAAATAATTCATTTGATCACGTTACATAAATTGATCGTCGGTGAGTAAATTCTGAGATTTGGGAAACGCCTCTCACACCAGTAGCTCTTTGCATTACTCCATACCAAAGAAATGGCTCATTGTTCTACAAAGTTGGTGAACCCTGGCACATATTCCCTATTCAACATGAGACTCATCTCATCTTTGTGTCCTTACAGGGAAGCCTAGGGTGGCAATGATACCCCTATCGGTAAAGATATTCTACATTCTGACCAAATTAAAACCGTTGCGTGATTGCAGTAATGCAGTGAATGCAGCAAATACAATTTTTTTTACTTAATGTATTGTATAGTATATTTGTTTTTACTATTTTTTTTAATGGTGAAATCTGATTTAAGAGGAAATCCGGGTCACATCGCCAACTTAAGGAACTCCTTTGGTAACTTGAGCGCGCCTTATATTGTGAGTGGTTTATGATGTAGATACTGAACACAATTCATCCAGTGTTCACACTGACTACACTTGGATTAAAAAGGCATACTAGGAACAAGAAATGAATCATCCAATTCCGTGATTTATTTATTTTTTCCCCACATTTCACCCCAAAAATTGCCACATGTACCTTTGCAACCACCTTTAAATCAGATGAACTTTTACTTCAGCAAACAAGCCGGTGTCCTTGACCATGCTTCTATCAACAAAACAAGTTTGTTTTCTCATTTCAGCACGACTGATAGATTAACTATCAACTGAGACAACCTTTCTGGAAGAATGTCTAAAGAGAGAAACTATACGATACTTTGACAAGAATCAATTGCAGGTATTTGGCTTGACAGTGTGGGGAGGGGGAAATAATGCAAATTGAAAGAAGAAAAAACGGGAACACAAAGCACCGGACAGGAACGAAGGTGATGATGCAGTCAGAAATATAAAGACCATGACATTTTTTTTAGAACTGTCAGTACAGATGAGGACGGAACATAAACACACACACACACAAAAAAAGAACGTTTGAGAGCAAGCTGGAAAAAAATGTCACATGACTCACATGAGGGTTTTTGCACACAAACCCACGATGCTTTTCCATCCCTCCACAAAAGGCTCTTCCACCAATAATCTCCTTTGAAGCACTACAACCCGTTCGTCTATATCTTTCGGTATTTAAACGGGTTTTATGGGTAAGATGAATGTGTAGGGAGGTGAGGAGAATGGAGGGGCAAAGAGAGAGAGACAGAGAGGGGAGAGAGAGAGAGAGAGCGAGAGAGAGAGAGTGAAGGGTTGACATGGGTTAGCAGACGGGGGAGGGGAAGAATTGGGTTGGGCTTATTTGAATTTGAGCCTGTGATTGGTTGAGAAGGTGGAAGACGGAAGGAGTCATTTTCTCAAGATAAAGCAAAACGGAGGATGAGAATTAAAAAGAGCATTTGTAGTTGTAAAAAGGCATGTTTTCACAACAATCAATGGCTTACAAGCCACACCGGTACCAAAAAAGGCAACCCGCTACATCACCACATTAAGGGACGCGTGCAAATAAATCCATTTGAGGCTTTCGCGCAAAATGATACACCGCAAGCATCATTGGGATGGTTTGATGTTAAAATGTGTAAACACAACAAACAGGGATACACAATTAGGGCATACAATATGAAATATGAACATAGTGAAATATAACTTACGTTTTTATCACCTCCCCGAATAACTTGACAGGATGCTCGAGCACCGCCCTTCTGTTTAGCTGCTAAACCTCAGAAAAGACAAAAAAAAACAATTAAAATAATACATTTTCCCAAGATATAGCATTTTATGAATGTGAATAAATCATAAAATTTAGATGAAATGTTTAAACATTTCGTTCTGGATTAAATTTAAGTGTCACTCCTCACTAGGTGGAGTTTGCATGTGCTCCCAGGGCTTGTGTGGGTTTTCTCCGGGTACCCCCTTTTTGAACACTCAAAATTGCCCCAAGGTTTGAGTGTGAGCATGAATGGTTGTCCATCCCCTTGTGCCCTGCGATTGGCTGGGCACCAATTCACCCACCTGGTTCACGTACTTAGCTGGGATAGGCTCCAGCACCCCCCGCGAGCCTTGTGCGGATAAGCAGTTCAGAAAAATGAATGATTTAAGTTATTGTTGTAAAGGTGCAAAATAAAGTTCCTTAACCACATTTTAAACATGGGTGCTAAATGTGACAAAATATTGTCAAAAATTTCAGCACGTGCTTTACAAAGACTGCCCCATAAATATTTGTCGTTAGAAATATTTGGTTCTTATGTTCACGGATGTTATCAATTGTACTTTTGATGACAGTTTTCATTGCGATCGAAATGAGTGCAAATGAAAGTAAATTAAAATAGTGCAATAGAAAACCTTACCTCTTGAACTAGAATGTGTTTGGAACCATGCCAATTTGAAGCGACGAATATTAAAAACAACATTAAATAATTGGAAAACAACGATGATTTTTTTATGCTAGTACGAAATAAACCTGTTAACAATTTAGTGGCGTGAAATGAGTATTCCGCTTTAAACATGAGTCTTCCTCACCAACGGGGAGGAAGGTGTCGCACTGAAAGAAGCTCATTCGCAACGCCTGTTATCTATAGATTCATTGTCGAAAGTTACGCTAAGGGTTAGCTTAAGGTTCATTATCCAGCATTGGTCGTAGCCAGCGAATACGTTCGATGGTGGCTAAAGTTGGCTTTACTTGTCCAAAGAGAGAACTAAATAGTTACCGCCCGTGCTACTCACCTTTTCTGATTTTTTTCCAATAGTTTTGGGGATGTTTAGCTGAAAAAATGAGCAGTCAATTGCACAGTCCAACAGCTTCAGGAAGCAGGAAATTCCGAGTTTCCATGCATGATGTGAACGCCTCGTCGCTGTTCTGATACTGATAGCCAAAGTTCCGCTTCTAACGAACGTGCGTGCGTGGCGGCCATGTTGGTAGGGGCAAGAGCAGGGGCGTTCCTACGATAAACAACACAGTCAATAACCTGTGAATTGAGGTGTGCATGTATCTCTCTCCTTGATTTTACAGTAAAAAGACAGGATCTTAGTGCAGGTAGATGAGAAGTTTAGCTATTAAAAAGTGTATAAAAGACAACTTTGTAAACCAATCTCAATATTTAGGCTATTTCTACATTACTGTTGTCTTTAATATACATTAAAATTATTGCTACTGAAATTAAATAAGCACATCCAAATTATTAACTCAAATATATCCTGTCTATTTGATTTTTTTTTAAACTGCATTAAGTGAGGGAAAATATGACTATCTGGAACACCACACCTGCTGATGGTAGTAGTACCTTGTTTACTGCAATGCAGGACATAAGAAAAAATAGTTTCCTGGTAGTCTAGGATCCCTTAAAATATTGTATTCGTTTTGGGTGTAAAAATAATGAACAACTTTTGAATGGACGCAGACTGCAAAATTAATGTATATTTATGTCCATGGGGTACTTGGACAGGTCATGACCCGTGACTGTAATCAGTATTATGGTAACTCTGACATCATATATTTCTCTTTTTAATATTTTGGTGGGGCTATCGAGGAAAAAAGTATAATAATTAACCTGTTGATTGAGCTTTTTAAAGATTTCCCCCAAAACTATGAGCTATGCTCATGCCATTAGCATTTGGAGGAATTCCCTCAAAACTATGATGCCACTGCTTCCCACTCTAGTTGCAGCATTTCCAATAGGTTTATGCAATTTTAGTATTGTCCAGAGGGAGGCAGTGGTGCAGCCACAGTCTTGTTCTTGCTCCAGTCATAATGACTGCATTGCACAGCAAGGTCTCCCTCAAGGGCACACATCATATCTGCAAAGTCAAATGAAAAACAGGGAGGGGTTGTGTTAGCCTTTTCTACACATACATTTTTAAAAAAAACATCTACGTTCATGAGAAGAATGTACAACTAGACATTTATGAGTAATAAAATGTCACAAATCTGAGGGGACCTCGCAAAGAAGTGTCCTGGATGATGCATAACTACCACATTTTGCTAAATCATACTAAAATAAAGATTTTTGCAGGCATAACAGCAGTGGCACATCCTAACCTAGCACTCTTAGCTTACCTTTTGAAAATCATCAAATATGCATGGCTCCTCTCGGAGTGTCCATATACCGTAATGTATTCACAGATCTCTGCTGAATTGAAAAAGCTCCCCATCAGCACTTTGCATGCAAAAGGACCTGGAAGTACACATAAATCAATAACTACTTATTCGTAGTCCTCCAGAAGAAAGTAGATTTTGCTGTGGGCTAGATTGCTGGTGCATATGTTAAAAGTAGAGTTCAGATTGGGTCCAAATGGAAAATGGTTGTTATGAACCCACTCGGCTCTTCATGAAAGATGTATGGATAGTTTCTCGGGTTTGGTGTTCAAATTATAATGCAGCGAGAATTTATTTTAAGCAAAACTTGATTGTAGGCATACATTTTTCCACTTTTCAGGAAGCATTTATTTTTAAACGCTACATTCTACGAGCAATACACGAACTCATTGGATGCTGTTGACAATAACAGACATCCAATTCATTTAATCTGTGAGGACTGGCTATGAATTCCCAAAAATTCATAAGTAAACCCAATTTTCACTCCAAGCTTCAGGCCTCGTGTCAGTGATTTATTTTTCCTCAAAAATCAACATCTCTATCCTCCTTGTGCCTCCTCAGTTTATTGATTTGTTAACAAGTGCATAATAAGATTACGTTTTATCATGCTGCAGTATTTCTTTGGTATAGGATGCCTTGATATAGGAAGATGGCTCTCAAATATGAGTGGGAAACTAATGCTTCACATTACTCCCTCACTTTTTCCCTCCCCCTTACTCTCTGGAGGCAGGCTTACAATCTATCACACACACACACAACACACACACACACACAATCTCCCTCCCTCTCTCAATGGACATGAGTCATTGGTGGTTACTGTAAGAAACCTTGTCAGCGCAATCTTTTATTACTGTAGAGATAGACGGACTACATATGCGCATATAAGAAAACAGCAGTAATGTGTGTGTGTGGATGTGTGAAATTGGCTCAACCACACACTATGACACCGACCTATTGAACATCATTGACTTATTGATCTAGGGCACCGCGAGAAAACACTATGAAGTAGATGAAATGAATAGGGAGATAGAAGACGGCTAAATTGTGTTTATTTCATCGTGGTTATTTGCAACAAAAAGCTGGTTGCAGTGCAGCGCATGTGACTAAAAGACACCCCCGCCCTTTGGAGCTCAAAGGGGGCATCTGTTTGGACACGTGTGGTCTGTCAAGGGTGGCACTCTGTGGGGAAACTGCTCTCAGTACAAGCTGTCTTCTCGGGGTGAAGCGGCGCTTTGGTCTTCGGCCAATCAGGGCTGCTCGTAGTGTTTGTTTTGTCATGGATTGCTGCGTCATCTGGAGTAATGTCGGGCAGTGTGAGAAGTATCCTTCATGCCTTTTTGACTCTTAAAGCCAAGGAGGAATCTAAAGAGGCATATTTTTTTTTGGGGGGGGGGTGCAATATTGACTAATCTTCACTATAGATTAGGGGTGCCACCATTGATTAATTGAATCATGGACAATTAATAAATTAGCAAATATGTTGACAGCTATTTTAATATTTACATGTTGAGTCAATATCTTTTTTTCTGAACCACTTTATAGTGAATATTCGATTTTTTTTTTAATAATGTAGTTTCATTTTTATTTAGAATTTACAAGAAAAAACTAAATATTTCTTTTTTCATTAGTAAATAAGTATTTAAAACATGAGGAAAAAAATAAGGTAAAAATGTACCTACGAAAACCACATAGGTGGTCTATTTTCCACAAAAAAAAACTAATTTCTAGTTTTTTTTGCTCTTCATATTGGTGCAATTTATATAAAACAACGCTTTATAGTGAATATTCAATTTTTTCAAGAATTTAGCTTCAAGAAAATCTAAATATTTCTTTTTTCATTATCAAATAAGTATTTAAAACATGAGGGAAAAAAAAAGGAAAAAAGTAAACATTATCTAAGAAAACCACATAGGTGGTCTATTTTTCACCCAAAAAAAGTAATTTCTAGTATTTTTTTGCTCTTCATATTGGTGCAATTTATATTAAAAAACGCTTTATTGTGAATATTAGATTTTTTCAAGAATTTAGTGTAAGAAAAAAACTAAATATTTCTTTTTTCATTATCAAATACATAAGTATTTAAAACAAGAGGGGAAAAAACAAAGGAAAAAAGTAAAAATTTATCTAAGAAAACCACATAGGTGGTCTATTTTTCACCCCCAAAAACTAATTTCTAGTATTTTTTTTTCTCTAAATATTGGTGCAATTTCAAAAAAAAAAATTGCACTGAAAGGTCCCTTTCACATGGCCAAAATGATATAGTATCTAACATACCTGACCTGGTGATATAGAAAATCTTGCAAAACCTGCAAGAATTGCACATGTCTACACCCCCCGAATACTTTGTTCCTGCTCCTGTGAAACTGCGCAGTGGGTGTGAATGGAACGCCTGCACCGTCCTGTCACGCTCTTCTCTCTCCCCCTGCATTACTCCGTGACAGTACTACCGCACAGACTTTCTTTCCGTGGCACCACGCTTCCTACTCTGGCTGCCGTCCAAGTGTACTTGAAGTGAGATGGGGTCTGCGGCGCTTTATTATTCCCATTTCTTTTTGGGGAATCAAACACGAACATGCCAGCGAAATTGGCAGAAAAGTAGCAGCAAAAAGCTTTGCTGTCATAACTGAGGGTGGAGCAAAGACATTATTTTGAAAGGTGTCACTTAGGTCACAGCATACGTGCAAATACAATGAATATTTATCCAAGTAAATGCTACGGCACCCTGCAGTACCACCCTTGTTTACTTCATGTTTGACGTCTAGGCCATGGAGTGTTTCCAGTTTTCATACTGAGCCGTTTCCTTTTGCCACTCCTTCAACATGCTGCGGATCATTCAGGCAGGAAGTGATCTTTTGACATCACAATCTGGTTATCTTTGGTGCCACGCCCTGGTGAGAACCTCCTGTCTCTGACCGTGGGCACGGGTTAATTGCTGGATCAAAGCGAGAAGCTTTTTATGTAAATTAGATGACCCCAGTGTTTTGTCAGATAAATTGGAGGAACGCCTAAAAGCATAATTCCAAATTTTCTCTCAATGGCAGTTTTATAAATTGCGTGGAACATATGAAACCACTAAAAAAACAGGTATGAAAATTAAATGTACTATTTCCCCTAGAATCAAGGGTGTCAGACTCTGGTTGGTTCGCGGGCCGCTTTAACGTCAACTTGATTTCACGTGGGCCGGACCATTTTAGATATAATATTTAGATATTTTTTTTATAAATGGATTAAAAGAACTGGATTAAAAGCCCTGAATATTCATTTTTTATAGATCTAAAACATTGTTTATTTTAGCTTTTTTTAAATATATTTTTAAATTTTACAAAATGTTTTTTGAACTAAAAACACAGAAAAAAATGATTAAAAAATTACAATTATTGATTTGAAAGGGGGAAAATCAGGAAGTTTAATATACATCTATACTCTTCATTTTAATTTGATCCTAAAACAGAAAGTCGGCACTCATGATTTACTTTCCCGGGCCACACAAAATGATGCGGCGGGCCAGATTTGGCCCCCGGGCCGCCACTTTGACACATGTGCCCTTGATGCATTTGAACGACTCATTTTAAGTTCGTAGGACTTATGCATAGTTATCATATAATAGTAGTTATCTTATATTCGTACGCACGATAGTAGTTCTGCCGGCAACACATTAATTCATAACTTCAAAAGAATTATTCATTGGCAGATTCAATTTTCTGTACAGCATGAGTCTATTGGTCACAGACAGCTATTTTTGGCCAATTTTAAATGAAATGGATCAATTATAATAAAATATTAATTATTATTACAACTGAAAACAAACCCCCAAGTAGTGACCTAAACTATTTTTTTTCATTAACGAGCATTTAACTCACTTCATAGCCTGGACGGAGGCAGACATCAACAATTTTCCTGCAGAAACTGGGAGGACTGGCCACGAATGTTCAACTTCCAGTATACCACCATCATTCGTCCCTCCCAGTCAAACTGGATTGGACTCCAATCCCCGTCAATGGCAGCCCAAGAGTTAAATAATGGCCCTGCAAGGATAGAAGAAGAAAAAAAACAAGCAAAGTAAAGAGTCATAATTGCTGCACGAAAGGGCTAAAATAGAGACCCAGTTAGCACGGTAGAATTTTGCCCCGCGGAGTCAACTGTCAAAAAATGCTGAGTCTATAAATGAGGACATAAACAGAATTGTATTGCATGAATCTCAGACAAGTCAGCCGGTCGCTTCTCCGCATGAAGGGCTGCCTTTACGCATTGCAGCACAGCAGCAGCAGCGCTCACTGCACGGGACCTCTGAGGGCCTCCCTTGCAGGCTGATGGACACCAACACACACACATACCATTACCTTCAATTCCCCAGCCCCCTCCCCCTCCGTCTTTCTTCTCCGCCTCTCCAGAGACCCAAAAGTGCTGCACGGTTGACGGACAGCAGACTAATGCAAACGCTAAATCACTCCTCCCCTCTGACTTCCTAAAACAACCTCACAGAGGTCACCGTGCAGAATTAATATGCTAACACGAGCACCCCCCCAATTTGTTTTTGGAATTACCGTATTTTCACGACTATACGGCGCATCGTATTTTTAGCCGCAGTGTCAGTAACGAGTGCTATTTCTGTATTTTACACACACAAAGGACGCACCGTTTTTATAGACGCAGCCAGGCATGGCAAAACATACACCAGCTTAAACATACGGACACATGCTAAAAACACGTTTTTAAAAAGGCAACGGAAGCAAAGCTGAGTTCGGTTGGACTTTATTTAGCCATTTTACAATGTACTCACGTCATCATCACCCACAAATCCATCAAAGTCCTCATTTTCTGTGTCCGAATTGAACAATTGTCCAAATGAGTCATCAAAAACGCTGACTTTTATACGTTCGTCCAGGCGGCCACAATCCATTCGCAAATAGTATCTAGCTAGTAGCTAGCGTAACTATTCCAACGCAGTCTTCCATGCTTCGTAAAGCTGTGTTGATGTCGATGGCCAGGCCACAATCCATTCGCAAATAGTAGCTAGCCAGTAGCTAGCGTAACTTTTCCAACGCTGCTTTCCATGCTTCGTAAAGCTGTGTTGATGTCGATGTATACAGGCCACAATCCATTGGGTGTATTGTCAAAAGAACTACATATCCCAGCAGTCACTGCGCAGTACTTTTTCTACGGGGAAAATGGTACAGTCGGGGGCTGCTTGCCGTAGTTGTGAGAGCTGTAGAGGATGGTGTACCCTATCGACTGATTTATTTTATTTTATCGTGATAACAATTTTAGTATTGGTCCATATATAAGGCGCACTGGATTATAAGGCGACCTGTCTACTTTGGAGAAAATTTAAGACTTTCATGTGTGCCTTATAGTCGTGAAAATACGGTACCAACTAATTCCAAATTGAATTCACTCCAGTTTATCTCGCAAAGAACATTGTCATTTTTATGCACCTTATTTATGTGAACTGGCTGACATATTTGGATTAACGTCCCGTTACGCCATAAACAGCAAATTGGCGCATAGCAAACATGCATTTCCGTTGACAGTAACTTGGAAAACGATGGTTTGGGATCTGGTGCAATGTATTTTATTAGCGCAAATGAGGTTTTCAGGTCAGGGATGAATTAACTTCACATTGGGCTCCAATGCAGTCACTCAGGTGCAGACTGAGTTCATATGAAGGACACAATAGTCAGCTGTCAACACCCAGAGAAACAATGGCTGTCCCTAAGCAATTTTTATTGACCACTTTCCCATTACAGTGGCCAGTACAGCTATCAATGACATAGCAACTGCTCGAGAATGGTTTGAAATCCATAATCCTCATCACGTTTTCTTTTTTTTCCTTTTTTTAGGTCGGATATTTTGGTATCTGGGCATGAAAAAAGGATGCTGCCAGGATTTGAAAAGGCTTTCTCTGAGCATCTACTGGTGCAGAAACACTAACGGATGCCTTTTTACATAATGCTGCAGGGGGGAATGGCTCTAAATCACAAAATTAGAATGCCGTCCCATGATACGATGCTGCTGCCATGGTACTGAACTGCATCTTTACACTAAGATATCAGAACAGCATGTGAGCATGAGAAGGTAGGATGCACAAAAGGACATCTTCAATCCAAATGAACCAAATGCAAGATATATGTTCTTTGGTGTTTCAAATGAACATCATGAGTTGGAACAAAATCCATTCCTCACAAACGATCGCAAGGGTGCTGGAACCTATCCCAGCTAACTATGTGGTGATTGCCAGCCCATTGCAGTACACAAGGAGAGAAAAGACAACCATTCACATTCATAGCAATTTACTATGTTCAAATAGCTAGCCTAGCATGCATGTTTTTGACATCAGACATTAAATCAGAGTTCCTATAAAATCAGTAATATTAATAGATTACATCACATGTGGCAAAGTGGCGGCCCGGGGGCCAAATCTGGCCCGCCGCCTCATTTTGTGTGGCCTGGGAAAATAAATCATGAGTGCCGACTTTCTGTTTTAGGATCAAATTAAAATGAAGAGTATAGATGTATATTAAATTTCCTGATTTTCCCCCTTTTAAATCAATAATTGTAATTTTTTAATCCATTTTTTCTGTGCTTTTAGTTCAAAAATCATTTTGTAAAATCTAAAAATATATTTAAAAAAAGCTAAAATAAACATTGTTTTAGATCTATATAAAAACTGAATATTCAGGGCTTTTAATCCAGTTCTTTTAATCCATTTATATAAAAAAAAATCTAAATATTATATCTAAAATGGTCCGGCCCACATGAAATCAAGTTGACGTTAAATCGGTCCGTGAACCAACCCGAGTCTGACACCCTTGGACTACACCAAAAAGTGAAGCACTATACAATAGTCAAGCCCATAATCAGACCCAAACCCTATTGAGTATGTATTTCACTTCCATCCCACATTTTAATGTAAGTAAATTTGTAAAAACAATCAAAAACGTGGCCAAGATGGACTTCCACTTCACTCTACACTTTAATGTCAGGACATAAAAATCAGCAGTATGCACCATTGGGTTGTGATTTTCTTTCCCGGCTCTAAAAGTCTACGATGGTTGATTTACATGCTTGCAGCACTGCTACAGTATAGGATTATTTTTAGAAGCGTTAAAACCAGCACCACTGTTGTTTGTGTGACAGCCGCGCTATGTTAATTCTGACCTTTTTTGAATGGCAGCCCGTCCCTGTGGAACTCTGCTGTTTATATTTCCCTCGGAAAATGGCTGAAGTTGATTTAAATGGCCTTTTACTCTCATTCCTCGCCCTCTCCACTTTCACACATTCACTATTCTGCCTTGAAAATACAATATTCCGACTTGGTTGAATTCATTTTCAATGTGTAATCCAAGTGCGTGGCCTACTTTGAATATGCCTGTCAAAGAATAAGTGTGGCGTACGGAGGTCCAACATAGAAAATGTCTAATGCTCCATCTGAAAACATTACAGTGAATTGATATCTTTGACCTCAAACCGAAAGCTTGTAAATTGTGGGTTTGTGACACACGTGCGTGGTGAGTTTCTGCGGGAGTGTGTCCCTTTTACGTACTGCCTGCTGCAGTTGTCTCCCAGAATTTCCAGGCTATAAACAAGGTGATGGATGTGTTGGTGCCACATTGGCTTGACTGGACACAGTCTCCTGCGTCTTGATTAATTGATGCGAGATGTGGCAGTTTGAACTCCCCCATGGTCCTCTCCGCGTCCATTCCTATCGAGTTTGCCAATGTAACCGCGGGGCGAAAGGCAAGGACGCTTGGAGCATTTGCTGGGGCGGGCTATTTTGAGGGGGGCCTGGTAAATGGCAAACACAATGAGCCAAAAAAAACGAGGGGAAACACTTGTACTTTTTATTTATAATTTAGGTAGGACAGCTTCTTTTGGGTCTTTAAAGTGGAATTCCTTAAAATGGTGCCGTATGGCCGCAAGGCACATGGCTGAGCAGCGCAATGGAGGGAAATGGTATCGGGTTGGATTATTTTGGGGTATAAAAAAAGGATATGTATTCATTTTAAGTCAAAGTCTAAAGTAAAAAGTTAAATTATATTGTTTATTATTGCAGTTGGATGTAAAGGCCTCGGAGTTCATTAAATATACAACAATGGTTTTATTTCATTTTTAGTTATATTACAGATCACGGTTCCAAAGTTGAATATGAATGTAGAAAAACAATGTCAATGACAAGTTGAATCTGATTTTTTAGGGGGTGCTGGAGCATGTCCTAACCAATTGTTTATATATCTAGGGACAATTTAGAGCACATGTGTCAAAGTGGAGGCCCGGGGGCCAAATCTGGCCCGCCGCATCATTTTGTGCCGACTTTCTGTTTTAGGATCAAATTAAAATGCAGAGTATAGATGTATATTGAATTTCTTGATTTCCCCCCTTTTAAATCAATAATTGTATTTTTTTAATCCATTTTTTCTGTGTTTTTAGTTCAAAAATCATTTTGTAAAATCTAAAAATCTATTTAAAAAAAAGCTAAAATAAACATTGTTTTAGATCTATAAAAAACTGAATATTCAGGGCTTTTAATCCAGTTCTTTTATTCCATTTATAAAGAAAAAATCTAAATATTATAGTATCTAAAATGGTCCGGCCCACATGAAATCGAGTTGACGTTAACGCGGCCCGCGAACCAACCCTAGTCTGACACCCTTGATTTAGAGGGTTTAACCAGTTTATAGCATGCGTGTTTTGGGGGAAATCACTGTACCCTGAGAAAACCCGCGAACGCCGCACGCAAACTCCACACAAGAAGGTCAGAACCCACAAAGGATTGAGTGATTGGTTGACATGCTAACCACTCTTCCAACGGGCCACCCTTTGAATTTTATTCATTGCCCAAATGTATAAAAGTTTCTTAAAACCACATATAGAATATTCCATAATAATTCTAACAACCTCTATAAACAAAGTTAAATACAACTAAATTGCACTTGTTTAGCCAATCGTGAACGAGAAGAACTTGGCGCTTTTATCATTCTTAAGGCAATATTGCTCTATGAACTTGATGGATTAATAGAAGAGGGGGTCAAATATAAACATTACATTTGGCCCCCATTGCATTTGACAGATTGTGTTTGAAACAACAAACACACACAAATGACACTTCACATGACTCTTCAATATTTGTAGGCGATTGTTTGGTCTCATTAGGAACATCATTTTAAAAGAGTCATTTATTTCCATTGAATGCTAAGCTCGCTGATAGGCATTTAAGTTGACGATATGCTCCACACAGCCAAAAGTCAGGTCGAGTCATTAAAGCTCCCAATAGACGATTTCCTTCTAGAGTTTGCTGAGCCCAAATTAGCAGCTAAAGTTGAATAAGTTGTCTCCAGGTAGCCAATGAAGCTGTTGTAATATAATCTTTGCAACTCCCTTTCTGCTGCCTGGGCAAATATTTAGCTAATGCCAGTAGTTCCTCCATTGGTCCGTGATGAGGCTAACATCCAGAAAAGAGATATAAAATAAATATATTTTGAGAAGATTACACCAAAATCTGCTGTTAAATGCATGTGTTGATGATAATTTTCCCTGTAGTGGAAGAATCTTGCTCAGAAGTAATTTTTTTCTGAATAAAAAAGGTATTTGTGGCTTTATTGATAATATTCTCATATTTTTATCATTTTGAATTGGACTTCAATAGTTCAAATTGGATTACCTACATCCTTACAGTCTTGGAAATCTCAACAAAAGCACAATAAGGGCAATTAAAAATTTAAAGGGAATGTGAAGGTGCTGCTGATTAACTGTAAATAGAACAGTTAGTTCTTTTGCAAGGCAAACATGCTTCATGGCTTTATTGATATTTTATCATTTTGAATTTGACTTCAATAGTTCTAATTGGATTACCTACATCCTTACAGTCTTAGAAATCTCATTAAAAGCACCATAAGGGCAATTAAAAATTTAAAGGGAATGTGAAGGTGCTGCTGATTAACTGTGAATAGAACAGTTAGTTCTTTTGCAAGGCAAACATGCTTCATGGCTTTATTGATAACATTCTCATATTTTATCATTTTGAATTTCGATAGTTCTAAATGGATTACCTACATCCTTACAGTCTTGGGAATCTCATCAAAACACCATAAGGGCAATTAAAAATTTAAAGGGAATGTGAAGGTGCTGCTGATTAACTGTGAATAGAACAGTTAGTTCTTTTGCAAGGCAAACATGCTTCATGGCTTTATTGACAATATTGTATCATTTGGAATTTAACTTCAATAGTTCTAATTGGATTACCTACATCCTTAGTCTTGGAAATCTCATCAAAAGCACCATAAGGGCAATTAAAAACTTAAAGGGAATGTGAAGGTGCTGCTGATTAACTGTGAATAGAACAGTTAGTTCTTGTCTTCTACTATATGTTTACTAATTGATGTTAAAAATCATGTTTGGTGCTAAAGAAAAAAAATCTTATTACCCCTGGGAGACATTTTTTCCAAGATTGTACATACAGTCTACAGAAGAAATTGTATGGGTCTAATCTTTGGCCACTACTACTATACGGCAATGAAAGCGTCTCTTCAAACGAAGCTATTACGCTCATGCGTTGTCCCCCTCCCCCTTGACTCACTCCCAACCCATCCCCTCTCTGTATGCTCTCATCTGGTCCTGCAGGATCCCTCTCCTCTCCTCACCCTCCTCCTCCCTCCTCTTTCCTCCTCCTCCGCTGCAGCCCGACTCTGACACAACCGGCATGTCTGCAAACTGAGAAGCTCGATCTACCGTTTTTTTTATTAAAAAAAGACAACAACAACTTGTGTATTTCGTGCCTCCGCTCGAGAGGAAGAAACAAGACTGATTGTAGACCAGCGGCGCCCCCCTCCCCCCTTCCTAATTTGGGCTGAGAAAGACTCGGACGAGGATCCAAATCAAGGTAAAGGATGACCGCGCGGGACAGGATGGGGGCGACGTGTTGGCGCACTTGCCAGATTTTGCCGATCGCTGGCCGAGTAGCCAAATCGTAGGATTTGCTTCGAGTGAAACGTGGGTTCCGGGGGGTTCACGTGAGGAGAAATTGACGCTGCAGCAGACGATGTTATTGAGGAGGCAAGTGATTTTAAGAGGCTGCTGCAGATTCAAGCACTCCAAGTGTAAGAAGTGCAAGTTTTACAATGCCGCAAAGCTGAAAGGTGTCGTCAAAGTGCCTTTTTGAACTATGACATGGATTTAAAAAATTCCATTTTACGCTACATTGACCATTTTGTTGTAAAACCACCGGAACTTTCAAACAAGGTGATTTTTTTTAAATGAAACCTCAACAGAAGAAATACAACGAATCTGTGTGGCACTTTTAAGATCGAGAACACGATTAGGAGACGAGAAAGGTCATCTTTCTGACACATAACACGGTTTTTCTGGCTCACCTTGACCCTCTTTTTTTGCGCTTTCATTTCCGCCGCCGGTGCTTTTTATCTCCACGTAGATACATCACGGGTTGTAGTGTCAGCAAAAATCGACGCAAGATGGATTGGGGTTGTAAATCAAGGGCAGGCAAATCTAGAAAAAAAGGCAAAATAAATGGAGGGTCAAACTATTTTGATTTTCCATTCAGAAAACATAGCAATTATGAAGAAAAATAAACTCTGGCACTTTGTCATTTTCACTTTGTCCTAACCGGAGGTCATTTCCCCTCTTTTTTTTTACGGCTCAGGCTAGTCCCGTCTAACTCTTGCGTGACACCCGGTGGATTGAATGACATAAAGTCTTGGCTGAAAGTGCTTTTGTCCCCCGGCTGCAGGTCCATCCGTCCCCGATAACGTGACCGGGTAAAGGAAGGGAACACAAGAACTGCTTCATCATGAATTTTGTAATGAAAGCTGCAATGGGAGGTGAGTTGGCTGCCACGCGATGGCTTGATTTAACAGCACTGCAGTGTTGAGGATGTAAACGGGATGCTGAGCACAAGCAGAACGCGACTAGCTCACGCACTTCTATGGGAATGGGGGGGACGCTTCATCCATCCTGCACCAAACGACACTACCGGGCAAACGCTGCACTCAAACAAGATTGCCACTCACGAACAATCGATCAGAAGACGAGATATTAAATCTGATTTTTAGTCGTAAAATGGACATGTTTTCGGATGAGTTCAGACTCCTTCCTCCAAACATACGAACTTTGTATATCTCTGCTATTACATACCTGTCAACGTATACATTTTTCCTGTATTTTATATGTTTTTTTGATCATTTCAAATTCTGTACGCCGTATAACAACTTTTGGAAGGGATTTTTGGTCCTTTTTTTTGTAAAAGCGATCTTGTTTCACCCATTTTGGCTCTAATCCTGATTGTCTCGGTCACTGGTAGCAGACGAAAACATCATCGTCGGCTGCTAATATTGCGTATGCGCATTTGCCTTTCACACATCCGCCTGTTCACTATTTAAAAATAGCACGTCAGCAAGCAATGTACCATGACTGTCAAGCTGTCAGCGTCATCTACAGAATCTTGAATTTAGTGCATACAAAAGGCGCACCGACTGATTGGGCGCCCCGTTCACTTTGGAGAAAATTTGAGACTTTTAAGTGCGCCCTATGTGGGTAAATGTGTCACATTTTTTTTGATCACTTAAGGTTCAGAATTCCAATCATTAATAAGGAGAAGAATTGGCCGAGGTTGACACGTATGCTATTATTTTAGACATCTAAATTTAATCAGTCGATATTATTTCAAAGGGAAAGGCAACAGTTAGTACAACCTACCTTCAGGTACTCATTGTATAATATATGTATTTAAATGGAGAACTTATTTCAGTGATAATGGAGAAAATTACATTTTAAACAGAAAAAAGTGACACCAAGGGATGTAATTCAGCTGCTGCACATGTTGCGCAGGTTAGCGAGGTGTCTTTGGGTTACAGTGAGGATGGGGAGATTGAAAAAAAAAAATGCTCCCACTGCTCATTGGAATTCCGAGGGTGCCGGTGCCGCCTCATCTCGCTATACAGCAGCCACGCTATATGCTATCAGTGGTCAAAATAACCTTGCATGTATTGACTGGTTTGTCAATGCAAGGATGAACACCATCCAATTTGAAATGCTGATCCAATTTGTTTAGGTTTCCAAAGAATTTGTCCCAGAGTAATTCATTGAAATAGAAACAACCTGCTCAAGTTCAAAATGCAGCACTCTAAAGTGGTACAGTCGATATTAGAGGTAGCAATTTAACTGTATCAAGTGTGGATTTAATGTAAGGCTTCATGCTAATGTGATGTGTTAAACATGGAACTTTTTGTTATTGCTACAAAGTTATTTTGATCCAGGGTTCTCTTTTTAAATTTATTCTACTGTAATCACTCATTTCAATTGCCATTGAAATGGTTTAATACAATAGTGTGAAATGCAAAAATCTCTTGACTTAAGGCTTTGCCCTTGTTGTAAAAAAAAAAAAAAAAACGTGTTGGAGAACAAAAGGCTTCATTGCAAAGCTTCCCACATATAATATTCAGTTTTTTCTTCAAATCCCCTTCCCTCTTGGAAACTTACGTTTTCGGCTCTTCTAATTCTACCCTTTACGTTACGTTCATTTTATTACTTTTTGGATGAAAAAATGCCAATGGAGAAACATTTAAAATGTTTAAAATGTATCACATATGATACTTTTATCCAATTCACACAAAAAAAGAAGGCGTACACAATACAACTTTGGCCAAAAAACGGAAGACAAAAACACCCCTATTCATTTCCAATGGGTAAACAAAGACCCAATAAACTAGAAATGACCATAAATCTTATTTAGAGAAAAAACAAAGGCAGACGATTTGAAAAAGGGTGACAAAGGGTTCAAATAGAAAGAGAGGGCTTGACAAGACAAGAAATGATCCAAAATCTTTAAAACATGAACCCAAGACTTCCCTAAAGAGCAAAATGTCACTTACTGGCAGGCGATCCATAAAAGGGTTTAAATAGAAAGAAAGAAGTAGACAAAAACAATAAGGAACAGGTGGGTGACACAAGGCAACAACAGGTGAAATCAATTGGTAATCACAAATTACACAGAGGAAAATAGCTTTAACTTGTAACCACTAAAGGTAGCAGTAATATATACACGGTTGAAATGGAGCATTTCATTTCCACTGAAGGAAAACACTGTTATTTTGTCTGTCTGTACTTGAAATTGACATTGACACAAATTAGGTTGACCATGTTTGCTGGAACCTTTGCCTTGCGCTTGGATTTCCACCAATGGCGAGTTCTCGGTTGTTGAGTCAGCATTTCCAAACTCGTCTTGACTTAGTGTGACAGACTAAGAGGCTGTTAAATGAGGCAGACATTGGTTGGAGGGAATTAGTCTCTTCAAAGCAGAAAAGTTGAGTGCAAAGACGAACAACCTCAGCTTAGCAACATTGCTATGTCCTCTATGTGCATTCTTCATTGCTCCTGAATATAATTAACATCCATTTTTGGATCTTAATGAATCGCTTTCATTCAAAACAATGTTCCCTTGACAAAATAGTAAAATCTAACGACCTCTTTTAAAGGGATATTCCCACATTTCTAATGCTACTGATTCACATGTCAAAGACACCTCACTGTATGATGTTTGCATGTTCTTCCCGAGACTGCGTGGCTTTTCTCCAGGGGCAAAGCATGCATTCTATGCCAGCTATTTAATTGCCCCTAGCTATAATTGCTTGTTCGTCTCCTTGTGCCTTGTGATTGGCTGGCCACTGATTTCGGGTGTCCCCTGCCTAGTTAGCTGGGATATGCTCCAGCACCACCCATGACCAGGTCAGATCAAATGAGCATCAATGAACATCAAAGACACATGTTCAGTTCAGGAAATGGACATCAAAGACATATGTTCAGTTCAGGAAATGGACATCAAAGACATATGTTCAGTCCAGGAAAGGAACATCAAAGATGCATGCTCAGTTCAGAAAATGAACATCAAAGATGCATGCTCAGTTCAGAAAATGAACCTCAAAGATGCATGCTCAGTTCAGAAAATGAACATCAAAGACACATGTCCGGTCCAGAAAATGAACATCAAAGACACATGTTCAGTCCAGAAAATGAACATCAAAGACATGTTCAGTTCAGAAAATGAACATCAAATACGTATGTTCAGTTCAGAAAATGAACATCAAAGACACATGTTCCTTCAACTGTCTTTTACATTAAAAAAGTATTTTGAACAAAGACGAACTCAAACAGCTGTAGAATTTGTATTTATAACACGTTGACTGTATTTGAAGTTAGACCGAAAACAAATCGAGACACCTTGACATGTTTGTCCGCCGCTTCAGAGTGCATCGGGTGCCACTCAGCTATGATTGGATAATCACACCTTCATAGCTTGATCGACCTACCCTGCACTTTTTCTGATTATCACCTTGAAACTTTTTAAATTCATCACATTGACCTTGAGCCCCTTCCAGTCTTTTGTATCGAGTGATTTGACGCAATGGCGAGCCAAAAAGGTTAAAACTACTTACCCACTTTTGTGTCACTGCAGTCATTATTTTTCTCTTTAACGGATTTGAAATCAGAATTTTTTTTAGCTTTTATCTTCCCTCTCGGAAAGAACTTAAGCGCCAGATTTGCGCCAATGAAATTTATTGGCTTTAAGCCTCTCACACTAGAATGGTACAAAAAAGTCAGTCCAACTAACTTTCTCATTGATGACTTTGGAACTTTCACAAAACAAAAACCTGCATTAAATCCACTAATTTCACTATTACAGACTTCCAGAAACCAAATCCTCTAAACATGTTGTTTCGATCCATTGCCTTTACATAAACGTATAAATATTATTCAAATTAGCTGCCATCGCGATTCTAATAGAATAACCTGACAACTTTATTTCTTCAACATTATAGACATTTACAACCACAAATAAACGGGCAAATGCTCCAGCCAAATAAAAAAAAAGGCCTTGTGACGCATGATTGCCTTTACAGAAGTGCTTTGACAAAATTTTGCAGTATCTCTTGCAAAATGGCACACGAGAGCTTAGCTCATGGCTCATTTTAACTCGGTCTTTTGTCTCTCCGGATCCTCTTCTATTTTTTTTCCCCTTCGTTTTTTTTTACAGCTAAGCACAGACAATTTGAACGTGCTAATGAGCTTTCCGGGATGCGAAGTGATCAAATGGTTGAAGTCATGGTGAGAATCATTTGACAACGAAGCTAAGCCGACTGTGAGTCACCGCTTCGACGACGGTGTTGATACATTATTGATGTTATCAGCAGAGATATCAAGGTTTATTTAGCTAGGTGCTCAAAAGTGCCATCACTTTCCATTGTAATCCCAAAACACAAGCTTGTAATCCTAAATGTTTGCCGTCACGACATTTACAAACGTGTGCAAATAGCTGTAGCGGCATAAAAAATATGAGCGAATATGACGTCAATTTCCATGGGAGTTTTGTCTCTAATGCATATCACAACAGACTTATTATTCATAACACATTGTAATGTGCACATGAATCAAGACCATAAGTTTTTTGGCTTTATAATACTAGTGAGTGCACAACCTAAAATAAAGGAGTCATTATTTATATCCATATAGTGACACTGGAAATGCACTATAGATTATTTCTAATCCTCCCCATACATACATTATACTATATAAACTATATAATATTGCTATTTCCAGATTTTAGATGTCTTTTTTTGAGTCATCGTCTGTCTTTTTATAGCTCTTATCCAATCTGTTAAGTCATTTGAATGCTCATTTGTATTTTTTACAAGCCAAATTACAAACTTGAATTCTGTCCTGACAAAAAAAACTTAGCCTAAAGACATTAAAAAATTAAACAAAGCAATGAGGAGAAATTATGCATTCATTTTAGAGCCCAATTATTACTATTCTTCCAGAATGTTGTCTTTGTAATGAGTACGGTATGCTATGATGTTGAATAGTTAAATAAAAAAAATGGAATACAGTAACTTTAATTAAATGAAGGCTAATAAGCTCAGATGAGTGTTTGGCCACGCCCCCTCAGCCGCACACAAATAACACTAGGCTACAAAATTTGGATTGTTTTGTTTTTTTAATGAGGTTTTTTTTCTTAACCATGTCAATTTTTTGAAGTAGAGAAACCCTGTTGAGTTGAAAAAATCTTAACAAAAAATAAACGCAATATGTAGCATACTAAAACTTTTTGTCCATTACCTTAAATATCCCAATGTTCTGCCCAAAATGCAATTCAAACTTTCAAAATATAGACAGACAGACTCTGGTGCATTATAGCATAATAAAAAAAATGACACCTTAACTTTCCAGCACGTAGTTTTAATCCCCTTATACTTCTTAACTGCCGAATAGACTATGCTGTTGTAAAAGTTCTTTTCTAGGAGTGAAGTAAATGACGGCAAAGTGCTAGAGCGTGGATTTTCAACTAACAATACAAAATAGCTTACCCCCCAAATGATCCGCAAATATGTCAATTTTCTCACGCAAATGCACGATTTTGCAAGGATAGACGGCGCCGTCTCCGACACGGCATTCAGATAACGAGGCTCAAATCCGCCCCAGGCCGAAGCTCTCCAAACGCGACATCCACTTTGCACATTTACACGTCGAGTTGAAAAATACACATATCTGTCTCCAGTCTCCCAGAGAAAAATGCTAATCCCCCCTTTCTTTCCCTTCCTTTCCATCTTTATCTTAATGTCTTCCATCTCTTCCGCGTGACGCACCTCCTTTTCATTATGCTGATGAGTAAAAATACCAACAATCTCAGCAGCCGCCAGCGCTCGTCTCAAGGATTATTCTGCCTTTCTTCCTCGCTCTGGCCCTCTCCTCGGATGCCCCCCTTCTGCCGGCCCCTCAAGACTTCCTGACATAAAGCCCCCAACGTCCTACTCCGCTCTTTTCTGCGCTTGATTGCCCTCTTTCTTCCTCCATATTTCCGCTACTTCATCTTCCTCCATTTTTTTTCTTAGTGGGAACCAGCAATTTGCCGGATAATCCCACTAACGGGATGAGCTCAGAAAATATTTGGGACACATTCTCCCATCTTCAAGATGGCGTCCCTTTTTTCTTACTAAATATCCAGACGAGTTTCATCGACCTTGTTTTTCCAAGGTCTTCTTTATTACAAAAAGCATCCATCAAAGATTCTATTTTTATCGTATGGTTGCCGATTCTATTCCAGGATGAGATTTGCTCATGGCTGCCACAAATAGTTATTTTAGATTGCGAGGTCATCATATTTGCGCCTTTTCAACAAATCGGTTTATGTGTAAAGCACGTTAATGGTCGTGACCGGACGATTCGCCGAAAGACGTTTGGTCGGCAGACGTTTGGGCGACGGACAGTTCGCTGAACGGACGTTTGGGCGACCGGACAGTTCGGCGAACGGACGTTTGGGCGACCGGACAGTTCGCTGAACGGACGTTTGGGCGACGGACAGTTCGCCGAACGGACGTTTGGGCGACGGACAGTTCGCCGAACGGACGTTTGGTCGACGGACAGTTCGCGAAAGACGTTTGGTCGACGGACAGTTCGCCGGACGGTCGTTTCGCCGCCGCGGGATTCGCGCGCTCGCCCCGCCCCCCCCCTGGCGAAACGTCCATTCGGCGAACTGTCCATTTTTGTGTGATGAACGTCTTTCGGCGAATCGTGCGAGTACCGTTAACGGTTCCTTTGCCGGCTTAATTTGACTTTTTTCGTTCTTGTCTTTCATTTTCAGTACTTTTTTTTAGAAAAAAAAGTATTCTTTTTTTTTTGCCATTACAAATGAAAAGAAATGTCAAATAATGTTAAAAATGGAAATAAATAGTCTGAAGAGGAATATTTTTTAAACAAGAAGTATCTATCAATGAATAAATAGCTTTAAATTCAATGAATAATGGCGTAGTTAATTCATTCCTAACACATGCTGGATAGACCACCATTCCCGCTCTCACTCATACCTCGGAGCAATTTAGCATACGATTAGCCTAGCATGCATATTTTTAGGGATGTGGGAAGAAACCGGAGCACCCGGATCAAACCCACACAAGCCCGGGGAGAACATGCACACTCCACACAGCGAGGACCGACCTGGGATCGAACCCTCGACCTTGAGTTTGCGTGTTTTTTTAAATGTTTTTGTTTAAATTTAGCTTTAAGCGTAGACATTTTAATCCCAGTTTGACATTTGAGAAGCATCTATGACTCCGGGCTGTTTTTTTTTTTAATTGAGGTTTTATCTTCCCCCCTCTAGGAGGTCCTCCTGATGTGGGCAAGATGCTGGGTGGAGAAGAGAAGGAGGAGGACCCCGATGCGGCAAAGAAAGAGGAGGAAAGGCAGGAGGCGCTGAGGCAGCAGGAGGAGGAGAGGAAGGCCAAATATTCCAAGATGGAGGCCGAGAGAGAAAACATGAGACAAGGCATCAGAGATAAGGTACCTTGCCAAGCAATGTCTTATCCTGCTAAGAAATCAAATCACGTCAAAGCAAAACAACAAAAGTCCTCGGCGCATCGGTGACAGCATTTTGACGCGCCTCACCCTAAAATGACGTTTGTCCTCGATTCAATGTTTTCACCATTTTGAAAGTGTCCTCACTTTAATGCGAGCTTCTAACAGCTCGATCTGTCACCTGCCAGATTTTTTTTGCTTCTTGCCATGGGATTTTTGCAGCAGCCCTGGCACGGAAACAAACAACTCGGGAGCTATTTTTAATGGCTTTGATGCAAACTGTGACTTTTCAAGACTGTAATGATCAAATAGATCGGAGAAGACACAGTGAATTGCTACGTGGAAATGAAAGGACAAAAGTATGCAATCATTATTGCACATGTAAATTGATTTAGATATGATTACATGTGGTGTAATACTTGGATTGTAGCCGTGCTCACTAAACCTAACAATAAAAAAAACTATTATCGATATCAGTTGCAATACTACATAACATCCTCGATAGGCTCCGCCTTTTAAAGGCAGAGGCAAACTTTGATTTTATACGGAACAAATTTGATTCTGCGGTATATTGCAATATTTCTTAATTCTCGTACTGATTCAAAATCCGTCTGAAACGATTTTAACGTGTGATTCTGGTGGCTGCAGTTCCACTCTCGTCCACTAGTATGCAGCAGTGTGCTGAAATCAAGAGTAAACACACTTGACTTCAATAGTTCTAATTGGATTATCTACATCACATGTGTCAAAGTGGTGGCCCGGGGGCCAAATCTGGCCCACCACATCATTTTGTGTGGCCCGGGAAAGTAAATCATGAGTGTCGACTTTCTGTTTTAGGCTCAAATTAAAATGAAGAGTATAGATGTATATTAAATTTCCTGATTTGACCCCCTTTTAAATCAATAATTGTAATTTTTTAATCATTTTTTTCTGTGTTTTTAGTTAAAAAATCATTTTGTAAAATCTAAAAATATATACATAATAAAGCTAAAATAAACATTGTTTTAGATTTATAAAAAACTGAATATTCAGGTCTTTTAATCCAGTTCTTTTAATCCATTTATTTAAAAAAATCTAAATATTATATCTAAAATGGTCCGGCCCACATAAAATCGAGGTGACGTTAATGCGGCCTGCGAACCAACCCGAGTCTGACACCCGTGCACTAAAGCCATATGTTGTTCAAACTTAAAACAAAAACACGTTTACTTTAATGCCGAATGAAGTTCCCGAAATAAAATAGATGTAAAATGTACTTTTTGTCCATTTTGCTTCGTTTTTTCTAAAGTACCGTATTTTCACGACTATAAGGCGCACTTAAGTCTACAATTTTCCCCAAAATAGACAGGGCGCCTTATAATCCAGTGCGTTTTATATATGGACCAATACTAAAATTGTTATCACGATAAAATAAAATAAATCAGTCGATAGGGTTCACCATCCTCTACAGCTCTCACAACTACGGCAAGCAGCCCCCAACTCTACTATTTTTCCCGTAGAAAAAGTACTGCGCAGTGACTGCTGGGATATAGAGTTCTACGATGCACTGTATACTCGTGAAAATACGGTAACACAGAAAATTGCATCTTTTAGGCCAGTATCGGGATGAGTGAGTTACGAATCGTAAACCGTAAAATGGTGCTAATAATTGTACTGACATGCAACTGTTATACGGCCCTGAGTGACCATTGACATCTTTTTCGCACACTAGTACGGCTTGAAAAAACGCGAGGAGGCCGAAGCGGAGGCAGCGGCCGCGGCCGAGGAAACGGCGGCGGGCAGCTTGACCCGACCGAAGAAGGCGGTGCCCACCGGCTGCGGGGATGAAGAGGAAGAGGAGAGCATCATGGACACAGTGATGAAATACCTGCCAGGTCCACTTCAGGATATGTTGAAGAAGTAAGGCCCGCATTTGGTTGCTAGGGAGTGCTCTTACCCGGCTAGCTTCCATCCCAAAAACTCGCGCTCAGATTCGCAATGTAAATGATTCAAATTTGGCTTCATCAAAGCGGCGTGGTGACTATTTTAAAATTGGAAAAGTGAGTATGGAGCGCCAAGTTAACAGATCGGAAAAGCCGTAGACATAATTCGAACCCGACTTTCATTTTTCTCTCGCTACTTTTAAGCCTGGTGGAAGAGCTCGAAGCAACAACTTGACTTTAAATTGTACATAAGCAATCTCTATAAAATGCCTCCAGCTGGGCCACACAATCAAATCGATGATTATTGACCTACTGCGTTTCTTTCAACTAGAAAATGTGATGACTTGATAAGCCATATTTGAAAAAAAAATGTCAAAACAAATCTGTGCGTGCTCTTAAAGCTACCGTTTTGTGTTCGTGTCCAATTCCCGTCGAGCCGTTTTTGCACAGTGTTCCACATTCTCCGTGAAAAGTGTTGTCTCCGTTGGACGTCCAAGTGTGCTCACCCGTGTATATCGTAGGAAATGTTCGGTGTGTCTCGCATGCCATTTGTCTTGAAAAGTCTGTGTGACCATGTATAAGCCACTCCCCTTTTTAACCCCCCCTTCTTGGTTATGCAAAAAATATAAAAAGGCAATAACTCCTATGTTTTCCCTCATGTCAGTGTAACCGTGAATAATCACATGAATAAGAAATGAAGCATTTAGGATTTTTCAAGGACAGGTTTGCAGGGACGGGGGGGTTCTGATCTCAACCTTTCAGCCATAAAACCTCCAATTTTGGTAACAGGAAGAAGTGACGTTACGTACAACGAGCGAGTAGGGAACGGCTTTTGACGTCAGTATATTAAAAAATATAAAAGCGATGTGTTTTTGTGTTAGTTCTTCATTTAAAGGTGATAGCGATAGACTTGATCGGCACGGAAGTGATCACGTGGGTAATAAAATAGAAGTGTAAAAAGGACGTTTGAGCTTGAAGCCACAGACTGTCATGAGCAATAAAGGATTATTATATGTTTTTGCCTGAGAATTAATAAACATCTAAATCTTATTCACATCAGATATGTTTTATGGTCTTTTTACATGGTGACGCTGTAGAGCAAAGGGTGTCGGACTCGGGTTCGTTCGCGGGCCGGTTTAACGTCAACTTGATTTCATGTGGGCCGGACTATTTTAGATATAATATTTAGATTTTTTTTTTTTATAAATGGATTAAAAGAACTGGATTAAAAGCCCTGAATATTCAATTTTGTATAGATCTAAAACAATGTTTTTTAGCTATTTTTATATATTTTTTTATTTTACAAAATGATTTTTGAACTAAAAACACGGAAAAAATGGATTAAAAAAATTACAATTATTTATTTAAAAGGGGGAAAATCAGGAAATTTAATATACATTTACACTCTTCATTTTAATTTGATCCTAAAACAGAAAGTCGGCACTCATGATTTACTTTCCCGGGCCGCACAAAATGATGCGGCGGGCCAGAATTGGCCCCCAGGCTGCCACTTTGACACATGTGCTCTAGGGCAAGGGTATCAGACTCGGGTTGGTTCGCGGGCCGCTTTAACATCAACTTGATTTCACGTGGGCTGGACCATTTTAGATATTTTTTTATATAAATGGATTAAAAGAACTGGATTAAAAGCCCTGAATATTCAGTTTTTTTATAGATCTAAAACAATGTTTATTTTAGCTTTTTTAAAATATATTTTTAGATTTCACAAAATGTTTTTTGAACCAAAAACACAGAAAAAAATTGATTAAAAAATTACAATTATTGATTTAAAAGGGGAAAAAAATCAGGAAATTTAATATACATCTATACTCTTCATTTTAATTTCATCCTAAAACAGAAAGTCGGCACTCATGATTTACTTTCCCGGGCCGCACAAAATGATGTGGCGGGCCAGATTTGGCCCCCGGGCCGCCACTTTGACACGTGTGCTGTAGAGAAAATGACGTGGGAGTGCGCTAGGAGGGTGGGCAATAACAAAAGAGAAGATGTTACGTAATTGAGTATATAAATAAAGCCAGTGAAGGCCACGTCTTCCATTAGGTTGTTTCCAGGTCATGTTTTTTTTTTTAAATAGACAAATACACTTCTCAATCACAACATTCGGGGGCAAAAAAATAAATAAGAAAATTGCACTCACCAAAATGGTTGACTTATTCACTCATTTTCTGTGCCGCTTATCCTCATGTGAGATGTGGGAGAAAACTGGAGTACCTGGGGAAAAACCATGTAGGCAGATGTGCTAACTAACCACTTATGCGGGGTCGCGAACTATTAAAATTAATATGTATTTTGGGGTCTCTAAATGCAGAGAAGGCTCTTAAAGTTTCCCCACTAACATAATACAAACCCAGAGGCGATTAAAGCTGGAATTTTCAGTAAATTATGAATAAAACCAATTTTTAATGAATCCTTCTCAATTTTTATACCTGGTAATCTTAAAATGGAATCAATAAATCAAACAAAAATGCCTATAGATGACCAGAATAATTGGAAACATAAGTTGATCACATTTAAGGATGGAGTAAAACAATTAACAATTTCTGAACAACTGTTTGACCACACAAAAAGACTCAAATTGTTTTCTTATGCATTCAATTGAGTATAAATTTAAAAGTATTCCCAATCATTGTCTTGTTTTCACTTATACACACAAACAATGTTTCCATGTCTTTGCAATAGAACTATCCAAAAAAAACTACAGTATTTTCAAGGCCCATTTATTTTAAAATTCACCATTCACACCAAAATGTGAACTAGCTATAAAAAAAAAATCATAATCAAACCAATTTAGAACATCAGATGCAGACACGTGAACACACAAAAGCCAGCAGTGTCACTCAGGTACAAATGTTTACATACATTATGAACATTTGTTTTGAAATGACATCAGCTTCCCGGACCTTTCAAGGCGCAATAAATATTTTATTTTCATTTTTTAGCAAGCAAGCTATCTTTACGAGCCTCACTAAAGTTGTGTACAGCTGCGTTTCCCTTCATCTAGTTAGTATTCAAAGACAATATTTGGTGAAAAGCACATCTCAGCACACCTAAAATATCCAAAAAGCTTCAATTAGAAGCACCTTTTCATCAGTTTTTGTTATCTATTTCAACTTTACGTCAATTAATTGCATCGGCTAGATGCCAAATTTATCCTTGAGTGAATGAAACACTTCAAACTTGGTTTAAAATGTTTAAACAATAACAAACAGGACCTGTATAAACACAAAAACACTACTTTCTCATGTTTCTTAAAAAGTCACCATGGAATTGAAGTGTAAACATTTTGTACGTCATTCAAAAGCAATGTATTTTATTATTTTTTTTAAATATTTATTTTTGATTATAATTTTATAATTTATAATTCTCCAAATTGTAACAATCTGTTCTGATTATTAGATGTCTTTGAGCGGAAACTGTCTTTTTAGGTGTTTTTTTTCGACTTTTAAAAGGCCATTTTTTCATTTATATTTGTTTTTGTTGTTTTTGGAGGAGGGTTGGGCTCCCAAAGAAGGCAGCCAATCAGAGGACAGTGTCACTTTTTGGTACATTTAACTTTGAGAATTCCAGAGATTTTCAAGTTGGGGAATTTTTAAAAAATAAAAATAAAAATATATATACTACTTATTCCTAATAAATTTCCACAAGCAGGTAAACATGAAGCATCGATGCCATCTGTTTTCATTTTGACGGTTACAATTACCAGTGTGTCATTCTGACCGAAAAATGAACGTGTATGTAAGTAACGTCCAAACGAGTCATTTACAACATATGGATAATATTATTCATAATCATTCAAATGAACTCAGCACAACAGTAGAAATTGTGATGGCCAAAAAAAGGCTGTTTTAGATGCAAAGTCATCAATTAGAAACAGTCCAGGAAGTCAAGGCACTCATTTGCATAATTAAAAGATAGAAGCATTCAAGAATTAATTCCCTCTCGGCACACGTTCTAAAAAACAACTTTTTCAAAAGTCCGGAGTGCGTTTTTTTCTTCTTCTCTAAAACCTGCGTGTTGGAGATGATGCGCAAGGTCATCGGGAGTCGAACCCTTCGAAGGGGGAGGCAACAAAAAAAAGGAGGCTGGGAAATGCGAGGAGGGGGGAAAAAGAGGGTCCTTACACGTTTTTCCGACACTTGGGGAAGATGGGGCCTCCTTCAAGCCTTCTCTTTCGCACTGTGGACGGACGGAAAGACGGCATGTGAGGAAAGGAATAACATGGAAAGAAAGGCGGACATGAGACGGACAGTAAGGTGGGTGGGCAAATGGGCGAGTGGGCCTTCTAGAGTGTTCACGCCATTCCTTCAAAGTCAGGTTGAAGCACTTTCAAGATTAGTTTTGAGTTTGGAAGTACTTTATAGTTGGACTTGGATTTGGGTTGAACCAACTCCTTCTATTCTGGAAACATGGCATCATTAAAAGCGAATTTTTGACTTGGTCGTTTCAATTTTTTTTTTCAAGGTAGGCGTAAATAAATTTAAAGACTTTAAATCTAGAATTTTTCTTCAATCTGAGAATTGTTAAGGATATAAATCAAGCATTTCTGTCCAATTTTTAAGATTAGAAATCTGGCATTTTTCTTCAATCTGAGAATTTTTAAGAATGGAAATCTGGCATTTCTCTTCAATCTGAGAATTTTTATTATAAATCAAGCTTTTCTCTTCAATCTGAGAGTTTTTAAGACTTTAAATCTTGCATCTATCTTCAATCTGAGAATTTTTAAGAATAGAAATCAAGCATTTCTCTTCAATCTGAGAGTTTTTAAGACTTTAAAACTTGCATTTCTCTACAATCTGAGAACTTTTAAGAATATAAATCTGGCATTTCTCTTCAATCTGAGAATGTTTAGGAATATCAATCAAGCATTTCTCTTCAATCTGAGAATTTTTAAGAATATCAATCTGGCATTTTCTTCAATCTGAGAATTTTTAAGACTTTAAACCTTGCATCTAACTTCAATCTGAGAATTTTTAAGAATAGAAATCTGGCATTTTTCTTCAATCTGAGAATTTTTAAGAATATAAATCAAGCATTTCTCTTCAACCTGACAATTTTTAAGAATATAAATCTACCATTTTTCTTCAATCTGAGAATTTTTAAGACTTTAAATCTTGCATTTCTCTTCAATCTGAGAACATTTAAGCCTTGAAAGCAACAGCGAGAACCCTGTAGTTGAATCTCCAGTCTGGCAGGAAAGTTGAAATAGAGTCAAGTGACTTCAACGTCTCAGAAATGAAGCAAAGAAGAAACCAAACGCAAAGAATGTTTCTAGCGCAAAAGGAACAGTGAGAAAAAGACAAAAAAATCAGTTTACCATGAAATGACTGTTTGGTAAAACGACATCGGCATAGTTTCTATCATCCACCTTGAAAAAGTTGCAGTGTTGAGCAAAGACCAGGTGTTTTTTTTTATCATAAAAGTTGGGTCTGAACACAGCAGCAGGCTTTTTTGGAGAAAGCTCAGAATGTACTGAAAGCAAATCAGGGGAAGAGAAAGTGTGGCTCTGAAAGGAAGTTGTGGCTGCGGTTCCAGCAGTGTGAAAGCTCGCATCAGAAAAGGAAGATTGGACGTTTGTTTACTTAGTCTTTGACTTGAACTTTTTCCCGAAGGCACGTTCCAGCTCAGGGACGGATAAAGTGAGGGTAAAGGAGCCGTCGGATTCGGACCTGACAACCCGGGCTTCAAAACCAGAGGAGGAAATTGTCACGTTGACAGTTAGGAACCTTTTTTTGCCCTTTTATGCAAGTAATAAATATTCTTCACGAAGGACGACATCGCAGACTATTAAAAAAATAATAATAATCGCGGTTTGTCTCCCATATTTTTGGATGATCTCAGTACTAGAAATCCAAATTGTAAGGTGACTCCCTCTAGAGGTGAAATCAGTGATTACCTTTACTTAACCCCTTGATGCCCAAATTTACATGAGTTGGCTGCCATTGACGGCACTTGACGTTCAATACATTTTGTCTGTGAAGGGGCGAATCAAGTCAGTTTTACAATAAAATTAAACATTATAATAAAAATACATTTAAAAATAATCAATTCTGATTTAAAAAAGCTTTTGAAAAAACTACTAAATATAAAAGGAAAATTAAAAAAATTAAAATGACAAACTTCAACAAACACGTAAAAAATGAATGATTAAATTAACATTTTATATTTAAATATGAAAAAGATGTATTTTTTTAAATGTATTATTTATTTTTATAACATGTATGGCTTACAACAAAGGTGTCAGACTCGGGTTGATTCACGGGCCGCGTTAACGTCAACTCGATTTTATGTGGGCCGGACCATTTTAGATATAATATTTAGATTTTTTTTTTAAATAAATGGTTGATTAAAAGCCTTGAATATTCCGTTTTTTATGGATCTAAAACAATGTTTATTTTAGCTTTTTTTTTTAAATATATTTTTAGATTTGACAAAATGATTTTTGAACTAAAAACACATAAAAAATGGATTAAAAATTACAATTATTGATTTAAAAGGGGGGAAAAAAAATCAGGAAATTTAATATACATCTATACTCTTCATTTTAATTTGATCCTAAAACAGAAAGTCGGCACTCATGATTTACTTTCCCGGGCCACACAAAATGATGCGGTGGGCCAGATTTGGCCCCCGGGCCGCCACTTTGACACGTGGCTTACAAGTTATATTTTTATAATTCTCTTTCAATTTGTAGATATTAAAACATCTAGATGTGTTTATAAATTCGATGCATTAATACTATTTTTAATGAACTTGTATATTTCTCCAATTCTTTCTGTAGGTCGAGATTTTTTCTAAATATAGATGAAAACAACCCTTTAAAAACTGTTGTCAACGGTAAAGAACAAGTTATATGGCGTCCGCTCTAACCTAACAATAACATAACAATTGACTATAAATTCAGAATTTACGCCAAGTGCACATGGGCAGTGAGGTCACACATTCCGCAGTTTTTGCTTTGTTTATTAGTGCCGAGGTCATCATTTAAAAAGCTGTCGTTTTGTTTGGCCTCGGCCTCCGGACCACGACATCAATCGGCTTCATCCGTTATTATCTGATCCTAGCTAAGATTAAGTGCTGATAAAGTGGTCACTTTGGCAAAATGTTAGCACTAACACTGCCAAATGCGCACATTTACAGACCAGTGAGGTCACTCAAACGGGATAACAAATGAGGGCTTTTTCTTAAATGCGCCTTTTTGTGAATAAGCGTGTAGAAGTGCGTACGAAATGGCGAATGACCTACCAAGGTCGTTGTTGTTCATCATGGCGTTGGAGCTTCGGAGGCGGGGGCCCTGCTGGGTGAAATGGTAGCCAAACTTCAGCAATGTTGTATTTTTCTCCAACATTCTGGCTATCTCCATCTCCGCCTTATTGCCTAATGGCTGACTCTGCATATGGAAAATCCGTTGTTAAATCACGAGTAGTTTGACACAAACTGGGCCTAACAGTATTTGAAAGTGGCCTCGGAAGGCCAACTGGTCATCTGTCCCGTACCTGATTGTCAATCTTGAGCTCAATTAGTGTCGTGTTGTACTGCAGTGACTCGACGAGGGCAATGATTCCAGACCCCGTGATGAAGTTTGACTCAATGTTCAGGCTCTTCAGCGTGGTATTAACCTTGAGCATCTCCGCCAGAGCCTGTTAACCCAAACAGCACATATTCATGTTCTTCTTTTCTTCGGCGAAATGAACACGACGTAGATTCTGCCTCCGGTTTCAATAAATCAACACTGCGCAAGGACTAAAGCAGGAACAGTACACTGTCGATTGGTCGCCGGTCTTTTGGTCGCCGTTTTTTGGTCCCCCGGAAGGTTATTGATAATTACCATTTAAATCGTTGCTCAAATTCCCTAAATACAAACTGTGAATGACTATTTAGTCATACTTAATGCCCTAGTAATTATTAAGCTAAAGAAAAGCTCAAAATTTCCCGGACTTTTATTGTTTTTTGTTGGAGAACTTGTTAAGACCCTGACTGACGTAGCTTCTTAAAAAGGGACAACACATGTACATACAAAGTCTTATACACTCACGTCGGCTCAGTGAAACTGCTCAAGGCCATTGTTGGCTTGTATTGATGCGTAGACCGTGTTGTTTTACCTTGTTTTGTCGTGGGTCTTTTGGTCGTGGTCCGGGCGACCAAAAGACAGCCGACCAATCGACCGCACACGAGCAGGAACTCGTCCGTCTCCGCGAGGGGTTTAAAAAGGGCCAATATAGGCGTAGCTCTACTCACGAAATTGGTTCCAAAACTTTTTTCGGAACTCAGATTTTTAGTAAGTAGAGCAGTACTTTATATGTAAAATTCTGTAATTCGTTCACACACTCAGTATTGACATATTAGACCTGCTGTATATGTAGCATTGGTTTAAGTTGATATGAAAGTAGATTTTAAAAGAGAAAGGTACTTACAAATACCACCGGGTCGTTGCTTCTCGTCCCAACGATACTGAGCCTCTCAACCGCTGTGTTTTCTATTAAGGCCTGTGCATACGCTTTCAAAGTCGGGATAGGGATATTCTATCCAAAAGATTTAAAAAAAAACGGCATTGGGACATGGCAAATTCTTTTTTTTTTCTTTCAATGGAAGCGAGCCTCCACACTTAACCTTTTTGATACCTTGATGTTGTTTAGGTTGACTTCCGTAAGGTCGGGATCATTCCTTTTCATTCTTATGAGCGTGTCCTCCACATCAGTTGAGTTGGGCTCCTCATCAGGAACTGGTTTGTACTGGGTAGCCTGAATCACACCTGCCACAAATCAACATATATTTTATAAACACCAAAAGACCACTTTTTCTCTTAGTAGGGTCGACAACTACAATGTACAGTGGTACCTCTACATACGAGTTTAATTCGTTCCGGGACTGAGCTCGTATGTCGATCTTCTCGTAACTCGAGTGAACATTTCCCATTGAAATGAACTAAAAACAAATTAATTTGTTCCAACCCTCTGAAAAAACACCAAAAACAGGATATTGGATTGGAAAAAATGTTTTACTTCTAATTCACCATCTATTAACAAAGTAACACATAACTAGTGGTTTAATTGTAATAAATGTATTTAATATAACTAAAATTAGACGCATTTCGCGGAGGATACACAGACGGACATAGAAGCGGGGGTGAATGAGCGATCGCGGGAGCTAACAGGCTAAGGAAGGAATAACAGCCTACCCATGTATTGATTGTGGGTAATGAAGTTTTATTCTGATAAAGATTGCCATTGGCTATCGGTGTTGTGTGCACGAGTATACTTCATTACCCAGAAAACCCTCTTTTTGCATGCACGTTGTGCGTTTTCTGGTCCATGTGTAGGGGAAACTCGTGTGAAGAAATCATTCAGTGCTCGTAGATATCTGTTATACACGAAAGAGATGAGGCAAAAAAAGACAGTGCGATACAATGATAAACAGCCTCTCATGTCATGGCCACCTGGCTTGGTTGCATCTCGAAATTTTCATTGTATCTAGGGCGAATTATTTGCCCGACATTTTCCTCGTATCTCGAGCATCTCATAGGTAGAGCTGCTCGTATGTAGAGGTACCACTGTATATGGGAAAAACAGCTAGCAATAGCTAACAGGAAATATATTCTAATCCTACTCTTACAATGCAACAGAATAGGAATGACGTGATTCAAGTACCTCGAGAGTACAGTCTACCGTCCATACTGTGACATAACGGCACATATTTGGACGGGAAAACGCATAATTGGTCTTTTTTTTAAGATTGTTCATGTGCCAAACAAAGTAAAGCCTTCTGTAGTATGCACAGTCTTACTACAGTTTCCCACAGTTTGTCGTGAGGTTGATGAATGAGCTAGATGAAGGTGAAAAGTGCAATGATAACCGCATTACTAATAAAAGTGGTATTTTAAGGGTATTGAAACAATTACTATTGGTTCACTTGTTGGAGATTGAGATGATCTTGCTTCTAGGACCAGTACATGTGGTCAAGTTACGAATTAAAAAGGGCTGAGTTCATTTTATTTTTTACAGACATAGCTAAATCCTTTTTTCTGGAATAATAAATGAAATTGTGCATGTGTGTGACATACTGTTAAGGCCTTGCTTGTTGACAATGGTGCTGCTTGCCAGAGCTTCATAGTACTGCTGGTTGCTCATCAGGGTGTGCATGCCTAGGATGGCTAAGAAAGGAAAAGAAAAGTTAATAAAAATCTAATTTGACATCTTCAGGAAATAATAGTGAGGAGGAATAAATCAAAACAGGAAAAGAAAAACATGAACATCGGGACAAAGACATACAAATGTGCTTCCGTTAGCTAAGCGGACCGCCGTGCAAAAAGATGATCCTATATATAATAAGCATATGCATTAAAACACATGCATGGTTATACAAAAATCACGTACAGGCTGGTTTCATACTTGATAACAGGATCGGAAAACCTGTTGATCGGATTTTCTAATGCTTTTCAAGAAGGTTCCTATGTATTGTATTGAAAAAGTAACATGTGTATTATATATCTAAAATACATGTGTATTAAGAGGCATTTTCGTTTGAGTTTCAGTTGCACGCAATTATTTTCTACGGAAGAAAATAACCAGCAAACGTCTCAACTTCTCTAGTCAAGTAAATATAGTAAGAATGGCAAAACTTAAGCGGTATTTCTCCTGTTTTCATGCCAATACATGCATAGAAACTGCAGATACCCTGGTACGCTGCCCGGGTAACAGTGATCCAGCAAAGATGCGGGAAGTAAGCGAGCGATGAAGACGAAAGGTGATGCTGTGATCGCTAGAGGGGAAAGGAGAGGAGTTAGCCTGGAGAGAAAATGGAAATAAGGTGGGCTAGTAGGGGAAACGAGGTGTCTTATTGATCCGTGCACCAAATAGCGTTGATTCTATCAATTATTGGATGGAAATGAGAGGCGTGAGACAAACAATTACCCAGCTTGCAATTCCAAGAACTTCATGGAATGGTTACCTGCTATATCACAAAGTTCAGCATCAGTGGCACTAGCAAGGGCTTCTTCAAGTTCAGGCTCCAGAGTCACATTCTCCATAATGGGGTCCACCATCTTTTTAGGGACCCAAGCCTTTCCTGCAATAGAAAAGCCTGTTTAAACAAACGTCCGCCATAGCATACAACTCGGATACAAACAAACAATAAATGAGGTTTGAAATGCGTTTAAGAGCTCTTTTTGAATTGTCTATAGTATTTTAACATGGCTAAAAGAAGGTAACCGTCAATTTAGAATCCCAATATGAACGTGCCATGAGGATGTGAATAGTTATGTTTTTAAATTTTTGCAGTGGTTGGGCATGATTTGATAGAAAATCACAACAAACCTAACAGTGTCTTAGGTTTTTATCTTTTTGTCTGTTCCGGGAAAAAATAAAAAATCTCCCTTTGGCGCTCATGGAAAGTAGCGTTGTCAGTAAAAGTCTGTAATGCCAATTTAAATATGTAATATATGATGCACTGTATGAGCAGCTGTTACTGTGTATCAAAGCGGAGCCTTGTTAGCTTCCTTCTGACATCATCTGAATCCAGGTTGACAACACAAAGTGTGCGTTTGTGCGTGCGCTGCCCAACATCAAGCGCCACTCCGTTGTGTTTTCAGCCCCTGCCACCTTGTGTTTACACTTACTACATTTAAACAATGGTGGCTTGGCAGCAGAGAGGGAACAATTCTGATGTTTCATAGGCTTGCGTGCTGAGTTTGGGGTCGTTCTGCCTTGTAGCTTATTCATACTGTATGTACAGAATTGAAGGCTTTTGTTTTTGTGGACAAGGGCGCCACAAAAAATAGAAGTACCGTATTTTCACGACTATAAGGCGCACAAAGTCTTAAATTTTCTCCAAAATGGACAGGGCGCCTTATAATCCAGTGTGCTTTATATATGGACCAATACTAAAATTGTTATCACGATAAAATAAAACAAATCAGTCGATAGGGTACACCATCCTCTACAGATCCCACAACTACGGCAAGCAGCCCCCGACTCTACCATTTTCCCCGTAGAAAAAGTACTGCGCAGTGACTGCTGGGATATGTAGGTCTTTTGTCAATACAGCCAATGGATTGTGGCCTGTATACATCGACATCAACACAGCTTTACGAAGCATGGAAAGCAGCATTGGAAAAGTTACGCTCGCTACTAGCTAGCTGCTATTTGCGAATGGATTGTGGCCGCCTGGAAGAACGTATAAAACTCAGCGTTTTCGATGACTTATTTAGACAATTGTTCAATTCGGACACAGAAAATGAGGACTTTGATGGATTTATGGGTGATGATGACGTGAGTGCATTGTAAAATGGCAAAATAAAGTACAACCGAACTCAGCTTTGCTTCCGTTGCCTTTTTAAAAATGTGTTTTTAGCGTGTGGGTGTAGCGTGTATGTTTAAGCTGGTGTATGTTTTGCCATGCCTGGCTGCGTCTATAAAAACGGTGCGTCCTTTGTGTGTGTAAAATACAGAAAGAGCACTTGTTAGACACAAAATACGATGCGCCGTATAGTCGTGAAAATACGGTATGCGAGTTGCATGATCAATTGCGTGCCTTTACTGCACTTTGCTCAATTTCCTATCCGCAATTTCATTCGTTCATTGGCCCCCTTTGCCTCAAAACAGTGCCTCCAATGGCAGCTGATGAGTTAATAAAGAACCTTAAAATTCCTCCAAACTAACGGGAAGAAGGAATACAAGAACCCTTTGCTGATGACTACACCATTTGAAGATTCGACCTAAGATTTGGATCCAAGACAGCCATAACATGACAAAACTGGAGTTGCGGAGTCTGGATAACAAGCTGCTGTGCAATGGTGGACAAAAATTGGTCCAACAATTCATAGGTCTGCACTTTCTTACTGGTGCAGGACCTCAGGATAAGCGTGACCTTCTAGAGTTTCATGTGTAGCACCCCCAGCGATGCATCACCTTTCTAATCACGGCCACTTGGCGAAGGCCGGCTTTTGATTTTGAGAGAAAGCCAGAGAGCTTCCAGTTAACTCAGACGGGAGGATAGTTTTTATACCTCTCTTTTCCCCAGTGAAGGGCACCAGGTCTTCTCTGTCTGGATGTTCTTTGGCTTGTTTCTCCAGGTGGGCCAGCAGGTCGTCTCTCTGGAACGTTCCGGTGGGCGCTTTCTTGGTCTGGTCTTTCTGCCGCATCCCCGCAGGCAATAGTGCATTCTAGTCAAGAACAGCAATGTACAGTAGAACATCAACAACACGGACACACTACATTGGGACGGACACAAGGCTATGGACGTCCAATCCATTTCAACGGTCAGGAATCCGTGCCATTGACTGCTAGCGACGTTCAACGTCTGGTGATTTTAGTCTGCTTGCTCACGCACAACTGCAGCTTGAGAAATTTCCCACAGCTTTGTTGCTCACCGGGCTATTTTTAACCAATAGGCCTCTTTGAAATCGAGCTCTTTCAAACCCCGCTTATATCTTATCTTTGTTCTCGGCACTCGATAGACTCACTCTCCTTTCATGACACCTTCATTTTTGTTAATCTGCTTTCAGCCTCGCTCTGTACTTATTCAAAAACCCTTAGTTGGCAACCTTAAAATTCCCCCAAACCAACAGAAAGTCACCCAAAAATTGCCCAAAAAAGCAGAAAGTGACCAACAGACAAGAAGAACCCAGGAAATCCCCCCCAAAATGGACAGAAAGTGACCTGTACGTACCCCAAAATGATAAAAAAATGGACACAAAATCGACGCAGTCTAATTCACTTAAACTGGCTGAGGATGCTCATTTGAATGAATTCAATGAACAAACATTTTGGGCCAAAAATAAACTGGTCCGGCCCACATGAGATCTAGTTGCCATGACTTTGGTCCCCCGTAACCAACTGAGTTTGACACCCCTGATGTACAAAACAGCTATTTTGGGTCTTTGCACATAGTCCCACAGCACACAGCAGGATTTTTAGAAGAAAAAAATAGCTGAAGCGTGTAGCATACTGACTCTGGGACTTCTCACATCACAGTTACATCACAGACAAATGGCCTCTTCCATTCAGCCCCACTGTTATTTTTAACAGTGTGAGACTCGGGTGTCCTCTCTTTTCTTTCGGACCGCCACTTCCTTCTCTGCTTTCACTTAATTATGGCAACTCGCACAGCAGCCGGCGCGTTGGGAGAGACGGCGAGGTTTGTGGCATCCACTTGCGCTTCTCAACTGACACCAAAACATGACAACAAATCATGTGCAAAGCTTGGGAGTTGGCATCAAAAATTCCCACTGACATATTCTGATATCTTGTTAAGTCACCGCGAATTGCATCTGTACTTGCATTCATACGAGGCACGTATATTTCAATATATAATTTTCATATACGTGAATATCGTGACCGGACGTTTGGTCGCCCGGACGTTTGGTCGCCCGGACGTTTGGTCGCCCGGACGTTTGGTCGCCCGGACGTTTGGTCGCCCGGACGTTTGGTCGCCCGGACGTTTGGTCGCCCGGACGTTTGGTCGCCCGGACGTTTGGTCGCCCGGACGTTTGGTCGCCCGGACGTTTGGTCGCCCGGACGTTTGGTCGCCCGGACGTTTGGTCGCCCGGACGTTTGGTCGCCCGGACGTTTGGTCGCCCGGACGTTTGGTCGCCCGGACGTTTGGTCGCCCGGACGTTTGGTCGCCCGGACGTTTGGTCGCCCGGACGTTTGGTCGCCCGGACGTTTGGTCGCCCGGACGTTTGGTCGCCCGGACGTTTGGTCGCCCAGACGTTTGGTCGCCCAGACGTTTGGTCGCCCAGACGTTTGGTCGCCCAGACGTTTGGTCGCCCAGACGTTGTGAGTGTATAAGAGTTTGTATGTACATGCGTTGTCCCTTTAAGAAGCTACGTCAGTCAGGGTCTTAACAAGCTCTCCAACAAAAAACAATAAAAGTCCGGGAAATTTGCAGCTTTTCTTTAGCCTATTAATTAATAGGGCATTAAGTATGACTAAATAATAATTCACAGTTTGTATTTATGGAATTTGAGCAACAATTTTAAATGGTAATTATCAATAACCTTCCGGGCGACCAAACGTCCGGCAACCAAAAGTCCGGCGACCAAACGTCCTAGTACCCGTGAATATGGAGGTCCGAAGAGTTTTAAAATTTGATAGATAAAGGTTGTCAGCAAATCTCATAAGAGGTCACCTGAGGTTCAGGATTTAAGATTAGTCACTTTTCCTTAAGAGATAATCAATGACGAAAACACATTGGCTGAACTCTAAAAAAAAAACATTTGTCACTGTATTCCCGGAATAGAGGTAAGCAAGCCTTACGGGAAGGCTACAATGTTTTTTTAAGGTTAAATGGGCACTTTACTGTTCTGTAATTGGTGACGTTTATAAACGGGCGCAAACTAGGCACACACACACACACTCTGACTCGCCATACTTGCGTCATAAGGTCCCTCCGGATAAATCTTTATGACACACACACACACACAAAAGCGAGAGGCTTTAAGATGCCAAACGATAGCCTTACAGTCATCCGCCTCGATTTCCCTTTTGGCATTGGGAAGACAATCACAGCTGCTGTCATCACTTAAACTGGTGATACATTAGCAAGGCTAAGGAGATGATGCATCAGGAGGACTACATTAAAGCCATTAAAGATGGTAACTCGGACAGATGTAGCTTTTCCGGTAAAATCTCTGCGCAAAAACAACCAAAAGAGTTCCCATGTGCAGCACAAATCAAAAGGGAAAATAGTATGTATTAAGCCACAGGTGTCAAAGTGCTGGCCCGGGGGCCAAATCTGGCCCGCCGCCTCATTTTGTGTGGCCCGAGTAAGTAAATCATGAGTGCCAACTTTCTGTTTTAGGATCAAATTCAAATGAAGATCATAGATGTATAATATATTTCCTGATTTTCCCCTTTTTAAATCAATAATTTCAATTTTTTATCCATTTTTTTCTTTTGGTGTTTTTAGGTCAAAAAGCATTTTGTAAAATCTAAATATAAATATATAAAAATATTTTCGGTTTTCCACATATTTAATATAATTTAAAAAAAAATGTTTCCATTTGAAATGAAAAACAAATGATTATTAGATGTTTTCCCTTACTAAGAAAAAAAGTTCAAATAAACAGTTCTATATCTATAAAAAACTGAATATTTAGGGCTTTTGATCCAGTTCTTATAATCCAATTAAAAAAAAAATCTAAATATTACATCTAAAATGGTCTGGCCCAAATGAAATTGAGTTGAACCAACCCGAGTTTGACACCCTTGTATTAAGCCATTAAAAATAATAAGGCATGCAAAGACATTTTTCATTTGCTTGGATGGGCGTGTGGGTATGTTTGGCAGCACGCATGTAAACACACAACTTAACCTACAATTCAATCACATTTAGTCCACAACTCACTAACAAGATAACTTATGGTCCAAAGACAGCAAGCGACATCATAATAAACGCCAAGAGCCATCACAATAACAGAATTAGAGCCTGTTTGACTCCATAATTCTCGAGTGACACGAGTAACGCGCAGGGAAAATGTAAACTTACGTCTGGGTCCAGCTCCTCCAGTTCATCTTCTAACCGCTGCAGCTCTTCCTCAGAGAGCTTCATGAGCAGCTCGTCCTCGTCGATGTCCTTGTACTTGTCCATCTCCTTCCTCAACACCGACATGATGCCAAAGGCCTGCAATAACAAATACTCAACGTTGTTTCAAATTGGATTTTATGGATGGAAAAAAAAATGCAAAGTAGGAAAGGCGCGAAAAGTCCATCTTACCTTAGCAAAAGTCTTCGAATGAGAAATGCAATATGTCAGATGAGCAATTCCACATGCGTTATGAAGGATAATATCTATGAATGGAAACATAAAATTGGACGTTTATTGCCAAGCAGTAGACAAATTGTAGGTGAAATAAAAAAATGGAATTAATACTATTTTCAATAAATCTACCAATTATCGGTCTGGTCGTCGAATATTTGGACAATTGACGTGTAAATTGGTATCAGCCTTTTTTTTGTTTAATCCAACCAGCCGATATTGGTGGTTATGTAACATACATCAGCATAAATAGTAATAATCCTCAATATATTTCCTAACAAGCCCTGCGATTGGTTGGCCACTGATTTAGGGTGTCCTCCGCCTGAGGCCCTTACTTGGCTAGGCTACAGCACCCCCCTTGTGAGGAAAGCGCTTCAGAAAATGAATGAATTTCATAACAAATATATGGATAGAATAGATTGTAATTTCTTTAGTATACCAACATATAGATTTGTTGGATTTATAGAATTTTTGACACCGATTTTTACACTTTTAGTGCAAATGAATATCGTTATCGGCGTCCTTTAACTACTAATAATTGTTATCGGTCCTCAAAAACCCCTATTGGTCAACCTCCACTATATTTTAATGACCCAGAAGGAAGATCATGCTATAAAAGAGGGGAAGGTTGGTTTGTTCTGCATTGTCTCAAAGCCATCTGGGACCAGACAGGTTTTCAAAAGCACTTGAAGTGGGCTGTGATCCAAATAATGCTTTAGAAGAAGCTGACCTGCTCTGTGGATAGCAAACAGAACTGGGCCTGTATTTACGTTGCTTTCCAAAAGCACTGAGCAAACATCTGAAATGGCCAAAAAGTTGTAAAAGGACTTCTGCGTTGATGAGAACAACAAACGCTCACAAGCATAACAGTGTAAACGTGTATTCAACCTTGTTGCACAATGGAGAATGTTCTATTTTCAAAATAAACCCAAATGTTTATCAACTATGCCTGTAAATATCTCATAAGGCTAGCACAAAATCTTTTCGCAGCTAATAAATCACTGGATAAAAACAGAGCGGGTAGCAGGACTTATTGTTTAACTGTTGCGCTGACTAATCCTGCTCAGTGTCTTCAGACAGATAAAGTGCATGATGTCATTTCAAAACATGAGCCTTGCGTATGTGTGCTTACTGGACATGCAAGGCCATAGACATGTTGGGCTTTTTAGTTTTGTATTATTCACTGCCATAATATAAGCCTACTTAAAAAAAATGAGGATGTTGCAATTCAGGTCCAGTTGTATCACGGCATTTTTCGGACAATATGTTGCACCAGTCGAACAATAACAATAAAATGGAAAAAAATATGTATAAGTCGCACTGGAGTTTAACACATTTTGAAAAAGGCCATTTTTTATATGATCAGAAACCAAGTAACAATATCAAAACAGAGAACAACAGGGTAAATAGGCACCTGTTTTTCCAGATAATTATTGCCTGGCTGTTATATTTCCTTAATTCCACCAAATGACAGTCACTATCATCTCCAAATTAATCCATATTGTTCCAGCTTTTGAACAATTAATTGTATTTTTAGGCCATTTTAGAATTAGTGAAATTAAATCAGCAAACAGTGGACAAACTCAGAATATCCCAGCTCTTTATTCAGGAATAAATTCAAGCTATATACTCTAATGACAAGTTGATTATAATGGTCACCACATCAGGCAAATCTAAAACATGGGCCATGTCAAAAAATGTAAACCTCCCATGATTAATTCCAATTTTGGTGTTCAACTTACACAGCATCAGGCATTTTCCGCTGGTGGTACAATGCATATAGTAGCAGTATCATCATAGAACAAGGGTAGGCAAACTATTCCGGAAAGGGCCGCAGTGGGTGTGGGTTTTCATTCCAACCTATAAGGGGAAACCTTTCCACTAATCTGTTATCTCAGAAGTGCAATCACTAGATTGCCGTCAGGTGCTTCTTGTTTCAGCAGAAACCTCATTGCTTAAACTTTTTGTGTTAGATCGGTTGGAACAAAAACCTGGACCCACAGCGACCCTCTCGGACCGGTTTGCCCACCTCTGTCATAGAATAATAAGAGAAATTTGCATGTATTTCCCATTGGAAATCATGGTAAAAGCTAGATGAACCAGAACAGGGCAGAACAGTATGACCTTGCATGTTGCAAAGGTCATTCATCTCCAGTATGTAGGTCACAGAACAATTGATGGCCAACATTGCTGCAGACATCTGTTGCATTTCAAAGCATAGTTTGACAGATCCCCAAAATGTATCATTAATGGTCTACCTCACATATGCAAAATTTAATATTTAACACTACTGACACAATTAGATGAGGACAACACCAGAATGGCTTTTTGTTTTGTTTGGCTACAAGACAATAAATATATTGCTAGAGTCGAGAAAACTTTTACTCTCCTTAAAATATATATACATCCATTGAGTATATACTAACATTTAACAGATCCCCCCCAAAAAAGGAAACGCTCCTCTCAAATAAAACCAATGACCGTATTGTGCAAATTTAGTATAATCACTCGCTCATACAAATCTCGGTCATTTTTATCAATCTTCACAACAGGCAAGATTATTACATTTGCATGTATTTACGTACCTCCAGCAGCGCTATTTATAGCCGGACTGTCCGGCTGGGTGACAGCAGCCCCGAATACTTTGCCCAGATATGGTTCCCTGAGAGCGGCGTGGACAGGCGTTGCGAGGTTGCCCTTCAGCGGCTACGCGAAACGGGGAAGGAATACAAGCCCCTTCGACACAAAAAGTGATCCATGACCCCCCACCGGCGCTTCAACTTGGGGAATTGGTGCAGAAAGCAGCAGGCACAGCAAGTTGCCTCCTGCAATTGCAGCTTTCCGTTAGCGCTTTGAGGCTCAGTCATCTCCCGCAAAGGGCAAAGCATGGAGGACCTCCCCCCAAATGAAGCCACCCCCTCCGGGCAGGCTTCACTGTCACTCCGGCACCCTTGAGGGCTCCCACTTATATCATTTAGGGGCACTTTGATTGAAAATAAATCACTTTAATCTGTTATTTTCTATCTCCCACTTTGAACCCTGCGACTAATAGTTTGCCTCGTAGTATTTTTTTAAATAAACTAACATGTTGCATGTGCTTACCTATGGTTTATATAGTTCAGTGTGACCTATATATGAAATCATCATTAATATCTGATGCCCCTTATGAATTCAATCTAAATCAAACTCAAAATGTTGCGTCCAAAAATGATAGTAACTGCAGATAGAACACTGCAGAGTGGTATAAATGAAAAGCAAACAGTACAAATTTTGAATTTTCTAACCCTGTGAAGACTATGACATTTTAACCAGTGGCGGTCCGTGCATTTTCTCGTAGCGCCTTCAACAAATCAATCCAACCCTCAAAAACTATTTTATGGCTATAAAACCTCAACTGCAGCTACAGCTGCGACACATAAAAAAATAATCAATAAATCAATGCACAAAAATGGGGTAACATCCACTTCCTAGCAGCATTTATTGATTAAATACAAATACTGGAGTTTTCAGACATTACAACCGGGCCAGGGAGGTGATTTCCCGGAGCTCTGTATAGATAAATTTCTGGTCCGTCTCCTCCGATGCTGAATACGCTCCATTGTTAGCCAAGATAGGACATAGTTTTAGCCGTTGGAGTCAGATGCTAAAACTTAACGTCTAACACCTGGGACAATCAAATATTCCAATAAGGCGTGCGGCTTTTTGCCGGGTTCAGTTTCTGCCACACTTCTGGGTTGCTTAGCTTTTGGTTGATGCTCTGGTGTAAATGCCCAGCTTCAAACAGGTACATGTGCACCAATCTCCCCATTTTCTGTTCCTCTAACTTTACAATCTAAATAGGAAAAGCAGTTCAAAGAACATAGTTATTTACCCCTTGGCCAAAAACAACAGTTTGGAACTTCAACCACACTTTGAGACATTAAAGAAGCTACCGAGTACGTTACCTTCATTTTACAATAATCAACTCCCAGGACAGCATTTTTCACCCTGAAGAAAATATCTGGGCTCCACTCTCCCCCTGGGACGTCCACATCCGTCAGACAACATCTGATTGCCTATACAGCACATATACCATATATTTTAATTCATTTTTTTTCTCCCCACAAGAGCATCAATAAAAAATACAATGCCAAGCAGCTTTCGTTTCTTCATCAGTTTCTCATAGATACAGCATTATTGTTTTCATTCAATTTGAATAATTTGTGAGCATCAGCTGCTTTGAACAAAATCTCACCGGAGAGGATTTCTTTTTTTTTTTTTTTACTGAAGGGAGCCAAACCTGTGACGGTATAATGGTCAAGTCTTGGATGAAAAGAAGTGGCATCTCTCGAAGTTCAGTGACCTCAACTGTTGCTTGTACACCCAAGTCAATTAAAAGGACCTCAATGACTTGATTGCCATGATGGTGGGTTATCTGAAAAAAAAAAAAAAAAACCCATAAAATCTAAATGACTACATTCCCCAAAAACACTGTGAAAACAACAAGCACACATTAAATTGACAACAAGCATTTTGGGCAATCAAATAAACAATAAAACTGATCAACCACCAGGCCTTTATTTACAATAGGAAGACCCTAATGCCAAGCATACCTCAGCTCTGCACCATTTGTCTTTGTAGCAGGTCAGACACATCTTGCCGTGGAAAGGTTTAGAAACCAAGAAATCAGAGGTCACCTGATAATAAAAAAAATTATATCACTCTATAACAAGGCACAAGAGCAGGTATAACAAAATAGGAAAGGCTTCAAATGAGTTTTGAAGCTACGATAGCTGTTGCTGAATAACCGCACTGCGTGCAACACGGTTTCTGGCTTACGTGGGTGATGAAAAAGGATTTGGTTTCTTCCAACACTTTGGCCAGTCTTGCATTTCCCCTGGAAGGCAGCTGGCAAAAGATAATGCCATCTGCACAAACATTTGTGACACGGACACCCTGGTAGGTAGAATTGACCTAAAGCCAGAGGCAAATAAGAAATCACACAACTCAGTGACCATTACCGGCGAGCTTTGAGTACGAAGGAAACTTGCCCACTACATTCTTGACTGTATTAAACTGACACCCTAAAAGAAGCTACAACAGTCAACCTAGCTGATTTAGTAGTTGGCTTTTTGGACATACACTCGTTTAGAAATATAACACAAGATTACATTCTCACAGTGAACGTCTATCAATGTACCACTAAATGTTATGAGACTCACAGTTAGGGGGTTGTTCATAGTTTGGTCCTGGAGTTCCTTTAGGCAGACAGAGTTTATGTTGATGTCATCATCTTGTGAGGTATCATAGAGCAATGCCTCGGGCAAGTCATGGGGGGGAGAAGGACCCAACAATTCCATCAGCCGAATCCTTCCCACTGCCAACTTCGTCAAGGTGGACAGCACAGACGGATGGGAACTGAATGCCTCTAAACCTAAAGACCAGAATAAAAATGGCAGTGAAGTAGTATATTAAGGACAAATACAGGACTTTTTTTTGTTACATTCTGACCAAATCAATTATCATGCGATCATGGTGAGCACTATAATAAAAAAGTTGCTTAGTTAGCCCAGATACCTGCCAGCTTAAGATTGGTAGCTTGAAAGGGCAGCGAGAGGAAGTTAGGGTGCAACTCCAGTAGACTTTCTCTAGAGGTCTCCACAGTAAAGCCGTGGTCCACGTAATAAACCTGATTGGGAACAAAGTTTCTTCTTTGAAATGACTTTAAAGTAATTATTCAATCGCCCAAACACGTTACCTTGATGTTGTTGCTGGTCACCTTGGTGACTTGACCTCTAGTGAATTCTTTACCATTGTCCTCCATGACTGCTACCAACATCCCCACCACAAGAGTAGGAAGAGGCTTGAGGTTGGAGTTTTCTTTATAAAAGGATAGCATTGCATCTTCCATTTCCTCCTGGGCATTGGAATAATCTTTGCCAACATACCTGTACAAGATACACACTATATTTTAGAGTATTAAAAAAAATACAGGATTACCAAAATACCACACAACCAATTCAACAATTTTTGTCTTTTTTTAATAAAACAACATCAATATTTGTATTTGTTTAGATACATACCTTACGGTAACGGCATTACTGCTCTTGGCGTTGATAATCAGCACGGTGGAATACTGAGCGGACGGATGAACGAGACAGGCAGGAACTACGCGTCCAATCACCTCCAGACCAGATGGAAGACGGTACCCTCTGCTTTTCTGCTGATTAGTTTCTTTCCTCTTTGCAATGGATGCATACAAAATGGCCTGAAGGTAACAACAAGTGCACAGATCAGAGAGCTCTCCAAACATCATCCCAGTTTAAAAGAAAGCCTTAGCGCACATGTCAAAGTGGCGGCCCGGGGGCCAAATCTGGCCCGCCGCATCATTTTGTGTGGCCCGAGAAAGTAAATCATGAGTGCCGACTTTCTGTTTTAGGATCAAATTAAAATGAAGAGTATAGATGTATATTACATTTCCTGATTTTCCCCCTTTTAAATCAATAATTGTCATTTTTTTAACCATTTTTTCTGTGTTTTTAGTTCAAAAATCATTTTGTAAAATCTAAAAATATATTTAAAAAAAGCTAAAATAAACATTGTTTTAGATCTATTAAAAACTGAATATTCAGGGCTTGTAATCCAGTTCTTTTAATCCATTTATAAAAAGTCTATCTAAGTTTATCTAAAATGGTCCGGCCCACATGAAATCGAGTTGACGTTAGCACGGCCCGCGAACCAACCCGAGTCTGACACCCCTGCCTTAGCGAGACTATGTTCCTGGTGTTCAAAGTCACCTTCTTGCTGTCGGTTGGAACCGGGTACTCCACCGTACACAGGTCAGGAAGAAGAGACAGTTTATCCATCAAATGCTCTGGGAACGGGACCTTGTAGGTGTCCATGAAAAGTTTGGGCAAGGCATGAGCCCACAGTCCACTGCTGTACTTTGAGAGAAGATCCTTTATTTTATGACACAGGTCTTCTGGCACTACAGCAGAGTGGGACTTAAAGGGGAGGACAATTGGGAAATAAAAAAGTAGTTCGGAATAGGTTCATCCAGAAGGAATGGATTTCGCCGGTGAGGAATTTACCTTCGAAGTAGGGCTTGAGTTTACGGGGGATTTTGTGGGGCTGCAACTCGATGTAGTCAACGAAGGCAGCGGAGGATAAACCAAGCGGTCGTTTGTGCTACTAGATGATTTCTCCACCTGTAAATAGCAAAGGAGCAAACCACAGAGTACAAAATAGGCTCTATATAATATAAATAAATAATGACGTTCTAAAATCAGGTCACAAAGACAACAAGATCTCGAAATCTACCTTTAGAACTAAAAGACATTCTTGCCACTCACCAAACAAATGTGTGTCCACTTTTCCATTTCTTTGAGCACCTGAGGATGGAGCTGCTCTTTGAACATGTCACTGAAGACGATTGGCAGTTTAGACATCCACAGCCCAGAGCAGTACTTTTGCAGGAGCAGGGTTAGTTTTTCTTGAACCACAATCTTGTCATACTGTGTGAAGGAAATTCCAGTTACTGGCAACCAACAAGTGAGACGTCAAAGAAATTCCTACCGTCAAAAATGATGTTGGATCTCAAGATATGCATACCTTTAGTGTTCAAATTCTTATTACAGGTCATGTATAATGTACTGCTATTGAGTCCTGTATGTATGATTAAAAATTCTCTAATCAGTTGTGATTTTATAAGTTACCTTTTTTTTCTTGAAGTCCAGGTGGTGATGTAAATAAAAAAGTAAGAGAAATATATAATGGAAGCTCAGAGTATTTACTGTACCTCTAAAAAGTTGGAATTCGGGGCTTTCTCAGGTGGGTTTTCTGTGAAAGGTGAATACATTTTTTAATGACAGTTAACAGAACATTAGTTTTTGACCGCTTTTCTGACCCCCCCAAAAACATTTAGTATGAAGAATAGACTCCTCTCTGAACTGAGAAACATTCCAGTACATTTTTTTTGTGCGGAATTATTATGTTCAATAAACATTTGACATGTTTTCAATATTTGAACAATTTTTACCACCATTTTTGAACAGAATGGGTGAGTATGTGTGTGGTGCTCATACTAACCCTTTGATTTCTCTGGCATTTCTACACTCTTAGTCCTGCAAAAATAAACATATTTAATATGCTTATAAGAGAACAGGCCAATAAGGTAGTGTGGAACTTTTTTTAAAATCACCTTTCAAAAGATAATTTCACAGCTGCTTGAAGGACAGGCTGTCTATGTTCGATGGGTGGGATACAGCCCTGCCCCGCTTGCCTAAGAATTAGAGAAAATATTTGTTTATGCGGCAGAAAATAACTTTCGTCCAACCATTTAATTCTGGGGGTTGAGTTACCCAAATCAACCATTAGAAAAGAATTCTGATTGGATGTACCTGAAATCTCCAGAGGCACTATAAGCCTTGTAGCCACCGTGGGATTGAAAGTCTTTTCCAGGCCTGGAAAAGCCACCACGTGAAGGCCTTCCTAAATGCCGACAAAGAGATATTTTGATCAAAAAATAAACAACAATTTATACCAGGTCTGCAATTATTTTGTAGAAAATCTCTCATTCTGGATTTTTAACAAATATCCATGGGTGTCCTACCATATGTATGCATGTGAGAAGGGTTGGAAGCTTTGGGTCTCATCTTGCAGCTAACGGTTTGTGAGCATCCTGATTTCTTGGAGCTCTTCTGTCGCGCCACCAGCTGGGCGATGTGTGCCGTCTCACTGCATACGGCAGCGAAGCATCTCAACTAGAAACGGAATTCAGTTTTATCTTTTGTGGAACATACCTTTCCAAAGCAGACATCTACTGGTTTTTGAGTCTTAAGAGTGTGAATGTGTTACTCTTTGCTTGATTTTTATTGATATACTTCAAATTAACAGTTTAGAAATGATATTTTTCACATCAACCATCTGATAAGCAAGGCTTTTCACTCTATGCTGCAAATGAGTTAATTCAGTTGTTTTGCAATATGTTATTCGCGTGCGGTCTTTTGGTCGGCGGTCTTTTGGTCGGCGGTCTTTTGGTCGCCCCGACCGCGACAACGGGCGACCAAAAGACCGGCGACCAAACAAGGTAAAACAACATGGTCTACGCATCAATAAAAGCCAACGATGGCCATGAGCAGTTTCACTGAGCCGACGTGTGAGTGTATAAGAGTTTGTATGTATATGAATTGTCCCCTTAGGAAGGTGCGTCCGTCAGGGTCTTAGCAAGTTCTCCAACCCAAAACAATAAAAGTCCGGGAAATTTTGAGCTTTTCTTTAGCCTTATAATTAATAGGGCATTAAGTATGACTAAATAATAATTCGCAGTTTGTATTTAGGGAATTTGAGCAACGATTTAAATGGTAATTATCACTTACCTTCCGGGCGACCAAAAGACCGGCGACCAATCGACCGTGTACCATATTATTTCATATGGTTCAATGGCATAATGCATTACATTATCGTCACAAATGTCAATCCCTGTCTGCAGGATATGAGTGACTGATGTATTTTAAAGAAATAAGAGACCTTTGGTCACAAATATTTGACAATTAAAAAAACAAAAAAATCCATAATGATTGATTTGAGCTGTCAATAAACATCTGTATTCTTTGGGATATGATGTCACCATTTTAATCCCAACACAAATCAACCAGAATATACTTTCATGAAACAAATAAAATAAAATCTTACATCTCCATTCTTGTAGTCCAGCCGCACCACAGAGGGTATGCTTCGGAGAAAGTCTTCCATATTTTTGAAACCCAGTTTATGGAGAGGAATATCCTCTCCACAAAGTGAGCTGTACTCAAACTGCAATTTAGTGAGTGCTACACCTTCCTTGCTGGATTGAAGTACAGATCTCAAATTTTTCTTGATTAACTCGTCAGACATTCTGCTGTGGATGCAACAAAGTAGAAAATTAGATCAGCAACTCACAAACGATGCTTTGATGGGGTTAAAATAGAAATAAAATGAACAAACGGCCAAATAAATAACCTCAAATGACCGTGAATATAGATAGACATGGCTTAATCCCTTTGTCACAAACTTCGATTATATTTATACCTATCTTGGAGAAGACATTTCACCATTTTTTTTAAATATGCAGGTAAAAGGCCTTTAAGATCACAAAAAATACTGTTTAAATAGAATCGACAACGCGTCTTTCAATAATACTTGAACCAAAATGTCGGACAGAAAGGGTCAGTTGACAATTCAGTTTCCCGTGTAGGTAATCAAATAATGGGGAAAAAAGTTATTTTGTCATAACGTCACGAAGTTTACTGTAACTTCTTTGCATCCGGCGTCAATCTAAACCATTAAAAATACATTTATTTTTGCCAAATATACCTGTCGCTGTATAGTATTCTTGCCTCCACGCCGAAATCACAAGCTGACGGAAAAAAAAAGGTAAATAAATATTTAAATGACAACAACCTGCCCGGAAGTTCTAGAAGATTCGCAAACTATTATCAAGATATAGTAAAAAGAATATAAATGTTGATAAGGGTAACTCAACCCACAAGCCCTTCAACATTAATAATAAATAGTTCAATAAACGTTTGGCAAAAATATTCAGGTAAATAAAAATAAATTTAAGTGTTAACCCATTCCTAGTCATAATGGCTTACTAATTAACTAAAGAACACAAAATAATGACATCTATAAGGACCACTATTAAATAAACTATAGATAAAATAACATTTTGATAGTTTTTCTCACTATAATGATAAAGGAAATTATTTATTATTCACCAAAACGTCACAGAATAAGCCAATTTTAATTTTGTAAACACACAGTTTTCATACTTTGCATAGTTCTTCATTTTGGTCACAAGAAAAATTGGAAAAAAGGGGGAAAAAGTCACAAGGTTTTGTGTAAACTTGCTCTAAAAATTGAATGCATGACAATTTCAGTTCTAGAAAACATGCAGAGAAACAATACCTTCAAACTTAACAAGATTATTGATCAGAGGTGGGCAAACTATTCCACAAAGGACCACAGTAGGTATCGGTTTTCATTCCAAACCATAAAGAGGACATCTTTTAACCAGTCTGGTGTAAGTCCAATCAGTGGATTGCAACCAGGTGCTCCTTGTTTTCTGCAGAAATCTCATTGGTTAAAGTGTCTTTGCTGGATTGGTTGCAATAAAAACTTGGACTCACAGTGGCTCTCGAGGACCGGTTTGCCCACCCCTGTTCTAGGTTCTAAGTTTTTCTAGTCGTTTGGTATTGGTGTCTCTGCATTGCGCCTATGCAATTGAGAAGCCATAATGGCAGCCTGCAAGACTGTGTTGGATTGGACGGATGGAGACGTATGCAATGTCCCTAATATGGAAAGGTGGTGCTTCCTGTGCAGGATGAGATTAGGGTTCCTCAGGAGCGTGTAAAGCAATGTCCAACGTCTTCTGGCCTGGCTATTCACAGACTTTTCTGGAAAGGAGCGAGAAACATGAGACTTGACAAGGACCATACTGTATTTGCATATACAGGAAAATGGAATAATTAACCTTTGCATTTCTGAAATTTGGTCTGGTCATTAGTCACAATATACAAAACAGATTTTTGAAACCAATTCTGGAGAATATATCATTTGTTTTAAATTCTAATGGGGGAAAAGGTGAATTCAATATTTGAACATTTTTTGCAGGAATTATTTGCTTAATATTTAACGGTGAAAAAAATTGTCATTATATGCGAGACCTCGACTATCCAATACAAGGTTAAAAAAACACCTAAAAATAATTGTCTGTGATTTAAAAAAAAAACAGTCAAAGAATGTTGTCTACATTTTTTTTGTTTAAGCAAATTAGGTTTTCTTGAGGTAATGATGAAGACCACCATTTTATGACGAATCAGAAATTGCAAATTCAATATACACCCTTACTCTCCCACTTTATAGGTGTTAAAGTGGCGGCCCGGGGGCCAAATGTGGCCCGCCGGATCATTTTGTGTGGCCTGGGAAAGAAAATCATGAGTGCCGACTTTCTGTTTTAGGATCAAATTAAAATGAAGAGTATAGATGTATATTACATTTCCTGATTTTCCCCCTTTTAAATCAATAATTGTAATTTTTAATCATTTTTTCTGTGTTTTTAGTTCAAAAATCATTTTGTAAAATCTAAAAATATATTTAAAAAGCTAAAATAAACATTGTTTTAGATCTATAAAAAACTGAATATTCAGGGCTTTTAATCCAATGATTTTAATCAATTTATAAAAAAAAATGTAAATATTATATCTAAAATGGTCCGGCCCATGTAAAATCAATTTGACGTTAAAGCGGCCCGCAAATCAACCCGAGTCTGACACCCTTGCAATACAAGGTTAAAAAAACCACCTAAAAAATAATTGTCTGGGATTTAAAAAAAAATCACAGTCAAAGAATGTTGTCTGCATTTTTTTTGTTTAAGCAAATTAGGTTTTCTTGAGGTAATGATGAAGACCACCATTTTATGACAAGTCAGAAATTGCAAAAGGTTCAATACACCCTAACTCTCCCACTGTATAGGCAAAACTTAAATATGTACACACCAGATGGTGTGTTGCGGAATGTGGAGTATGCACACACTGTTTGTTTTTCCATGGTGGTAAAGACAAGCAGCTGGCAGAAACACACCATGACAGGATTGCTATGATAGTGGTCAGCAAATATCATCCCGATCCATGTCATATATCCTGGTAAATAAAGGAAATACATTAGATTGTACACTTTTGTTTATAGAGAAATGCACTGTGCATTAAAAAACACTATTACTCTAAATAGGATTAATAATAGTAGTTTTACCTTTCTTCTATACACTCAATTAGTAAAAAGCACTTTATAAATCCGAATTCTGTGATTTTACCACTACGTAATTCATCCACGAGAGGTCCAAAGTAGCTGATTTGAGAGAGTTGAAATCACCGGCATCCATGGTTTCATATCCTCTCTGCATTATTGTACGGTCGATGCGGGACACGAGCCAAGTTCCCAGCACGATGCTGGTCATCAACCTCATGATGCAGTTGCTTATCCCCATGATCACGTTGTAGAAAAAGAAAAAGTAGTTGAAGCAGTGGAATGCTTTTCTAAAGGCAAAAGAGAAGGCACAATATTGTAAGTGATTCAGTTTCTTATAGTTTTGATAGTTTAGTTTTGTGGCTCATGTCATTAAATCACTGAATTTCTAAAAAAAATGTTAGCCTTTGGTCATGTTTTGCTAATCCTTTTTAAACTGACTGTTGGGGTTAGTCTGGGATATTATTATATATGTGCGCATTAATCATTACATGTATGTGTGGAATATTAATCATATGTATATGTGAAACATTAATCGCTCAGTATAACGTTACCAAGGACACTTCCCCCTGCAGCTGGCCCCAAGGACATTTAATTGTTTTGAGGACTATTGACCTGACAGATCACCCAGACCCGGGCCGAGGACTGTTGATCTGAGTTCGCAATGAAGATCTGTGAAGGACTCTTAAATTGCTTTGACTTGGATTCCGGCAGATGGCGATAATCGAATCAACTTCCGAAAATACTCGCATATTGTTTTAAAATACTGTCGCTCGTTTTACCTTTTATGGAAATTATTATGCTTACTTGTGCATCTTCTTACGCAGTTGTTTTTGGTTTCTGACCTGATATGCAATTGTTGTTGCAGGTTTTTTTTTTTTACCTTAATTGTGTTATTCGGTTAGCTCATGCAATTGTTTGAAAAAGATAACCTGAAGTGTTTTGATTATGTGCAACTAAATGGACAGAAGAGGATGCCTTTCTTCAGAATGCTCCGGTGGCGAGGACGAGCCAGGATCGATTCTCACTTGCAAGTTTAATGCTAGATTATGTCTCCGATGTCTCTCCCTTTATTAAAGTATACCTATTAATAAACTTATCATCACTTTTTAATGACCGACTGTTCTTTTGACACTTCAACCCTGGTTCATACACAATAGCGACATGAAACTACAGTGGCGGGCCGTCAGGGCCTTCAAGGCCTTCTCTGGTGGCCTAAGAAATATCTGAATCATATATTATATTTTGTCCATCAATACTTATTATTCCAAATGGTGTGTTAGCTTCCTTTCATTGCTTTCCCCCCTAGTTGCACTGCTTCCAGATGTGTGTTTTCATATTGAAGCATTTAACCAATCACATTTCAGCCATTATTTGTTGCCAGGATCAGAAATCTGCCTCAAGGCCTTCACAATCAGTTCTGCGGGCTCTGCTGCATTAAACAAGACTGTTGCTTTTAACCAATCAGATTTCGAGTTAGCAACACCACAATGCTTTTTCGCAGGCGTCACTAGAAAATTCACGGATCGCCACTGTGAAACTAACTCCACCCACCTGTTATTGAGAGCCAGAGGTTTGTGTTTATCCGTAGGAGACAATTTATCCTGGAGGAAAAAAATCTGGACCAAAACTATCTGGAATATCACCAAGGCTATCACCAGGCCGATGGTCACACTAAGAAAAATGAAAGAAAGTAGAACACGTAGATGTTACCCATATCGATGACATCACCACAACTCCATTCAATACCTGATTTTCATAAAAATAAACCTTTGAAATCAAGAATGTATAGAAACAGAGCATTCATGTCAACTTTTGAGTTCATCTGTGTCGTCATTCTTACATGATGATGCCAAAGTGGGACAACATGACCAGAGCTTTGCCATGTTGTATTGGAATGACAAAAACATACACCAACAGGAGCGCGATCAGGAAGTGAACAAAGTGGACTATCACGTAACCTAAAATACAAAAATGACATTGCAAATAAAAAAAAAAAAAACCTACAAAGGGTATTATATTAAATGTTACCCCAAAGAGTAAAAGCAATTTGCCATCCCGAATAGCGTGCGATGGCGGCCTGCAGAAAAAATCGATATAAAGTTAAACATTTCTAAGTAAATATTTTAAGAGCGTGGCGTCACACTGACCACACTGATAGCAGACTTGGGCTGGATCAATTTCTCTGGGATAAAACCTCTCTCTCCCTTCCAAAGTCTCTTTATATGTTTCCTGTGGGAACATAAACTTAAATATATTTCTCAACATATCTGCATTTGAAACGAGATTAGGCTAACTCTATATTCACTTACCTGTAACATATCAGTACATGAAATGTGTAGGCCACTGAATTTAGACTAGCAAAGATGGTGGTTGCAAGCCAAGTCTCTAAAATGAAAGAGATGAATAAACAGAATTAACTTTCCTCGGTCAAAATGGATTGGACGTCAAGCGCCGTCAATGGCACTGAAAGATGAACCCCCGCAGCAAGTTTAAGTGATGTGGACATCTATTATTATCGATAGTAGGCAATTAAGTTCATTTTGCGTCCCCTGATTTTTTTTTTAGGTCACTTCTGGTAAATTTTGGATCATTTGCTATTGATTTTAACGGACCTCCCGGGATGCTTCTTGTTATTTTTCTCAGTTCTTGTTGATTTTAGCGCCTTTCCAGGTGATCTTAAGGTGATTTTAAGTTTCCTTTATGAACTCATTGCCATAAAACGCTATTTTGTAAGACTCTGTTTCATACCTGTCAACCTCTGCCGATAACTGCCCTTATAAATGATTATGATTCCCCTTACAACCCCCCCAAAAAACCTTACAAACACTGTACGACTCGTACGGTGTTTGTAAGGTTTTTTGGGGGTTTGTAAGGGGAATCATAATCATTTATAAGGGCAGTTATCGGCAGAGGTTGACAGGTATGCTGTTTTGACGGCAGAATGAACCAATGTGATCGCGGATAGGAAATTGTGCAAAGTGCATTAGTGGAACCACTTGATCACACAACTCACAAAATTCTGGTTGTAAGGCGCCCTTGTTGAAATAAATAAAAGCATTTCTTTTTGTATAAACAGTATGAATGAGCTATAAATTGGCCGTCAGGCAAACCAGTCCCTCGGGGTGGACCGGACGCCCTAGATTGGACACCCCTGCTCTGTGCTTGATATTGTTATTATGAACATAAGAGAATCATTCTGGCTTGACTTGCTCAACGCAAAACATCTTGCCAACTCACTTCTGGAAACGTCAATGAACTCTTCCAATTGTGGAATCATTGCCGCCAAAGCTTGGGTTCGATTACAGGATGTCACGAATTCTTCCAGCGTGTTCTTCCACCTCTCCACTTGCCCAAAAGCAAGATTACTGAGACTGTAGTCAGCCAAAGTCATCTAAAAAGCAATGAAAGATACATACTATATACTATACACCATCCCAAACTTTTGACTGAGATAAAATGCCCTTGTTTTTTTGCTTTTTTACCGTATATAGTCCTATAAGAGATATGATGGCCGTTCCTATGATTCTGTTAGGGAACTTGAAGTGAGGATCCGACTCGTATAGTCTGCTCTGGAACCAATTTTTCGGGGCCTTGCTACAACAAGGAGTTTGTTGTTTGCAAATGTTTAGTCAGTCTGTCATTCTGTTTTTAAATGCAGTGCAATTCAAAGGTATGTTACGGATTCTGCTTCAGGGTTTGACGTGTTCCACAACTTCGGCAGTGTATTTTACCTGTTTGTTTTCCTCAGTAGTCTTTTAACATGCTGTAGTAGATGCTGCTCAGTCAGTTGATCGAAATCCTGGTGGCACATTGAGTTTATTAAGGATCAATTTTGAAACTAATAGCATTGTAAAAACAAAAAGCTGGTCTTGAAACCACAGTTTGAAGATCTTGGTCTCATCCATAAACTGCCTAGCAGGTCAAATTCCAATTTTCTGTCGAGTTATGTTGTTTTTTTTCACCCAACTTTATTAAGGTTGTGTAAAGGAGAAGTATGAGGTAAGACAAGAACTATCTGAACTGATTTTGTCACCATGGTTGCACATTTAAACATGCTAAAATGGATTTTATGGCCATTTTATGGTCGTGTTTTTTTTTTTTAAGTTCAGGTATTTTGATCACCAAACTTTTTAATGTTCTAATGCCCTCTTACCTCCTCTTCCAGCTGCAGATGAATTCGAATATCTTTGATAAGCATGTGGACAAATCTTCCCAAAAGAAAAATGAGAGAGAGGATACAAGGCCATTGGATAATTATTTTCTGATATTTTCCAAAAATCTGTAAAAAAAAAACTGTTAGTTTTCTGATGTTAAGGGCAAAAAAAAAAGATATGACAAATGGCGTTAATAGTAGTCGTAATATTTGTCTACCTTGCCATGTGGACATGTAAATGTGTCCCAAACTGTGATGATAAGCCTGCAAACAAAAACTAAGCACTTATTGCATTTTCTATAATTTGCTGACTATTATGATATGATCTGTGACTAACAATTACCAACACAATGAGTAGAGAATCCCAAACACAGCACCAGTTGCTCTGAAGGGTGTTGAAAGACAGGCAAAGAAAGGAAAGTTGACAAGTCCCACCTCCAAAGCACCGGCCAGGTAAACTATGGCTGAGTACGATTAAAACAAGCCATGAATTCATTGAGATAGCAAAAGAATAGAAGTATTTGGCGGAAGGTTTCCGTACCTCTGGCCCACGGGGGAACACTAAAAGGAATGTAATGTTCAGAGAAGAGCAGAAGGACGCTGTAGGACACTGCACCGAAGGCAAAGCCGTATGACCAGCGATTGCTTAGGCTTCCTATCGTATCCAGCGGTCTGAAAAGGACATTAATAATAGTTAGCTTTCTCTTAACATAACTATCAACTTCATGATAAGTGGGAAATTTGAACTCTGAATAATGTGTAGGTGTAAAATTCACTTGTGTAGTGTATCCATATTTAGATTTTTTTTTTTGTCTCATTATGAAATATGTGCCTTGGCTTAATTAAGGAGGAAAATACTCAAGTCAAGTTCCTGAATTTTTGAAACTATGCTTTCCACATTGAAAAAGCTTTGCTTATATTTAACATTTTTTTTGGATTGGATCACTTTATTCATCCCGTATTTGGGAAATTTCATTGTGACAGTAGCAAGAGGGTGAGAGGAAATGTTACTGTAATCAAAAAGTGTTATATGAGATAAAGTCAATCAGAAAATGTATAATATAGTTAGTATGGATACAAACTGGCTTCACCAAAAGGCCCACCAAACTGTTTCAAATTATGTTAGGCTAGAACTTTATTTCATCCCGTTTTCGGGAAATTTCTTGGTTGCAGTAGCAAGACAGACACAAGACACACAAGACATTGTAGACCTAGCTAAGAAACTGGAGCCACACACAGGAAGTCCACAAGTTAGCATTAAGTTGAAAAGTTGTTATTCAAAATTGCACAATTTGGTTGAAAATGTGGTGTTTATGCAAGTTAAATGATCTTGTTTTGTGTCAGTTTCAAAGTAAACTTCCACATTTTTGACTATTTTTTACCCTGGTAAGCATTCTTAACTCATATTTGGAGAAGTCTGCGAGCAAAAAGTAAGACCCACTTTAAAAGATATTTTTAAAAGTTGTGTGTGAATCCTTCTTCCATGCTATGACTTACACTACAATGCCAAAACGCCTTCGCAAAAAAGGCAGTTTTTGGTCAATTGCTGATGCGGTTGCCCTTTTCTGAAGAAACGACAGCACTACGGTAATCATTACCTAAAAGACAGAAAAAAATCTCGCTGTCAATGAATGACAGAAATAACACAAACCCAATAAGAGTTGAATTTTTATTCAATTCTATTGTTGCTAAGTGGATGACGTTCGATCATAATTATTCTACAATGAAAAAACTGCACAGTTAATTTTATGGCTGGGGTATTGTTTACAATCTTGTAAAATATGCTGAATTCTGTAATAAATGAAAAACAGCCTCATCCTCAGTACTTAGTAGTAGTGGTAGGAGTAGTTGTAGTAGTAAGTCATTTGTTCTGTTTGTATTTCTCAAGTCGTGGGACATTTTTAAAAAAAATAGTGTCCAATTTGCCATCCTTCTATGTGCATGTTGTTCACTCAATGTAGTTGAGAGGCTGTGCTTTTATTAAGCTTATTAAACAAACAGTGCAAGTTTATGACATTGTAAAAATGCACTTACTGAATGACGCATTGCTGTATGGTTGCAGACACCCGGCTGGATTTAAACATAACTACACACAGTTCAGTTTTCATATCCCGGTTAAAATGGAAGTCGTACTTACAGCTGGAATAAGTGTGAGGTGCAGAAAGAGATCAATTGAGATTCCATTGTGACATTCCTGAATTATGTCTTCCCTGGGGCAATGGAAAACATAGAAAAAGCAACAACAACAAAAAATAACTTTTTTAAAACAAATATTTAGTCTTCATTGGCCATCTTCTGGAAAAACAAATGTATTTTGTGTGTGTGTGTGTGTGCGTGTGGATAAAGTCAGTTGCAATAGTTTAAACCCTTCTCCATGTCAATATTGCTTAAAAACAAAACAAATATTAACAGCCATGTCACAATACACAACAACACTAACACGAATAAAGTACATAAAACTTAAAGTATGGTACTTACACATGCTCAAATTGGTCCGAAATTCTCTTTAGTTGATCCATTGGGTAACCAAAAAGGAAACAAAGTCACTAGTGGAAAGATGTCACTTCTGTATTTCCTTGTTTCACTCATGTGATTTAGATTTGAACTTTGAGCTCAGGATATTTCGTAGGGTTTTTTTTGGCATATAGGCCTCTGCCTTTAGTCTTAAAATAAAGGAAAATAAATGTTCACTTGTTAACCATGACTTTTATTCTAAATAGTTAAAACATCTGCTTTGACCACTGTTATTATTATTCAAAGGAATTTTACTGCTCCTTTTTTGACACATTTTTTTATATTTATTGTCAGATAATTAACACAATGAGCTGCAGATAGGCATTTCACTTTAAAAAAAGATTTAAATTACAGGGCAATTTTTTGAACTATGTTTATGTATCCATGTTTAGTACAATTAGTAAAAGAAATGGAGAATGTATTCATCTGACTAGATTATATTCCCAAAATTCCCAACTTTGTGTAATATATATCTAGAAAATACAAATGAGCAAGATCTACATTGTTATTTAATGAAAAACAAACTAAATATTGTGTTTTTTAAACTCATTTGGCAGGTGTTTGCAAGCAGAGTTGTCCTGCAGTTTCTATTTTGACCACCAGATGCCAACAAATACCTCGTTTAATTTAATTGATTTCTTGGTTATTTTTGTGTCATAAACGGATGCTTTCTCACATACAACACAAAAAATCATAATAAAATAAAAGACTTTTGTTCACACTTTAGACCAGAGTTGACCATGATTTTTTATTATACATGGTTATTTTCTGATTGAAGCATTTTAATAATGAGAAACATTTCTTGACATGTCCCTCTCTAAAATAGATTCACATTCTCCCAGGCCAATAATCCTCACATCTGTCCCAGATTCACTGTTGAGAGAAAATGGATCATCATGAATTTGTCTTGACATCAGCAGACATTATTTTTATCATGAAAATCAGATATATTAATGCAATGACGTAGTGTCAGACTCGGGTTGGTTCGCGGGCCGCTTTAACGTTAACTTGGTTTCACGTGGGCCGGACCATTTTAGATATAATATTTAGATTTTTCTTTTATAAATGGATTAAAAGAACTGGATTAAAAGCCCTGAATATTCAGTTTTTATAGATGTAAAACAATGTTCATTTTAGCTTTTTTTATATATATTTTTAGATTTTACAAAATGATTTTTGAACTAAAAACACAGAAAAAAATGGATTAAAAAATTACAATTATTGATTTAAAAGAAGGAAAATCAGTAAATTTAATATACATCTATACTCTTCCTTTTAATTTGATCCTAAAACAGAAAGTCGGCACTCATGATTTACTTTCCCGGGCCACACAAAATGATGCGATGGGCCAGATTTGGCCCCCGGGCCGCCACTTTGACACAGCTAATGTAGGGTGTTCAATGACTTGAACTATGAATGTGTCAGTAAAAGAAATAGTTATACATATTAGTTAGTTTCTGTGAAAAAGAGCAAAGTGCAAAAGTTACTCCAAAATTCATTACTCTTTTTAGAATAATGATCTAATAAATACAAACGACCCTGAGCCTTATCACTTGCAAAATAAACAATAACAAAAAAAGTCCACGTCAACATTTGCACTTGTGTGGGAGTTCTCAACAGCTGTTTAAACTTGAAAACTGATCCTTTTGTGGTTTATATTTTGACCCCCATCAACACCTAACGCATTATGTAACAACAATACTATCTACACCTGAACGTGTGTACTTACTGGATGTAGAAACAGAGTGTACATAAGTTGCTGTGGGTTTTGAAATCAGTTCCACACAAGGGGTAATAAATCCTGGAGCAAATATCTGTAGGCTGAGCAGGACAGGCTGGCTATAAAAAAATAAAAAATAAACAAGAAAAGACAATGAATACATTTTCAATATCCAGTGAGAGTACTAAAATCACCCTCAATATGCACTCAATTACTTTTTGATCAATGCATCTTAGTCTTGTAGAATTACTTAGAGTAGTGGACTAATATTCACCTTTATTGGGTATCGGAATATCGCCGCACTGCAGCCTGGGAAAGCAGAATATTTTTTTAAAAAGTGAGTCCAACTTTCATGCAAGTGGTTTTATGAACCAAAAAAAATGGCCCACTAGAGCATTGCAAAATATGAAAGTTACTAAAATATAATGCATTTAAATTCCATAAACAGTGTTCAACTAGTAATGTTGCCATTTTGTTCAGTAAACAGGATTTAGTCAGTAAAAAATTGACATGCGATATGAAGTTTTTTAATTATTTGCATACCTTGAACTACACAGAGGAGCAGAAATCCCAACAGAAAAGTTTTCAAAGTCATGGTAACTGCTGGTGGATAGATAGCTCACAATGACATTGTCACACTGTCTGTGCTGTATTTTTATTGATGTCTGGTCACTAAAAATCAATATCAACACGCCCAAACACACATTGGAAAAAGGAAGATTAACCAATCAATCACCACGCTTCCAATTCTAATGAACTATTTTCAATGTATATGTCATTCCCTACAAATAGAATGAAAAAATGGTCTTGAATAGAAAACTGTTTTCTTTACTTACAAGTTGTGGACACAGAGAACACACGTATTGTTTTGTAATCAGTTCAGCACTGGTGCATTAAAAACCTGGTGCAAAAATTTGGCTTTTGAGGAGACAGGATGGCTGAAAGTAAAAAAAATAACACAAAAAAAAGTCAATGTTTGTTTCACAGAGAAACAACTAGGTAACTGTAAATATGATAAATGACAATTAAATATGTATTTTCAATCTGTCATGATGTATGACCCCTCAGAGGCTTCTTGTAATCCTTCTAACGCAAATATAAAATGAATACGGAGTACACAAACGTTCACTTTTATTGGATTTGGCAACATTCCTGCCTTCGTGTCTGTAAACACAGAAAATGTTTGGAAAAGGGAGTCCAATTAATAGCATTTAATGTCTCAAAACAAGTCCATTTTTGGATACCTGCTGAGTAGAAATCCCAAAAAGAAGATTTTTCCCTTTCATGATGAATGTTGTTAGTTGAATAACTCACAATAGTCAGGGAGTAGATTTTAAAAAGGTCGGTTCACTGAAGATTAAGGTCAAAACACACCTAGAAAAGTCAACATGCATCAACAAGTAATTTACCGTAATCTCTTTTAGGCTGTGTATTATTTTCTTGAGACAATTAGTCAAAATGTTTGAAAATCTTTAGATGCATTTTCTATAATTTTTTCCAAATACATGCAAATGCATCATAAGCCTTTTTTTATGTTCATTTGTCAGAAACAACAACAACAACAACGTTCCTGGTCACTTTGACCTTGTGCCCGTTCAATTTGACCTGGTGCATTTTTATTTATTTACCCCCAAATAGTCAAATCAATAGGATAGTTGCAATACAAAATTTAAAAAGATTTGAGCTATTCTTCTCAATTATTTTCTTTTATAGCACCATGTTTTCAATGTCCCATCACATCCAGCAATGTTTTATTTTTACTCTAAATTCCGAAGAATATGACGTCCTACGTTCCATATTTTCATTGTGAACAAATATTTTGGCAAATTCTTTCACTTTTTAAAGTAAAAAGAGTATTACGGGAAATGACCGTTTTCGCAATGTTGCTTTGACAAATAAGCCCTGGTCAAAATACATAGTTTTTTCGTCTAAATGTTTGCTGTCATAGTTCTTGTTTTTGTGTGCTGACATTGATCGGCACTGAGCGGACTCCAATAAATGCACAACACCGACTGAGTTGCGACAGTATTTTCACGTACAAACATTCATCATGACTGGGAGAATTCTTCTTTTGGGCTTTCTGCTCGTCTGTGTCGTTGCAGGTAAGCAAATTAAATTAATAAAATAAAATCAAGGACATCATATACAACTTTCTTACACTCCAAATGCTGATTTATCAAAACACTAACTTTTAAATGGGAAGCATCCTTTCAACATTCATAACCAGCAACATACTACAAAATCCTTAAAATCCAAATGAAATGTAATTTTCACTGTTTACATATTGGTGATATTGTCAAAAGTATTTGCATGAAAGGCTGGACTCACGAAACTATTTACTTCTTTTTTTACAGGCATAAAGGCATCAGAGGTGACTATTATTTACATATTTTATCATTTTATAATCAAATATGGTCATTCTTGATAAGCATCTAATGCTCTGGTGATATTTGGTAATATATTCATTTGGTTTAATTTAATTATGTGTTTGGGAAAAACAAATAAAATACCAAATTCAATCAGTTATGGCTGTTAATGATAATAGAAGTCAAAACCATTTCGTATAGGATGGATGGCAGTGATATTTATGTCAGTTTCATTTGAGCTTTGCACTTCAATGGTCACTGCCGGACCTCCTAGTCAAAGTAGATTTGACATTTATTGGCATCAAGGGCAGCCTAAGAGTTAATCATTTATTTTTCTCGTAACATAGGGTGTCTTAGCATGTTCCCCTGAGGAGTCTGATTCCAATTGTCCTAAAATCTTTGAGCCCGTGTGCGGTTCTGATAGAATAACATACCCCAATCGGTGTGTTCTTTGTTCCAAGTGAGTACAAACACACACTCACTACACATATAAACAATAAGATGGCAAATTAGACTTTCAATTGTGAACTCTGATTGATTACAAACTATTTATTTTTTCCGTTGTGCAGCTAATAGAAATGTATGCCATGACCGTATTTTCTGGACTATAAATCACAGTTTTTAGTCATAGTTTAGAGTGAGGGTTGTGACTCATGCTCTGTGTTGACTTATATAATTTCACATTATTTTTACACTAAACCGCAAAAAGGCACCATTCTGGTAAATGTTTCCTCTAACTTTTTTCTAATTATTTTTATTTTAAATTTTCAAGACAACTGTCATTTGTTTTGGATTTTAGAGTTTTAAAAAAAAATCCCCCAAAAATGACACTTTCAGTGTGTAATTTTTGGGGGGCTAGTGTGACTTATACTCATTTACGATGTATCGTCCAGAAAAAATTCCCAAAAAATCAAACGTTTGTACGGCTTAAGCAATTCCGAGTAAAATGTCGTCTATTTTCTCTTGACATAGGATTCCACCGGTTCAGATTGCCTACGACGGACCATGCATCGAATAGGCGTAGGACTCCCAAATGGTCTGACATGTCGACTTCGTTTTTATTTTTAGCAGCCAATGAAATACAAATGTTCCGACAATAAAATGATTTGCAAATCTTTTAGCCTGCCTCTGTATGACATCACACCATTGTTTTCGTTAATACGTAAGAGCCCATGTTCACATGGGTTCATTATTGTGTAAACATTTTCTCAATCAAGTCTTTTTACTCTTATTTGCTTACCTGCAACCACACAGAAGAAATCTTCCAATCATGATGAATGTTGGTAGATGGAAAATCTCACATTGGTGTTGCCACACAGTCGAATCCATATGAACGTTCATTTCCGCCCCAAAATGAACACTAGCTGAAAGGATTAGCATTTTCTGACAAATGTGTCAGCTCAATTATTCCAATGAATACATTTTTTTTAAAAATAACAATGTAGCACTTTCACACACCTGCTTGTCTTTTTAAAAGATCCAAACTGCCTATTGATACTTATTTTATACTCTTATGGTGAACACAATTACATACCTGTCAACCTCTGCCGATAACTACCCTTATAAATGATTATGATTCCCCTTACAAACCCCCAAAAAACCTTACAAACACCGTACGACTCGTACGGTGTTTGTAAGGTTTTTTGGGGGTTTGTAAGGGGAATCATAATCATTTATAAGGGCAGTTATCGGCAGAGGTTGACAGGTATGCAATTAGTATTTTCAGAAGTTAAAGTGAATGCATGCAAGTAGACCAGGGCTGGCCAAACTGGTCCTTGATGGACGCTGTAGGTTCAGGTTTTTGTTCCAACCAATCCAGCACAGACACTTTAACCAATGAGATTTCTGCAGAAAACAAGAAGCACCTGACTGCAATCCACTGATTGCAGTAATAAAAAATATAAAAAAATGCCTGCAGTTATCCCTTTCAAGTCTTTCTTGGAAAACCCAACTGATATTATTCAATCATAACAAACCTTCTACCATGTTTCAGCCATAAAATCACAATTGTTTACATAATCATTGTTGACTTTTATCATCCAAACATATTTCCTCATAGCTGTGAATCGGGCTCACAGGTTCCATCGTGATGAATTAAAACATCCACCTGAGTTTTCCTGTAAACACAAAATAGAACTGTTGAACTTTGGCATGGCTTGATTATGTATTTTTGTGTATCTTTTGCATACTCTCTCAAAGAGGATGACTCAGAGGAGAGGAATGCTACCAGGGGTCAAACCTATTTCTTAACAAACAAAACAAAAAGAGAACATAGTCTCCTGGGTAAAGTTGAATGCCAATGTTCCTGAGATCATTTTAAAGCACAAGATAACGCCTGATGATCCAAATGTTTTTGTATTTTGCGTTGGTGTGCAGGGGTGTACTTACTGTCTGTGTACACAAAGGATACACTCGTTGGCATATGTGTTGCCATCACTACCACACACGGGGGCTAGGTTGAAGGGGCATGCCATAAGCATCCCAGGATCAGTATTTTGACAATATGGCTGCAGGAAAAACATAAAGGGAGCAAAATAAGAATATTGGCTTGTATAAATATGCTTTTTTTCTGTACAATATTTTACTAACATGAATATTTTTTGGATATGGATTCATACGTTGTGGTTTTCATACATATACACAAAAAAAATGACTTACCGTTCTCGGGGTTGCTTTAGCTGGGAAAGTAAGAAGAAATGGGTCTTTGAAATAGAACATCAGCATGCAATATGTATACTGAAAACAAATAAACAGACCAAATGAATGAAGAAACAAAAAGACATGGTAATCCATTCTGTTGTTTTTAGTTTGATGGCTGGTAATGTCAAGAAATGGTTGTATATTAATAACCTAATTAAAGTTATGCAAATATTATACACACGCACGCACGCGCGCACTTACGCACGCACGCACTTACACTCGCGCGCACGCACTTACGCACGCACGCACTTACGCACGCACGCACTTACACTCGCGCGCACGCACTTACGCACGCACGCACTTACGCACGCACGCACTTACGCACACGCGCACGCACGCAGTTACGCACGCACTTACGCATGCACTTACGCACGCACTTACGCACGCACGCACTTACGCACGCACGCACTTACGCACGCACACACTTACACTCGCGCGCACGCACTTAAACTCGCGCGCAAGCACTTACGCACGCACGAACGCACGCACGCACCTACACTCGCGCGCACGCACTTACGCACTTACGCACGCACTTACGCACTTACGCACGCACTTACGCACGCACGCACTTACGCACGCACGCACTTACGCACGCACGCACTTACGCACGCACGCACTTACGCACGCACGCACTTACACTCGCGCGCACGCACGCACGCACTTACGCACGCACTTACCACGCACGCACTTACACTCGCACGCACGCACGCACCTACACTCGCGCGCGCACGCACTTACGCACGCACGTACGCACGCACGCACTTACGCACGCACTTGCACTCGCGCGCACGCACTTGCGCACGCACTTATGCACGCACTTACGCACGCACTTACGCACGCACTTACACACGCACTTACACACGCACTTACACACGCACTTACACTCGCGCGCACGCACGCACGCACGCACTTACGCACGCACACGCACTTACACCCGCGCGCACGCTCGCACGCACGCACGCACGCACGCGCGCACACCCGTTTTCAATGCCCCATCACATTCAGCAATGATTTATTTTTGCTCTAAATTCCAAATAATATGACGCCCTACGTTCCATATATTATTTGAGAACAAATATTTTGGCAAATTATTTCACTTTTTCAAGTAAAAAGAGTAATACGGAAAATGACCGTTTTCGCAATGTTGCTTTGACAAATAAGCTCTGGTCAAAATACAGTTTTTCCTCTAAATGTTTGCTGTCATAGTTCTTGTTTTTGTGTGCGGACATTGATCGGCACTGAGCGGACTCCAATAAATGCACAACACCGACTGAGTTGCGACAGTATTTTCACGTACAAACATTCATCATGACTGGGAGAATTCTTCTTTTGGGCTTTCTGCTCGTCTGTGTCGTTGCAGGTAAGGAAATTAAATCAATAAAATAAAATCAAGGACTTCATATACAACTTTCTTACACTCCAAATGCTGATTTATCAAAACACTAACTTTTAAATGGGAAGCATCCTCTCAACATTCATAACCAGCAACATACTACAAAATCCTTAAAATCCAAATGAAATGTATTTTTCACTGTTTACATATTGGTGATATTGTCGACTCACGAAACTATTTACTTCTTTTTTTACAGGCATAAAGGCATCAGAGGTGACTATTATTTACGCATTTTATAATCAAATACAGTCATTCTTAAGAAGCTAATGCTCTGGTAATATTTGGTACATATATTCATTTGGTTTCATTATTATGTGTTTGGGAAAAACAAATAAAATACCAAATTCAATCAGTTACGGCCGCTAAATGATAATAAAAGTCAAAACCATTTCGTATAGGAAAGATGGCAGTGATATTTATGTCAGTTTCATTTGAGCTTTGCACTTCAATGGTCACTGCCGGGCCTTCCAGTCAAAGTGGCTTTGACATTTATTGGCATCAAGGGCAGCCAAAGAGTTAATCATTTATTTTTCTCGTAACATAGGGTGTTTTTGCTTTATCTCTCAGTCATGTTCCCCTGATGAATCGTCTAACATTTGCCCCATGAACTATGACCCCATATGCGGTTCTGATGGAATAACACACCCCAATAGGTGTGCTCTCTGTTCCAAGTGAGTACAAACACACACTATACAAATAAACAATAAGATGGAAAATTAGACTTTCAATTGTGAACTCTGATTGATTACAAACTATTTATTTTTTCTGGTGTGCAGCTAATAGAAATTTATGCCATGACCATATTTTCTGGACTATAAATCACAGTTTTTATTATAGTTTAGGGTGAGGGTTGTGACTTAAGCTCTGTGTTGACTTATATAATTTCACGTTATTTTAACACTAAACCGCAAGAAGGCACCGTTCTGGTAATTCTTTCCTCCAACTTTTTTCTAAATATTTTTATTTTAAACTTTCAAGACAACTGTCCCTTGTTTTGGATTTTATTGTTTAAAAAAATCCTCCAAAAATGACACTTTCAGTGTGTATTTTTGGGGGGAGCTAGTGTGACTTATACTCATGTACGATGTATAGTCCAGAAAATTTTCAAAAAAGTCAAACACTTGTGTGGCTCAAGCAATTTTGAGTAAAATGTCATCTATTTTCTCTTGACGTAGGAATCCACCGGTTCAGATTGCCCACAACGGACCATGCAACGCATAACGCGCAATGTGTAAGACTCCCAAATGGTCTGACATGTCGACTTTGTTTGTTTTTTAGCAGCCAATGACATACAAATGTTCTGACAATAAAATGATTTGCAAATCCTTTAGCCTGCCTCTGTATGACATCACAGTTTTTTTCCTTAATACATAACAGAGCCTGCCCCGCATTCACATGGGTTCAATATTGAGTGTAAACATTTTCTCAATCAAATCTTTTTACTCTTATTTGCTTACCTGCAACCACACAGAAGAAATCTTCCAGTCATGATGAATGTTGGTAGATGCAAAATCTCACATTGGTGTTGCCACACAGTCAAATCCATAAGAACGTTCATTTCAGTCCAAAAAATGAACACTTTAGCTGGAAAGATTAGGATTTTCTGCCAAATTTGTGTCAGCTCAATCATTCCAATAAATACATTAAAAAAACAAAAAAAAACAATGTAGTACTTTCCCACACCTGCTTCTGTCTTTTTTTAAAGATTCAGACTGCCTATAGATACTTCTTTTATACTCTTATGGTGAACACAATGAGTGGTAAAAGTATTTTCAGAAGTTAAAGTGAATGCATGCAAGTAGACCAGGGGTGGTCAAACCGGTCTTTGAGGGACACTGTGGGTTTTTGTTCCAACCAATCCAGCACAGACACTTTAACCAATGAGATTTCTGCAGAAAACAAGAAGCACCTGATTACAATCCACTGATTGCACTTGCACTTTGTTGATTAGTTTGTCCACCCCAGAAGTAGACATATTGATGTTTCATATTTTTATGGACACAACAGAAATTATGGCCTTTAAGTGCCTTAAGTGATGTGAAAACACTACAACAAAAGTTCTCCAAAGGTGGCTTTGGGTTTTGGTTTTTGGTCCAACTGGCCTCCTGCTGGCAGACTGAAGGTAAGTAAGCAGACATTGAGAGGTAAGTGATCCATTTTATTCTTTGTTGGCATCGGTGAGGCAAACCTTTTCGCAGTCGCCGGGAGTTGGATGCGCTCGGGAGGTGATGCGATGTATCCATCACGGCAGAGTGCCAGCAAGTCTGAAACTATCACTTGGTTGGGCTCTTGCCTGGGAAAAGCGCACTTTGTGGAGAAACACTTTCAATTTCGTCATATGCAGCTGGGTATGATGACAATTAGGCTTTTGTCTAGTCAATGATGATGACAAGCCTAAGTCTGATTTTATTTATTTATTTTTTATTTATCGTTCAAATAGAACATCAGCATGCAATATGTGTACTGAAAACAAATAAACAAACCAAATGAATGAAGAAACAAAAAAACAACAAAATGGTAATCAATTCTGTTGTTTTTAGTTTGATGGCAGGAAATGTCAGGGAAATGGTTGTATATTAATAACCTAATTAAAGTTATACAAATATTGGTAAATATTTTTCAGCATGGGCGGCCCAGCGAATGAGTGGTTAGCGCGTCGGCCTCACAGTGGGAGTCCTGGGTTCAAATCCAGGTCGGTCAACCTATGTGGAGTTTGCATGTTCTCCCCGGGCCTGCGTGGGTATTCTCCGGGTACTCCGGTTTCCTTACACATTTCAAAAACATGCATGGTAGGCTGATTGGACACTAAATTACCCCTAGGTACGAGTGCGAGTGTGCATGGTTGTTTGTCTCTTCATGCCCTGCGATTGGCTGGCCACCAATTCAGTGTGCCCCCCGCGACCCTAATGAGGATAAAGCGGTTCAGAAAATGAGATGAGATAAATAATGACTAGTCCATTAGAATGGCCACTAGATATTTCAGCGTAAACAACCCTTAGCATAGTTCATATATGTAATTGACATTTATGACATTATTTACCCCCAAAAAGTCAAATCAATAGGATAGAAGCAATACAAAATTTAAAAAGAGATTTAAGCTGTTCTTCTCAATTATTTTCTTTTATAGCACCATGTTTTCAATGCCCCATCACATCCAGCAATGTTTTATTTTTGCTCTAAATTCCGAAGAATATGACGTCCTACGTTCCATATTTTAATTGTGAACAAATATTTTGGCAAATTATTTCACTTTTTAAAGTTAAAAGAGTATTACGGGAAATGACCGTTTTCGCAATGTTGCTTTGACAAATAAGCCCTGGTCAAAATACAGTTTTTTTCGTCTAAATGTTTGCGGTCATAGTTCTTGTTTTTGTGTGCTGACATTGATCGGTACTGAGCGGACTCCAATAAATGCACAACACCGACTGAGTTGCAACAGTATTTTCACGTACAAACATTCATCATGACTGGGAGAATTCTTCTTTTGGGCTTTCTGCTCGTCTGTGTCGTTGCAGGTAAGCAAATAAAATCAATAAAATAAAATCAAGGACTTGATATACAACTTTAAATGGGAAGCATCCTCTCAACATTCATAACCAGCAACATACTACAAAATCCTTAAAATCCAAATGAAATGTATTTTTCACTGTTTACATATTGGTGATATTGTCGAAAGTATTTGCATGAAAGGCTGGACTCACGAAAGTATTTACTTCTTTTTTTACAGGCATAAAGGCATTAGAGGTGACTATTATTTACGCATTTTATAATCAAATACAGTCATTCTTAATAAGAAGCTAATGCTCTGGTAATATTTGGTACATATATTCATTTGGTTTCATTTAATTATGTGTTTGGGAAAAAAAATACCAAATTCAATCAGTTATGGTCGCTAATGCTAATAGAAGTCAAAACCATTTCGTATAGGAAAGATGGCAGTGATCATTATGTCAGTTTCATTTGAGCTTTGCACTTCAATGGTCACTGCCGGGCCTTCCAGTCAAAGTGGCTTTGACGTTTATTGGCATCAAGGGCAGCCAAAGAGTTAATCATTTATTTTTCTCGTAACATAGGGTGTTTTTGCTTTATCTCTCAGTCATCTTCCCCTGATGAATCGTCTAACAATTGCATGTGCAGTTCTGATGGAACAACACAACCCAATGGGTGTGCTCCCTGTCCCAAGTGAGTACAAACACATACTACACAAATAAACAATAAGGTGGAAAATTAGACTTTCAATTGTGAACTCTGATTGATTACAAACTATTTATTTTTTCCGTTGTGCAGCTAATAGAAATTTATGCCATGACCGTATTGTCTGGACTCTCAATCACAGTTTTTATCATAGTTTAGGGTGAGGGTTGTGACTTATGCTCTGTGTTGACTTATATAATTTCACATTATTTTTACACTAAACTACAAGAAGGCTCCAATCTGGTAATTGTTTCCTCCCACTTTTTTCTAATTTTTATTTTAAACTTTCAAGACAACGGTCACTCGTTTTGGATTTTATAGTTAAAAAGAAATCCCCCCAAAATGATACTTTGTGTGGTTTATTTTGGCTATTGTGACTTATACTCATGTATAATGTATAGTCCAGAAAAAGTTCCCAAAAAATCAAACGCTTGAGCGGCTCAAGCAATTTCGAGTAAAATGTCGTCTATTTTCTCTTGACGTAGGAAGCCACCAGTTCGGATTGACATCCCGAAACAATGGGTACGCGTAGTGCGCAACGTGTAGGACTCCCAAATGGTCTGACGTGTCGACTTTGTTTGTTATTTTAGCAGCCAATGACATACAACTGTTCTGACAATAAAATGATTTGCAAATCCTTTAGCCTGCCTCTGTATGACATCACAGTTTTTTTCCTTAATACATAACAGAGCCTGCCCCGCGTTCACATGGGTTCAATATTGAGTGTAAACATTTTCTCAATCAAATCTTTTTACTCTTATTTGCTTACCTGCAACAACACAGAAGAAATCTTCCAGTCATGATGAATGTTGGTAGATGCAAAATCTCACATTGGTGTTGCCACACAGTCAAATCCATAAGAACGTTCATTTCAGTCCAAAAAATGAACACTTTAGCTGGAAAGATTAGGATTTTCTGCCAAATTTGTGTCAGCTCAATCATTCCAATAAATACATTAAAAAAACAAAAAAAACAATTAGTACTTTCCCACACCTGCTTCTGTCTTTTTTTAAAGATTCAGACTGCCTATAGATACTTCTTTTACACTCTTATGGTGAACACAATGAGTGGTAAAAGTATTTTCAGAAGTTAAAGTGAATGCATGCAAGTAGACCAGAGGTGGCCAAACCGGTCTTTGAGGGACACTGTGGGTTTTTGTTCCAACCAATCCAGCACAGACACTTTAACCAATGAGATTTCTGCAGAAAACAAGAAGCACCTGACAACAATCCACTGATTGCACTTGCACTTTGTTGATTAGTTTGTCCACCCCAGAAGTAGACATATTGATGTTTCATATTTTTATGGACACAACAGAAATGATGGCCTATAAGTGCCTTAAGTGATGTGAAAACACTACAACAAAAGTTCTCCAAAGGTGGCTTTGGGTTTTGGTTTTTCTTCCAACTGGTCCAGCACAGACACCGTTTAACCAATGAGGTTTCAGCTAAAATAAGCAGCACCTGAACATGAACAGATTAAATTAGTGAAAGAACTGATTGGTGAAAAGGTGGAATTAAATGCTGCACCAACTGCAGCCATTAGCGGAGAGATGAACCTAGTGGCCATTTTAATGGACTAGTCATTAGTATTTATCTCATCTCATTGTATGAACCGCTTTATCCACACTAGGGTGGCGGGGGTGCTGGAGCCTATCCCAGCTGACTTCAGGCCAAAGGCGGGGCACACCCTGAATTGGTGGCCAGCCAATCGCAGGGCACGAGGAGACGGACAACCATTCGTGCTCACATTCATACCTAGGGGCAATTTAGAGTGTCCAATCAGCCTGCCATGCATGTCTTTGGAATGTGGGAGGAAACCGGAGTACCTGAAGAAAACCCACACAGGCCCGGGGAGAACATGCAAACTCCACACAGATGGACCGACCTGGATTTGAACCCAGGTCCACCACTGTGAGGCCGACGCGCTAACCACTCAGCCGCCCTAGTCATTATTTAGTCGACTCAAAATTGATAGTTAAAAATAATACAGGTGAGTTTGTTAGTAATAAAGATTTTACATTTTAGTTCTTTCTTGGTAAACCCAACTGATATTATTCAATCATAACAAACCTTCTACCATGTTTCAGCCATAAAATCACAATTGTTCACATCATCATCGTAGACTTTTATTATCCAAAACATATTTCCTCATAGCTGTGAATCAGCCACACAGGTTCCATCGTGATTAATTAAAACAGCCGCCTGAGTTTTCCTGTAAACACAAAATAGAGCTGTTGAACTTTGGCCTGGCATGATTGTGTATTTTTTAAAATATTTTTTGCATAATCTGTCAAAGAGGATGACTCAGAGGAGAGGAATGCTACCAGGAGTCAAACCTCTTTCTTAACAAACAAAACAACAACAAAAGAACATAGTCTCCTGGGTAAAGTTGATTGCCAACGTTCATTTTAAAGCACAAGATAATGCCTGATGATCCACATGTTTTTGTATTTTGCGTTGGTGTGCAGTGGCGTACTTACTGTCTGTGTACACAAAGGATACACTCGTTGGCATATGTATTACCATCACTACCACACACAGGGGCTAGGTTTAAGGGGCATGCCATAAGCATCCCAGGATCAGTATTTTGACAATATGGCTGCAGGGAAAACGTAAAGGGAGCAAAATAAGAATATTGGCTTGTACAAATATGCTTTTTTCTGTACAATAAATGCTGCATATTTTACTAACATGAATATTTTTTGGGATATGGAGTCATACATTGTGGTTTTCACACATATATACACAAAAATTACTTACTGTTCTCGGGGTTGCTTTAGCTGGGAAAGTAAGAAGAAATGGTGACTAAAATTATTCATCTTTCAAATAGAACATCAGTATGCAATACGTATACTGAAAACAAATTTAAAAAAATACCCAACATGGTAATCAATTCTGTTGTTTTTAGTCTGGTGGCAGGTAATGTCAAGAAATGGTTGTATAATAACCTAATTAAAGTTATACAAATATTGGTAAATATTTTTCAGCATGGGCGGCCCAGCGAATGAGTGGTTAGCGCGTTGGCCTCACAGTGGGGGACCTGGGTTCAAATCCAGGTCGGTCCACCTGTGTGGAGTTTGCATGTTCTCCTCGGGCCTGCGTGGGTTTTCTCCGGGTACTCCGGTTTCCTCCCACATTTCAAAAACATGCATGGTAGCCTGATTAGACACTCTAAATTACCCCTAGGTACGAGTGTGAGTGTGCATGGTTGTTTGTCTCCTCCTGCCCTGCGATTGGCTGGCCACCAATTAAGGGTGCCCCCCACCTCTGGTCCGAAGTCAGCTGGGATAGGCTCCAGCACCCCCCCCCCACGACCCTAGTGAGGATAAAGCGGTTCAGAAAATGAGATGAGATAAATAATGACTAGTCCATTAGAATGGCCACTAGATTTTTCAGCGTAAACAACCCTTAGAATAGTTCATATATGTAAATGACATTTTTAATAATTACAGTGTGGGATGTATAAAATCATTTTCCAAATGATGAATAAAAAAAATTCAAAATGTGAATACCTGCTGCCACACAGATGAGAAGAAGTCCCAGTAAAAAAAGTTTTCCTGTCATGGTGGCTGTTGTTGTCTGAATATCGCACTCAAACTGACACTTGCAAGGAAGGTGTGCTTATACAGGTAGACTAAATGGGTGTGGCCGTGTGGGAACACTGCAGGTGAATGTGATCTGTCAACATATAAAACTCGCTTTGCACAGTAAACACACACATGCGTGCGCACACACACGCGTGCGCACACACACACGCGTGCGCACACACACTAACTTTATAATTAGAGTCTTTTCCTGATTGTAAAGTCTACAGAAACACTTATTTTTAGGATTTGGCTTTTGTATAGTTTGTGTCCGTCCAATCAGCTTCCCCATGTCTTGCACAGGTGTTTGTTCATTTGGCAAATCAATTTGTTGCTCTTAGTATATCCTCAATTTACTGTATAAAAAGCCATTTTGTGACAGAGAACGTATGGCAAGGGTTTCAAACTCAGGTTGGTTCGCGGGCCACATTAACGTCAACTTGATTTCATGCAGTCCGGACCATTTTGGATATAATATGTAGATTTTTTTTAATAAATGGATTAAAAGAACTGGATTAAAAGCCCTGAATATTCAGTTTTTTATAGATCTAAAACAATGTTTATTTTAGCTTTTTTAATACATTTTTAGATTTTACAAAATGATTTTTGAACTAAAAACAGAAAAAAATGATTAAAAAAAATTACAATTATTGATTTAAAAGGGGGAAAATCAGGAAATTTTATATACATCTATACGTACTTTTCATTTTAATTTGATCCTAAAACAGAATGAATCATGATTTACTTTCCCGGGCCACACAAAATGACGCGGCGGGCCAGATTTGGCCCCCGGGCCGCCACTTTGACACATGTGACGTATGGTGATTCATCCCACTAAAAAAGACTATTTGGGTGAATTCCCACGAATTATTCAGTTTATAATATACTTTCTCAGATTTTTCAGTCTGCAATAAAGTTACAGCTGATGTTTATGAAAGCTATTTGAAAAAAATGTTGAGCAATCTTTAGTTATTTCAAGTGACCTAAAGCAAAGCAAATATGACATATGCAAATAGACAAATTCATCCTACACATATGATTTAAACTAACAAGTTAACAGAGACCATTTTCTTTTCAAAATGTATGAACTTTATTTTAATAGTTACTGTACACAAGGGGTAACAAACTCAACACCTGTTGTTTAATACTTGTGAAAATGTAAACGAATGATAATATCAAGCAAAAGAGGAATAAATCACCACATTGGTTTGATCGGTTTCAGTGATTACAATTTGACATTCTTTCAAAGTCAACTTTTCATACCTATAGCGCATCACATTTCTTTTTGGGTGTACTCGTAACTGTCTTTAAGTCATTCTGGGGTCGACACCAGCTTTCAAAGCTATGAAAACTTTCAATATTTTTAATTTTTTTTAATTTTTTCTGAACATTGAGCACCGCTTTTCAACTCTTGACACAATTCTACATATTTGGTCATAACACTAATTCAATAGACATGGTCCCTAATGGTGTCCAGTCATGGCAGCACAGTCAGAATTAGTTTGGCAACTTTTCTACATACAGTAACATATGGAAATTTGTTTCATTTGACCTAATGGGAATATGACATGAAAGCACATTTGAAATTGTACAAAACAATTGCCTCTTCAGTATTCTGCTGGTTGAGCTCAATTTGGCACAGAACTGGATGTTACGTCATTTTCAGTAAACATCACCATCATTTTTACTGTACATAACATTAACCATCTTTAGTTCCATCGCAAAGAAAGCAGAATTACATCCAAAATGTACAGTACACGAGTGCTACCTTTTCTTTATCCGCCTTATCACGTTCTTTTAGATTGAGCCCCCGTTTCTGTGACGTTTGAATAACAACAAAGCAGCCCGCAAGTTTTGCCATACTCACAATATAATGCTGAAACGCCACTATGATGTGTGTACAGGCAAAAAGGAGAACGATACAATATCACGATTTTCATCGTGAACAAGTCCATCACAGATCGCACATCGTGTATAGACATAAAAAAAACAAGTTTTTTTTGTTTTTGTTCTTTTAAACAAGGAAGGACTTGTTTTTCTGTACAGGAAAAACAGTTTTTGTGCTTTGTCACTTGGTCTTATTACTGTAATGTACATTCCTTTCCAGCCTAAATGTACGTCGTCGTTGTTGTTTTAATGGAGTGCTCACATTTCTTCCGTAGCCACCATATACGTTAGGCACTATAAAAAACTAAGTCATGACAGTAGGAACCACAAATATAAAAGAGAATGCTATCGATCTTTTTTTTTCTCAGTGAAAAGCAAATTAAAACAAGGACTCGTTGTGAATCAAATTACAAAAGCGGTCACAAAATTTGCGGTTCCTCCCTTGAAATGTGTTTAATTGTTTGCGTCACATCTTGAATTATTATAAAACTGCTTCTGGTAATGAAAATCTGACCCTGAAAAAGGTATTAAAGTCTTTTAAATCCTTCAGAAATTCGCAGTGAATGATACATTGAACATTCTTTTTTTTCCCCCTATAATGTAGCTTTCTACTTTTGGGGAAATGGGCTTTCAATTAGACTTCCATTGAGAGAGTAGCACGGCTACTTTTCCAGTCAAACAAAGCGTGCCGATTCCACTTCAAGTGTCCACGGTGAAGGAGAAGCACCAGTCTCCAACCCTCCTCACGCAAGTGTCCTCTCGTATTAAATATATAGATTTCTTGCATTGATTTGCATGGAGTTCAGTGTGTTTCACAATACCTGCAGTCTCTGCCTTGTCAAATCTTGAGAGGCTGTGCGTTGAACAGCAGGTCCACTGACGATTCAAATAAAAACAAATTTAAAAACAAAACAAAAGCGGACATGTCAACGTAGTCTTTCTCCCGCTTTGAGGGTTTTATCAGACGCAGCTCTCCCTGGTTTTGTCATCCGTGAGGAAAGAGTTGAGCTGGGAAATGTCCACCACCACCGCGTCTCGTTTGCCCAGGTGGAGGTCTTTCAAGTGGTCTTCGTCGCTTTGGTCCTTGGCAAAATTTACAAACACCTGTGGTGGAGAGAAGACTGATTGGATCACCTGCGACTACAAATTAAAAACAAGTGTGCATGTTCGAAAGAGATATTATGAATGTAGTCAGTGTTTTTTAAATTCACATACATATGTATATATATATATAGATACATCCATACATATATATATATGTGTATATATATATAGATACATCCATACATATATATATGTGTATATATATATAGATACATCCATACATATATATATGTGTATATATATACGTGTATATATATATATTGGATTGGATTGGATTGGATTGGATAACTTTATTCATCCCGTATTCGGGAAATTTCGTTGTTCCAGTGGCAAGAGGGTGAGGATGCAGGAATAGGAAAGGCATTTTAGACATTAATAGATAGGTAATAGATAGGTAATAAGTAGGTCAAGAAATAAATAAATACATGAATAAATATATAATCAAATAAGCGTGTTGCTTAGGACATATATACATACATACATACACATAAATGTACATGCATGCATACGGTAGGTCTTAACACAAAGCCATTTTTTTGTTAAAGAGCCTGACAGCTGATGGGAGGAAGGATCTGCGGAAGCGCTCCTTCCTGCAATGAGGGTGCCGCAGTCTATTGCTAAAGCAGCTTCGGAGGGACTCCACAGACTCATGCAGGGGGTGGGAGGTGCTGTCCATGATGGACATCATCCTGGTCAGCATCCTCCGCTCTCCCACTTCCTCCACAGAGTCCAAAGGACAGCCCAGAACAGAGCTGGCCCTCCTGACCAGCTTATTCAGCCTGTTCCTGTCCCTCTCCGTGCTCCCGCATCCCCAACAAAGCACTGCATAAAACACTGCAGAGGCCACCACAGTGTCGTAGAAAGTCCTCAGCAGTGTCCTGCACACTCCAAAGGACCGTAGACTCCTCAGTAGGTAGAGGCGGCTCTGGCCCCTGTGTATATATATATATATGTGTATATATATATATATAGATACATCCATACATATATATGTGTATATATATACGTGTATATATATATACACGTGTATATATATATATATACACACACACATACACATATACACGTATACATACATACACATATAGACATACATATATATACATACATACATACATACATACATACATACATACACACCCACACCCACATACACATATATACACAAATATATGAATTTAAAAAAACACAGACTATAATAAAAAAGAATAACAAAAAATATATATATATAAAAAATGATTCGCACTTTTGGTAGGGCCTGTTTTTATTTTAGGAGAAACCAAGAGTAAACTAATGTTAAAGTAACAATAGTAAAATAGAGAACAAAAGACCAAATAGGCATCTATTAATAATATTTCAGATAATGAGACCCTAAAAAATGTGACTATATATATATATATATACACATATACACATATACACATATACATACATATACATATATATATATATATATATATATATATATATATATATATATATATATATATATATATATATATATGTACACATATATGAATTTAAAAAACACTGACTATAATAAAAAAAATAAAAAAAAAATATATATATATATATAAAAAACTGATTCGCACTTTTGGTAGGGCCTATTTTTATTTTAGGAGAAACCAAGAGTAAACTAATGTTAAAGTAACAATAGTAAAATAGAGAACAAAAGACCAAATAGGCATCTATTAATAATATATCAGATAACTAGACCCTACAAAAAGTGACAGGTTGTCGTGTTCCACAACTTCGGCAGTGTATCATACTATGAAATAGTGTGACAATACGGTATTTCCCCCCCTAGCATTTATTACCATAACTAAATTTTATTAAAAAAAATGTCATTCCTTTTTGGAGTCCTTGCTATGAAAGTGTGAAGAAATCAAATAAATAAGTAAATCAAATGCGAGTACTTTTTGTAATGATAAGAACTCATCTAATGATACAACCAACCCAAACCCCCAGAAATGGCCTTACTTGGTCTAGTGTGGTCTGAGAGACAGAGTAGTCCTCTATCCTGAGCGCCTCCTTGTTGGTGGCCAGCAGGGAGAAAATTCGCGCCAAGGAGGTGAGGGAGGATGGCAGTTGGTACTGAAGCATGTTACGATGTTTCTCCTTCAGCGTACTGCCCGGCAGTTCTTGCTCGATGAAGTCAATCACTGGCTTGAGGTCCGGATCTGGTCCAGCCACCCTAAGGATGATGGTGTAACCGTCTCCAAACCTGAAGAAAAATATGATGGCATATTTTAGTCATCATCACCTCGCCGTGGTGCATATATGTGGTTTTCTGCATTTTTTTTGTACCTGTTTTTTAGGTGCTGGACACTCCCCAGACAGCGGAACCTGCCATTGACCATGATGGCCATTCTGGTGCAGAGTGCTTCACACTCCTCCATGCTATTGAAAAAAAACAAAAAAAATACATTTACTTGGGGAAAATAATGACTTGAGATTGAAATGTTTGTTAAATCGAACCTGTGGGAGGTCAGGACGACAGACCGGCCCTCTTTGATAATACTCAGTATGGCGTTCCACAGGGCACGCCGCGCTTTCGGGTCCATGCCTGTTGTAGGCTCATCCTGTTCGATATAAAAAAAATGAGATATTGAGGTCATGAGAATGTATTTCATTTAGAAGCCGTTAAATTGAGTCTGTCTTATTCCTACCAGGAATACGACTGGCGGTCCTCCTATGAGCGCGATGGCTGTGGACAATTTCCTCATGTTGCCTCCACTGTAGCTCCCTGCTGATTTGTCAACATACTTGACCAACCCCAACTTTCGAATGCCCCACTCTGCCACCTAGCGGAGAGAACCATACATCAACCCGTAGGTACGATAAACTCATTTTCGTTAGATTTCGGATATATTTTGAATAGAAAAACAAAGGGATTTGGTTCTTAACGAGTGTTTGCGTATGTTACTGACCTCGCACACTTCCTTCTCCGGAACACCTCTGAGAATGGCGTAGAACTCAAGGTGCTCGCGTCCCGTCAGCAAATCGTTGATTGCATCGAACTGCGGACAGTAGCCCATGTTCTGATGCACTTCATTGATTTCTGTATTCACACTGGAGTAAAGCACATACACACAAGGAAGATTGTCATTTCCTGCAAAGAAATGCTAATGACATCAAAACAGCATTTAGATTTAGAACCTTTTCCCGGACTCTATGTTGCACGTCCTACCTCTTGCCAGCCAGGAAAGCCTCTCCACTGGTAACCACCGAATCGCCCGTCAACATTTTAAACGTGCTAGTTTTCCCAGCTCCGTTAACTCCCAGCAAGCCAAAACACTGGAAAAAGAAAAATAACATTTAGCCATTTTACTATTTCCACTGGAAAGCAGATTACTGGTTTAACATTTTAAACTATCCAGAGATGAGCTCTAGGGCCTCATTTCAATGTATCTACACGATAATGGAAAAACCTGAAATTGCGATTTATTTAAATTTAAATATGTTGCGATGTTAAATTTACAAAAAAAAGGTTTTACAGAGTAATATTTCATTTTTTTGAACAAAGTAAGTTTTAGAAGTCATTATATTGTTTATATTATTATTTGTACCAGAACATGTCAGGGGACTACAATTTTAAGGAATTTTAGGCTGGTGTGAAAAATTGAAATACTTAAGAAAACGTACTTAATTCCATTTGACAAAACTTTCATGATAATGACTTTTTATCGGTAATATCGGCTACAGTTTCAAAATTATAAAATTTTGCCCGTTTGGTGCCGAGTAGAAGCATAACATTTTAGCACAGAAGTGTCCAAGATTAATGGATCACTTAACGAGTAGCTGTCATTGCTCATTTATGTCAGCCTAGTCAAGAGCAGAAACATGTAAAACATATTTCCTACCTCGCCTGGAGGAATGCCAACACAGAGCCGGTCCACGGCGGGTTTCTGCTTCCGCTTATAAATTTTAGTGAGCTGACGGAGCTCCAAAATGTCGGCTTGCCCCGCCCCGCTGAGAATTCTCTGCCGTTCCCTCGCCACGTCTTCATCCTCTTCTCCGATTGGCTTCAGGTGACTGGATGATGACCTGTAAAAAGATGAGGCCATGCTGATTAAGAATATCTTTTTGGTCAAAGTACGTAGGTTTAATTATTTTTTACAGAAAATAGATGTTTATAATAGAATTCTTCAACACGCACCTGGCCTTGATGCAGAATCGGTACTGAATGAGGACAGTGATGGAGAAAAAGATGACTCCCTCAATAGCCATTGCAAACAGGTTCTTTCCAACCATGTCCCAGGCCAAAGGAGAACGGAAACGGTTTTCCCCTGCAGGTTAACCAGCGTCTTGTTAAAAACCTCAAGAAGCTTGTCGCCATTCATCCGAGATGAAGAAGGTTGTGCTTACCAAATCTTTCCAAAGCATCCGCCATGGCTTGATTCTTTACCATGTCAATCAAGCCTCGGCCCAGACAGAAATGGGGGAAGATGAGGAAAACGTTCTTCAGGATGTCATTGATACCGCCGATCTCCTGAAAGGATTTTAATTGAAGCCTTGATATGACAGAATTTAACACAGAAAAAAACATTATATGGTTTAAGAAAAGTTTTATTTACATTGCCTCCAAACAGCTCCAGGACAAATGTGGACACGCTGCCGTTTATTCCGATCAGTATGTTGACACTGGTCAGAACCACGTAGGCCGTGCTGGGTATCTTAAAGAAAAATGAGGCTGGGTACATCAGAGGTGTGATGGACCATCTGGAAAGGAAGCAGAAAGGACAATTTCCATCATTTGCTTAAATGCAGGATTCTAAAAATATGAAAACAAACAAGAAAAAAATGTTAAAACATGCATAACAAACTACAATTATATTTATCTATTTCTAAATGTATATATATAAAATATATACAAATAAATAAATTTAATAAAAAATATATACATTGATAAATTTCTTTATAAATATAAAATATTTATTTATTAACTTACTTAGTACCTATCTATTCATGTCTAAAATGCCTTTCCTGTATCTGCATTCTCACCCTCTTTCTACTGTGACAATGGAATTTCCCGAATACGGGATGAATAAAGTTATCCAATCCAATCCAATAATTTGAAAAAAAATAAAAAAAATATGGAAGAACGGTAGTGGGGGCCCTCATTGTTTATTTTCCAATAAAAAGTCACGTGTAATGATCGTTTTGGACAGATTTGGAATCAATAGAAGAATTTTGTCACGTAACATTGCAATGAATCACCAGATCGATTTTTATTTTTATTTTTTTAAACATCTTGAGTATTTGCAGTGTGCATTCAACTGCGTATCACATTAATAAAAAATGCTCCAACTTACCCGTACAACAGAAGCAGCAAAGCTAGCACTGGCAGATTAGTGGAAGAGACGTAAGCATCTTGTTGGAAGCAGATGAAGATAATGATGACTAGAGTGGCGGGGACAATGTAGTTACACTGAGGAAAAAGGACCAACATAAAAACACTTGAATAAGTGAAGTAGTGTAGAAATCCATAAAAAAAATTGGTGTGCTTGGAGAGGAACGTCATACCATATCCCAAAGAAAATTGGCCAGCCAGTAGAGAAAAGGTTGCACTCCGCTAATGAACTGCAAGTGTTTTGCCTTGTTCACCCTCTCCTGAATGAGAAAGACAACGAAGCTGGCAGGTACAAAGGACATGGCGAAGATCACGCAGATGGACACCAGCACGTCCACTGAAGTCGTCATCCTGAGAAAAAAGGAAGTCACAAATGTCATTTTCTCGTCAGATAGTTGAAATTTATAGTCCGTTTTAGCCGACTTACAGAGCAACTTGGGACAGCTGCTCCTTGGTAAGGTTGAGGGGATGATTATAGGCATTGATCGCATATTTGGCCGGGTCTTGGCCAGCTGGTAAACTTGCTCTGAGGATGCCATTGTTCATCACGTTTAGAAAGGAGCCAATGCTGTGCCAGCCCTTGTTGTTGAACCAAATCTGTGGATGGATGGATGGAGTATGTTTTTTAGTCACGCTGCTTAATCCTTTGTATGCTGTACGTGAGAGCGTGCACTTACCTTGACGTTATTTTTGGTGTCTAATCCTTGAATGAAGTTGGAAAGACTGTGGAAGAAACGATCTGGTGCAGCTCCCTAAAAGGGTTGTGATCAAGACAGACGTCAGTCGAGATAATTGAACCCATTATGGGCCTCTTAATTTAAATGAATCTTACATTTCATTTAGTTACATTTTTGTAGGCAGTTTCGTTCTTTATCGGGTTGAATGTAATACAATCATGTGATTAAATGAGCCAAACTATATTGTTTTATATACTGTAGCTTCCACTTATGAACATTTGTGGACGAATCGGCGCTTGAAAGCAGTGTTTTAACGGTAATGTGCTTTATAACAGTGTGTCTGAAAGCTCTGACCCTTTCCAGACGGAAGCGCCGGCGCAGTTGAGCGATTGCCTCATCGATCTCGTCTCTCTGGGCTGGAAGCTGAGAGCCCCTGGCGCCGAGTGAGAAGCCGCCGTATCTGTGCAGCGATAAAGTGTTTTATTACGGGAGACAAACCACATTCATGCTCTCAAGAGGGACTCAATATCAATAAAAATGTACCTAAACTCGTTGACCCAAATCTTGTTCTTCAGACTAAGACATAGAAAAAAAAGTTTATTAATAACCACACTTTGAACCATCAAGCGAACATCAACTAAGATCAAATATTCCCAATGGAACAGAACAAAGTTTTACCTTTTGCCAATGATCTGAGCGTACGTTTTAACCAGATAATCGGACACATTTCTTCCGGTCAAATTTTGAAGGGTCTCTTTGTCGCTGCGTTTCTTCTAAAAAAAAAAGAAGACAAACCTGTCTCTTTCCACGTCCAATCAAGCAGCTCACATCTCCGTCTTTTGTCCTCACTCACCTGTGGAGGAGGAAGCCCCCCCGCTCCAGCTGGACATTCAGGGAGCATCCTTTTCCGCCCTTCGCAGCTGCAGGCGCACAGGGGTGACGGATTCTCCATGGACCAGTTGCCGTTGTCGAACATGGCTTTGACGCTTTCAGGTACTTCCGGAATCGACCACTCATCATCCTCTGTACACAAATTATCCCTGCAGCATTCGGAGACAGATTTACAATGAATAATCTTCTGTTGCTAGTTTATGAACGGCCATTTTTGATTCGGTTTAAAATCCTGACTCACAAAATGGACTCTCCTTCCATGCAGCGTGATCTAAATCCGGGTCTGTCTGTCAACGCTCTGAGGAGTTTGTTGGCATGAAGGTCGTCGGGTATGTCATTACTGTATAGATAGGACATTATCATCAGTTGAATGCACATGACCAAACCCACCCAGCAAGTGTTTTAACACATGGTTCGGTCGGTATCAGACCTGGCAACCTCGGCCAATTTATCCCGTTATTAATGATTGCAATTCCCCTTATTAAGCGATAAAAAAACAATACAAATGCAACGTGGCCCATATTTACTCACATAGGGCACACTTAAGTCTAAAATTTTATCCAAAGTGGATGGGGTGCCCAATCAGTATGCACTAAATTCAAGATTCTGTAGATGTCACAGCTTGACTGTCTAGGTACATTGCTTGCTGACACGCTATATTTACATAGTGAAAAGGAGAATGCGCGTGCACGTATCATGCTTAAAACGTACGTAAAATCCCCCACAAAAGATGTTATACGGCGTACACCAAGGGTGTCAGACTCGGGTTGGTTCGCGGGCCGCTTTGACGTCAATACTTGATCACACGTGGGCCGGACCATTTTAGATATAATATTTAGATATTTTTTTTTATAAATGGATTAAAAGAACTGGATTAAAAGCCCTGAATATTCCGTTTTTTATAAATCTAAAACAATGTTTATTTTAGATTTTTTTGAAATCTATTTTTAGATTTTACAAGATGATTTTTGAACTAAAAACACAGAAAAAAATGGATTAAAAAATGATAATTATTGATTTAAAAGGGGGAAAATCAGGAAATTTAATATAAATCTATACTCTTCATTTTAATTTGATCCTAAAACAGAAAGTTGGCACTCATGATTTCAGCAAAAGCGTGTACGTTGACAGGTATGCGGTACAATAAATATTTTGGATGAACATACCTTACAAAGGAAAACTGCTCTCCATACATGCTTGGATTGAGAGCCAGGCTTGGGTACTTTCCAAATGGAGGTACAATTAGGCTGAACACCAATGCAATGCACACAAACACAGCAGGGAGGACGATCTAGCAAGGAAACAAAATAAAACACGGTTATTTAGAGCTATACAAAATGTTTCATTGCAAGGGAAAGGGAGCATGGTGGCCAATCAAAAGTATTGAGACATCCATTCAATGAATCAATATTGGCTGAAGCACTTTTAACTTCAGTACCTGTGCAAAAAAGCCTTTCCTAGAACGTCGAGCATAGAGGAATCTTTTCCAGAGTAACGCCACAAACTGCTGTCGTTTCAGACTCCAGCCTTTGACTTGGTACGATCCTTTCCCGTCACTTCCGCTTAGCCAGTCAGTCTCTCGCGACTCTGTTCACACGCAACAGACGTGCAATTTTTCCCCATTAGCATGTGTCGCTACATTTTCCGTCATTGTACTTTTGCCTTACCTTCGGAGTCATTCAAATCAAAGTCATCTTCGGTGAAGGGCTTCAAGCAGCTCTGATGGTCTCCAAATGCGTGTCGGCGACGGGTTCTCGTCGGTACGACTCCGTCTGCGAGCGCAAACCGTTACGTCGATTCATGTTCCTTAACTTGATGTGTGCGATTTGAGAGTATCATTTAAAAAAAAATCATTTTTACCTGAAAGTTCTACAGCATCAACTCCGCTGTCCTCAGCCACTTTCAAGAAAATCTAAAAGACAAGACAGTGGAATCACCTCTACGTCATTTGATGGTTCACATCAATATTAAAAAAAGCTCTTTACTTCTTCCAGAGTGGTATCGGATATTCCATAGCTTGATATTCCCAGATCGCCGAGACGGTCGTCGAGTTCATGGAAGAGCTCCACAAAGGCGCCGTCTTTGGCCGACTGGTAGGGCAAGATGTAAGTCAGCTCATGTCCCAGGTCCTCTACCAGGCGAGCCTCTGACACGTGCTTGAATATCACGTTGGAAATGAGGGAAACATCTAAAAGCCAGACAAGTGACAAAATGAGGTGCTGCTTTACGTCCTAGAAAATCAATCCAAATGCAGTGATTTAATTTTTTCCTACCGATGGTGGTAGTTTCACTCTCTGGTTCACTGCCAAGGCCGGCATCTGAACTGCTCTCCGACACATTATCCCCCTAATTGAACAAAGTCATTGAGTAAATGAACGCAAGAACGACAAGTGAGACAAATGGCGGGCCGCTTACCTTTTCAGGTTTTTTGTTGTAAGAGACGGTACTGGCGGAATTCCTGCAGGACTGCAGCGCCAGGTCGTAGTCTCTCTTGACCAGGGTCAGATAGTAGCCGGTTCCCAGTTGAGTCTTGAGGAAAAGCGAGGAGCCCACGCAGCATAGCTTGCCGTGGGAGATGATGGCGATGCGGTCGCCGAGAATGTCGGCCTCGTCCATGTGGTGGGTGGACAGGATGATGGTGCGGCCTGACATGAGGATACAAATCTTGTTACACCGATGTTCTTATCTAAGCATACGTGTATAGTTGTCAAACGGACATTTAAACAGTGGTGTGCCGTCAGGGCCTTCAAGGCCTTCTCTGGTGGCCTAAGAAATATCTGAATTACAGACTGATGTTAATTATATTTTGTCCTTGAATACTTATTAAATAATTCCAAATTGTCTGTTAGCTTCCTTTTATTGCTTTTCCCCCTGGTTGCACTTCTTCCAGATGTGTGTTTTCATATTGAAGCATTTAACCAATCACATTTCAGCCATTATTTGTTGCCAGGGTCAGAAATCTGCCTCAAGGCCTTCACAATCAGTTCTGCAGGCTCTGCTGCATTAAACAAGCGTTGATAAGACTGTTGCTTTAACCAATCTGATTTCGAGTTGGCAACACCACAATGCCTTCTCGCAGGCGTAGGGATACGTCATCGCTTGTGTACAGTTAAAAAGGATTTTTGGTGAGTAAAATATGGCTATATTCCTAAATAATATTTAAATTGTATGAGGTTATTATTGATTATCTTTTGTGTTGCAGCTGTAGCTGCAGTAGAGGTTTTATAGCCATAAAATAGTTTTTGCTGAAGGCGTCACTAGGAAATGCACGGACCGCCACTGCATTTAAATATGAAGCTCTTTAGATAGCACCAGCAAAAGTCTTTATTGACCTGATCCAGATGTTTGTTTGGTGGAAATGAATGGATTCGTTTTTTTTTTACCTTGTCGATATTTAAGAAGCAGGTCCCAAATGCCCCGGCGTGCATAAGGGTCAACACCAGCTGTGGGTTCATCCAAGATAACGACTTTTGAGCCCCCGACAAAAGCCAAGGCCACCGACAATTTCCGCTGCATTCCACCTGAATCGAAAAGAGTACCATTGAGCTACCGACACTTCTCGTTTATCCACCAAACGGTTAAAACAAGGTTGAAAGAGAAATCCATTGTACGGACCAGAAAGCGTGCTGGTGCGTGACTTTCGCTTATGAGGCAACCCGACATCATTGACAATTTGTTCCATCTCGGCTTTCACGATGTCCTCAGGAAGTCCCTTCAGGCGAGCGTAGAACCAAATGTGCTCTTCCACCGTCAACCTGCGTTCACGTAAAACAGGGACAGATTGTTAGACGGCTTCCGTAAATAACTGAATCATTGAGGACAATACGTACATGCTAAAAAGCACATTGTGTTGGGGGCAAACGCCCAGATTCTGCCTGATGGCACTGAGCTCCGAGCGAATGTCTTTGCCTAAAATGTAGGCCGTTCCCGAGGTGGGTGGGAATAACCCTGTTAGGATTGACCTGGCAAAAATAAACAGGGATACATTGGTAAATTGGAAGCTTCTCATGACTGTATGTGTGCTTTGCCTTACATTGTAGTGGTCTTGCCGGCACCATTGTGTCCCAGGAAGGACGTAATCTGTCCTTCGTAGAATCTCAAAGAGAGACCATCTACCGCCAGTTTGTTGCCATGACTGTAAACCTTGACCAGATTCTCTATGTAAACGCCTGGATCGATGTGGCTTGGCTCCTCCTCGATGCAAATACCTAGAGAGAAACAAGATGTAACATTCAGTTCAAAACTTCATTTGATTTTTCACGTCCGAGGACAACTGCGAAAGGAGAAAAAAACTAAACACACCATCCGCATTTCCTTTCTTGGACAAAAGAGTCGATATGTTCTTGTTCTGTTTCTCCCCGCACCAGTATGTCCTGGTGAACGGGAAATACCAAGGCCTGGGAATTCCATACTGGCCTGCGAATGAAATATTGACATTGCCTCTTGTAAGTTCCTGAATTTTCTCTTCACAGCGGTTGAGTTTTCATAAAAACTACTGCGTGTGGACACTCACCGGGAAACACGGCTTCGATGTACCACGTCATGATACCGTAGAGCGCGGCGTCAAAGAGCATGAGACAGATGGACGTGGTCAGATTGTAGCTGTCCTCCTCCAGGGGACTTGCCAGCAAGTTAGACCACTGGATTCCCACACCTTGCTCTTCAAATAGGGACAAGTACTCACAGCCAAATCCAAAAGCGACCGGAGACAGTAGGCTCTGAAACGCCGGGTGGAAAAAAAAGACTTAACATGAGAAATCCACTCCTGTATTACCGAACTCAATCAACGCACCACAACAAGTTTGGCTGCGTATCCCAAGTAGTCTTGCCAGGCGACACACAGCACGTAAGGCAAGTAGAGGGTGAAGTAGATGATTCCACCGCAGGCTGCTGCTAAATTAGCGCGGGAGAACAGCGTGCTGATAAGGAAGCACTGCATGATGGTGACCACGCCAAAGGCGCTCAGGAAAAGGAAAACCACGCCGGAATCGCTGTAAGGCAGCAAGTTGCCGGTCTAACGGGACAGACAGAAAAAAAATCAAAGACGGTAAAAACACTGTAGAATCGCCATTGATCACAGTCTTTATCACGCTAACCTTCAACAAGAGCACCAACAGGGCAGCGCTAATCAGCAGCGGAATCAAACTGCTGATGAACCAGCTGAGCCACAAGATGCCGTTGTTTAACCCCATGATCCTCATGGTCTCTTTGAGCCGGGCCTCTTTTTCATACACCACGCCTTTGATGATGATGGCCACCGAGTACATCCAGGCCAGTGTCATGAAAAGAGGCATGGATCGACTCATCACCCGCAGAAAACTACAAAAAAGGGAAGCAAAAACTGTAATTTCGGAGTTCGGCATCCCACCGAATCCTTTCCGCGTTCTCTTACATGTCGTCTACGTAGCAGGGGTAGGGCATCTGCTGGATGTAAATACCGGTCTTTTCCTTACTCCCGGTCACAGCTCGGATAATTCCCTGTTCAATCACATCTTGCAGGTAGGAGAATCCGCCCCAGATGTATCGCAAGTCCTCAAAAGGGTCCGCCCGGGGACCAGGATCCCAGTAGCTAACAAAACGACAAGTGAGCTCAAAAGGTACAACAGTCAAAAGTACTCCAAACAGGTCCAGAGACCCTTTTTTTTTCTTACCCGTCCTTGATTTTGTTGGTCCTCTCGACATTATCGATGTCCATGCGGATTTTGTAGTTGACGTTGGGGGGAAGGTCCGAGCTGCTGTCGCTCTGGGCGATGTCGGGGAACACGATGCCTGCCCAAAACTTCTGGTTGTCAAGGAGACTCATGGATTTGTTCACCAAGCGCTCCTCGTTGGCCACTGGTTCCAGTTTGTCCAGGTTCACGCACTGGAAACAAGGTACAGGGGGAGTTATGCAAAATAATCCACATTATCGGAACAAGGTTTGCTGTCAGCCCAGTTGGATTTAATAGTATTTGCGGAGTAGGTGTTGTAGTTATTAGCAAAAAAAAGCCAAATTTTTATGAAAAACACAGATAGCCGTCCAATTCCCAGTCAAAAATTGGGAGTCTATCTCCCAGAATGGCAGCTAATGTGTTAAGAATCAGTTCTGCTAGACCAAGGGTGTCAGACTCGGGTTGGTTCGCGGGCCGCGTTAACGTCAACTCGATTTCATGTGGGCTAGACCATTTTAGATATAATATTTAGATTTTTTTCATATAAATGGATTAAAATCCCTGAATATTCAGTTTTTTATAGATCTAAAACAATATATATTTTAGCTTTTTTAAAATATATTTTTAGATTTTACAAAATGATTTTTGAACTAAAAACAGAAAAAAATGATTAAAAAGTTACAATTATTGATTTAAAAGGGGGAAAATCAGGAAATTTCATATACATCTATACTCTTCATTTTAATTTGATCCTAAAACAGAAAGTCGGCACTCATGATTTACTTTCCAGGGCCACACAAAATGATGCGGTGGGCCAGATTTGGCCCACGGGCCGCCACTTTAACACGTGTGCTAGACAATAAGCTAAGTGATCCAACAGCTTCAAATAGACAGCACACTAGCAAACCACCAGCTGAGCTTCTTAACCGATTTAAGACGACTTGCAACATGTGATTGAAAGGTCAGTGAGTTCAAACCCCCAAAAAAGGCGAGACAGAATTTTCTTTTATAACTGTTTGGCCAAGAAAAGTAACCATGCATTATGTGAAGGCTTTAGAAAATACAAAGAAACAACTTCCTACATAGCTTAATGTTTGCACACAGTGACTCATAATGCACTATAAACAATCCATTCTCATATTATGGTTCTAAGAGCTTTGAAATTATGTTATCAAGATGACCTAAATGGCCAATTACATGTCGGCTTATTGCATACAAGAGCCTGCTTGGAATGCCGGGAAAATAGTCATAGTCATCACTGTGTGCGTTTGGGAAATGGAGCTAGTAAAATGGCAAATTTTAGAAGTAAGATTTTAATAAGGTGGAGTACTTACTTCCATGAAGCGGGTGATGGTTTGAATGGCCTGGTCAGTTTCGTTGAAGACGTCCCTCCATGTGTAAGCTGAGCTCCCGGATTTTTGTTCCTCTGAAGATTTGGAAAGGAAGCGTGACACGTCGGACGCCCGCCACTCCGTCCCGCTGAGTTGGATGTTTAAGAACGTGGCGCTGGCGTTATTTTGGAGAAGTGTCTGCAGAAAAAAATGGATGATCTATTATATTGGTAGAAAGCTGTACAGACTTTAACATGATAGACGACCATCAAACTATACAGCATTGACCATCATTGAAAATGGATATTATTATTTTTTTAATAAGGGTTATTCATTTTATACCTGAGGTTAGATGAACTTAAGGCAGATGATAACCTACTGTATATTATTTGTAAAAAGGGAAAGAATCCATGAAATTTCTATTTTTTTTTACCCGTGCAGGATTGACAGAAAACGAACAGATATTTATGACTACATTCTATTCAGAGGTCGAACGCTGGGTGGCAGTGCTGAAGGTGAAACAAAACTTTCACCATCCATTTGAGGATGAGACATAAAGGGAAAAAAGGAAATCATGGTTGTGTGTGATTGGCTGCATTTTGTTCCTTCGTAATTAAGGCTCATTGTAAATCATGCAGGATAGATAAATGTGTACGAGAATGATAATGGCTAAGCGTTTAGAATCATTTGTCAGAAAGCAATAGTCCAAAATGAGTTGAGAATTGCAACAAATCTCTCATGTTGCTTTCTCCGGTTCACCCAAAGCTAAATTAGAGACCTTAAAACAACCATTTCTGTCACAACAGCAGAATTAATTCTTCCATCAATTACAGCAAGTCATCCAGGTCCTGAGGTAGCAAAGCATCCCCAGACCATCATACTGCCACCTCCATGCTTCACTGTTTTTATAGTGTTCTTTTGATGGAATGCTGTGCCATTTTTTTTGCCAAATGTAATGGCACGCACACCTTCCAATAAGCTCAACTTTTGACTCATCAGTCCACAGAATGTTCTTCCAAAATTGTGGAGGATCATCAAGATGTTTTTTTGCCAAACGTAAGACGAGCCTTTATATTATTTATGGACAGCAAGGGTTTTCGCCTTGGAACTCTGGATCCAAGATGGCGGCGTGCACGGGTGCAGCGGCTCTATGCTCTCCAGTTTGGTGTTTTGTTTTCTCAATCTTATCGTTATTTATTAACATCTGCGAGGCAAACCACCAATTTCGTTATACGCAGCTGTGTATGATGATGATAAAGGCTTTTGATTTTGATTTGAGTAGATTAATCATATATTTGCGCATCCGTTAGAAAAGTACACTCACCCGGACTAAATCCATTTCTTCGCTGTTCTCCATGAAGTCCCAGACTTTGGGCTTCATCTCATCCCACATTCCACCAAGGTCCCTCAACAATCCCAGTTCCTGGAAGGTCTTATTAACCTGTAATGCGCATTTCCTCACATGAATGGCCATTCGGTAGGAAGGCTATTTGACCTATTTTACCTCATGGATGATTTTCTGGGTGGCTGGAGTATCCGGCGTGTACAGAATTTTTCCCACCAGCAGTGGCTTCAGGGCTCTCCATATCATCCTGGAAATGGGGCTGGACTCCAGTCTTCGCATCATGGTGTTGCAATAAGGAGCTTAAGTGAAAATGGAAAGTCCATTAGAGTATTTTTTCCAGCCTTTTATGTAGAAAGAACACCTGGACACTTACTGGAAGAGTTGTCATAGCTGGAAAGGGGATCATTGTCGCTGTCGTTGCCATGGTTCCCAAACAGGGCTTTGTAGTTGTTATCTTCATACCAATTGAGAGACTTAATTTTCAGACCGCCTCCCTCTGGGTGGCCGCAGACGATACGTGACACAGCTTGGTACATCTGATTCGGCGAGTCCGTGGCGTTGGCGGTGAGATAAAGGATCTCCTTGCGCATTTCCTTCCAACTCTTCATGCCAGCAAGCTAGAGGGAAGAGGAAAATATAAAAATATAAACATCGGGGCGCCTATAATTAGATGGAAATAAGGATATTGAAAAAATCTTAATGTTACCTCCTCATAACACATAGCTCAATGACGTATTTAGCCATCAAATATCTTAAGAATGCTTCAATAACCTTTGAGGACCATAACAAAGACTGCCAAGGTCAATTTTTTAAAGCCATTTTATGCCTTGTTTTGTTCTAATCTTATGATCCTAGTAACCCCAAGTGCACGCTATCAAGTGTCACAAAACTGGGTGATGTGACTGACTCCGGTTTGAAGTTACTGCTGGTCATAATTGACACTATGAGTGGTATTCCAGACATGGCACTGAGCGTGTGCAATTATGATGTGCAGTCTGCGGGGTGGAGATTCTACTTAGACAGACTGTGATCATTCTTGGCTCTTATCTGACGTTCTTTAGAGTGTGTGCTCTGATAGCCTTCGTAGGTCAGCGTGACACGGACATGCTATTGATAACATTTCTAAAGGCCTGTGTGGCCCCAAAATGGTATTGATTTGTAGTTACTATGTTGTAGTTTCGCTTTTCATCCATTTTGGGTTCCCAAATTAATCGATTAATGAATTGACAGCTTTTTCGATGGTGGAGAGATCATTTTTGGACATTAAAATTAGTAAAAATCTTCACTTTGAGCCTCTTGATAGCAAATATTCAGTGGATTTTTAAAATGTATTTACGTTTTTTTTAACAGAAAAGAGGGCAAATATTAAATATATCATGTTTTAATGATTTATTTTTTTATTTAAAAAGGGAAAAAACATTAACAGTGAAAAATAAAAGGGGAAAGAGGAAACATTTTAGATATTTTTAGATTTTTGTTTATCGGATTAAAAGAACTCGATCAAAAGCCCTGAATATTCAGTTTGTTATAGATTTAAAACATTTTAAAAACTGCTTTTTGAACTAAAAACAACACAAAAAATATTATTTTGGATTTTTAAAACAATGCAATTATTGATTTAAAAAGTGCAATAACAAAAAAAATCCCAATACATCTATAATGTTCATTTTAATTTGATCATAAAACAGAAAGTCGGCACTCTTGATTTACTTTCTCGGGCCGAACAAAATGATGCGGCGGGCCAGATTTGGACCCCGGGCCGCCACTTTGACATCAGTGGTCTACAGTGATGGACATCCTATTAATGGGTTTTATTCTTTCTAAATATGCATTCTATTAATTGCAATTTTTGCATTTGGGTATCATGTTAAAATAGTATATTAAAAAAGTGTCACATTTGTCTGGTCTCTTTAACATTTTCTCATTTTTTTAAGATGGCGAGCAGCCTCCACACAGGCGACAGGACGAGAGACAAGCCAGCACAAGTTCTGCTTTAATTGCCTTGCATCACCACCTCGTGACAAGGAAGGAATGAAGTCGCGGGGGTGGAAGAATTTGCTCGAACAAAACAAGAAGCAGAAAGACGGTGAAGCTTTTTTTTTTTGGGTGAGTGTGGTGGAGAGGTTACTTGAGTTCATCATATCAAACTCATGCTCGGAGGAAATGACACAAGATGGAGGTAATGGCTCGAGAAAAATATACAGGAGATGGAAGAGAAGCAAATTATGGGATAGAGGTGTGAAAACAAAGAGAGGTTACTCTCGGTCATTCTCCTAAAAGGCAAACCTCTGCAGGCGTACTCTGCTATTATACTGACAAATACGACTTAGCACGCAGGTACACCCTCATGTACACAAATACTTGTTCTGACATTTTATGGTTGTTTCAGAACACAATATTATATGGGCAGTAAATGATGTTTTTATTTTCTTCGGGTTTTCGTGAGTATATCACGGATTCAAACACTTTTTGTAATGTTTTTTTTATTTTATCTTTTAATGGGGTGCATAACTGAGTGTCTATTTAGGCTTCTTTGTTGAATGCATAGTGAATGAAAGGCATTTATGGACAACTGGACCGAATTCAAGAATGGTCATAATGGGCTGCAAATTAAAAAAAACTTTTTTTGTCAGCCTGAATAAATGTCAATTTCCCAAGCAAAACAATAGTCATATTAGTGTGGGTGACTGGACCAGTCACATGCAGACAGATACACACACAAACACACAAACCACACACACACATTACATTTACAAAACTGAATTTTGAAGACATTTTATCACTTTAATATGAAACTAAATGACATAAATCATCGATGATATTGTTTAATCGTTTACAAAAATGTAATATTCTTCTAATATCTTATTTTTTATATTTCTGGTGCAATTACCTTTTTGTTTTATGCATGGAAATGTTTCAGATGATCTGTGACTGTATTAATTATTCATTTTTCTGACAACTTTCTCTGCATTTTAAAGCTCACATGTACTTTTTTCCTCCACAATTTTGAGGCTCTGGGTTCAAATCTCCAGTTGGGTTGGTTTCTTTCCATATTCCAACATAAAGTAAAGTAAATTGGACTATCTGAAATGTCTACAAGTGTGAATAGTTATTTGCCTGTGGAGGAATTTGCTCCTTTTCATTTAAAACTGCCCAAGGTATTTCCTCTTGATAAAACAGCCATTTTGGGAAGGAATGCTGCATTGTGGAAGCCAAATTTTGTTTAGCACAGTATCAGAAATATCTTTGATTCAACATGGTTGAGCGATAACAGGCGTCATTCCAACACGTTTTACTTTTACAAAATGTTGGTGTATTCATCCTTTATTTTTGGGAAGGTAAAAATAGAAAGCAAAGGTTACATAAGGGCATGACTCGATACTGCCGGTCTTATTCTGTACCTTGTGCCAAACAAAGTAGCTAATCCTCAACCACATAATCAGCTTCAAACCAAAGAGTTCCCAGCTCAACATCTTTGCGAAAACAAAGATGCTCTTTCATTTCAAGTTTGGTTCAACACAAGCCTGAACATTGCCAAACGGGACAAAAGTCAAGAAAGCAAGCACATGTTTATTTTATAAACCTTTCCCTCCCATAAACAATTGGCAGTGAATTTCCTCCCAACTCCATGTCAAGTAAAGAGGAGTGGGAGTTATGAAGATTAAAAAATGCTGAAGTTTGTAAAGGTCATTATGAGAAGAAAACAGTGTGTTGTTGTTACTGCTGACTAGACGGGAAACACACGCAGCTGTACCGTAATGCTTTGTCAGCAAAGTAAAAGCCTAAAAGCTTTTTTGCCCCCACTTTGTTTTTTATTCAATTATTTTCTATACCGCTTTATCCTCACATTGCGTCCCATGGGGTGCCGGAGCCTATCCCAACTCGCTTCGGGTACAAGGCGGGCTACACCCTCAATTGGTGGCCAACCAATCGCAAGGCACGAGGAGACACGCACTCATACCTAAGGGCAATTTAGCATAGAATTAGCCTAGCATGCATGTTTTGGGGATGTGGGAGGAAACCGGAGTACCCGGAGAAAACCCACGCAGGCCCGGGTAGAACATACAAACTCCACACAGGTGGAGCGGCCTGGATTTGAACCCAGTTCCACCCCTGTGAGGCCGAAGCGCTAACCACTCAGCCACCCGTGTCATTATTTAGTCGAGTCAAAATTGATAGTTAAAAATAATATAGAAGGTGAAACACTCATACAGGGGCAATTTAGCATAGAATTAGCCTAGCATACATGTTTTGGTGATGTGGGAGGAAACCGGAGTACCCGGAGAAAACCCACGCAGGCCCATACAAACTCCATAAGGTTTGGACCTGGGATTGTGTATGTGTGCGTAAAAAGCACGAGATGCTTTAAGATGACGGTCAAAAGTGCAGATTCTTGAAAGTCACTTATTTTGGAAGCTACTACAAAAGAGTGACCTTTGGAAACAAATACGTTGTATGGGTATGCATTTAGTGCGAGTGGAGTTCAAGTACCTCCACGCCAAGTTCTCCCAGGCTCTCCAGAAGATAATCGGTGGCAGCTGAGACTTCCTGGACAACTTTTGGATCCGACTTTACATCCCTCTGTTAAAAGAACAGAAAGTCATGTATTAAGTTGGAGTTATTCAGATATTTAAAAAAAAAAATACTTAGTTTGCATTTTAAGTCACTCAAACAGATTTTTTTAATCCATTCATTGGGCAGTCAGTATTTTTCTTTTTTTCATTTAACATTTCTAACAACCCCACCATATTGTAATCCATAATCTGAGCAATGGAATTTCATTGCTGTATTTTTTGTGCAATCACAATAAAAAAGTCAAAGGCTAAAAGTAGAAAAATTGTAAATAAATGTATATTTTTCTAAATTCTTTCATTTAAAAATAACTGAAGTAAACTGCAATTGTTCTCTATTATTTCATGACCAACTAAAACAAGAATGATTTAATTTGTTATTAAAAATTAAAGCTACCATATTTTCACGACTATAAGGCGCACTTAAGTCTTAAATTTTCTCCAAAATAGACAGGGCGCCTTATAATCCAGTGTGCTTTATATATGGATTTTTTTTTAAAAATGTGTCATTCATTGAGGGTGCGCCTTATAATGCAGTGCGCCTTATAGTCGTGAAAATATGGTATTTTAAGCCTTATTTGTCAACATAAGAGTGTTATTTGGGTCAATTTAGTTCAATTTCTTGAATCAACACAGTCACATGAAAACCCAGTATTTCTATTGGATTCTACTCCATAAAACTTATCACCAGTAGTTTTGTAGGCTATCAGTTCTACACATCTATCAGTGCTGTTGAAAAACAATGAGCAGCAGTTTTTCTTTCCAAGATTTTGTCATTCCAGAACATTTTGTTCACCTCTGACCATCTGCCAACTGGGTGACTCACTTGGCTATCACGGGCAAGCAGGGGAAGTGAGCATGTTTTATTGGGAAAACAAATGTAGGGGAGAGGTGACAGCGGTCAAAAAAAGCCCAGGAGATGTGTTGAAATGATCAAAAAGTGGGCAAATTACGCAAATGACAGCAAAAGGCAAGACTGCTTGCAAACCTTGCGTGCCTAGAAACGATGACATAGCAGCTATCTTACCCGAACTGGCTTGAGAAAGTCCAAATTAGACAGGAAATGGCTCTGGGCCTTGTCCAGCCATTCCCTGGAGGATTTGCAGATGATTTCTTGCGTCAGACGGGAAACGTTGCGGTCAGCGATATGCACGAACTCTTCCAGGGGTGTAACGTTGCAAAGGTCTCTTAGATGAAAGCCAAAACCTTTTGTCAGAACCTGGACGGAAGAAGGAAACAGAATTTAATATTTGATCGGAACTGGAATTTATTGGTACTTTTATTCCACAATCAATTACACACTCAGGTTTTTAGAGGACATTCAAAAGACAATAATTCAATTAATAATATATTTCTGACTCCATGCTAATCTTCTTCTGTTATCATTCATGGTGCATTATGCATTTTTGTATATATCGTAAACAAATATATGTCCTCTAGATGTTATTGAACTACTTGTCTTACTTCAGCTACCGTATTTTCCGGACTATAAATGGCACTTAACTTTACATTTTGTCAACTTGTATTCAATGTATTTTATATTTTTCAATTTTGACTGCCGACAGTCGTGTTTTTCAGGCTAGAATGATCTTAAAACCTGTTAAAATCTTACATGAACAGGTGCTTATTTTTCCCAGTGTTTCTTATCTGACTCCTACTTTAACGTATAATGTTTAATCTCGGTTTCTGATCAATTGAAAAACTTCCCCCTGAAAATGCAACTTATATTAATTCTTAATGATCCCATTTACTTTGATTTGCTTTGTACTTTGTGCTTTTGCTTTGTTGTTCTGTCTAATCACCCTCTTGCTACTGTCACAATGAAATTTCCCGAATACGGGATGAATAATGTTGTCCAATCCAAGTCCAGTGTGACTTATTTTTTTCCCTATGTATGTAACGTACATATTTTTGGCTGGTGCGACTTATACTCAGGTCAGAAAATTCTAGTACTATATCAATGGTGGTTGGGGTCCTTTTGGGGAATTATTAGGAAGTCAACTTCCCCTTAAATATTGAGTAATAACCTGGCAGAGTTACTGGAAGCTCATCTTTCCTAATCAATAGACGTCCCGGTAGCGGTGCTGAGTGAAACGGAATCCCATAACAGCAATGCGTCTGCACGTGAGAAGTGATGGGGGATGGGCTACTAAAAAGGAGAAGTCGCGTGACTTCTGCGATCCTTTCTGATGGGATACTTTGAAGCTATGCTGCAGTTGTTGGTGTGCTTCTGCATATGAATTTATATCCGCTGCCGATTGTTGGAAAAATAATTGGCTGTGAATGGAAATGAGTTTATCGCTAGTAACTGTCCTTTTTTTAGCCGGAAGATCTGGCAGTCTAAAGGAATTGGACGTCTATCACGGTTAATGATTTTGAAAATTTTTGAATAAGGTCATGTTAGAGCTGATTTTGGATGATTTTCGTATGATTTTTGGTTCTACGTGGTTTGGACCTGACTAAACCCACCCAGAGTGTTTTTTTTCGATGGTATTATGGGCTTAACGGTCTCCACGAAGTCAAGGTCATTTGTGCATGAGGACTGAGGCTGGGGATTTACGATGATCTCCCATGTGAAAAGGACGCTACATGTTGTACATCTCATTTGGATTCCAAACATAAAAACAACAAGCCGCCATTCTCAACATTTAGAAACGGACCGATACCGAGTGGAGGCAAGAACTTTCTACCTTTTCAAGATTGACATCCGCCTCCACGATCTGCTTTAAGGCGTGGCGAGGAAGTGAGGCGTTGTGATGCAAGAAGTGGGAGAGGGTTTCATTGTCCCTTAAAAAGTCTTTCAGTTTAAAACCTGGAAATAAAAGGAGAAGAAAAAAAACACAAAAATTACGTTACGTTTCCCAACACAATCAAATGACAACAAATTCAATCGGCGATCGACTTTGACAGGCATTTTACACCGTTTCCATCGGATAAAACCATCTTTTGCCACTAAACGCCAAATCTGGATTGGCTTAGATTCCGAGGAGAAAAAAAAATCACAAAATATTTTTTTATTAAACATCTGGTAGACTTTTACTTCTCTAAATGGTCTGACTCAATTCCTTCATTACATACACACATTCTAGGTGACTTGAGGTCATTCAACTTTACTCTAATTCCTGCCAAATGGTTTCTTCCTTTTCACTGCAAACGCCCATAAAATACTCATTGACACATCCCCAAAATAAAATAAGCAGATCTGTCCAATTCATTGACTTTGTGAGCACGCTGTGGGTTCAATTGCGCACTTGCGTTTCTGAGTTGGCTTAAATCTCTGAGGTCAACCTCCATGGATTGCTAATAGGCTCTAATCAGTGTCCCAGTAGGGAAGAAAGTCCCTCATTACAGGGGATACAAGGTCGCAGAGCACTGCCGGTCCTGGCTAATTTTGCACCCTGGGCACACCAAAATATATTATTTATATTAATTACGCTTAAATATAAACATAGGTCTTCATTGACATAATATAATTTTAGCAAAACAGTACAAATGTGGCTATCTATAAACACCTATGTAAAATGCGCAAACCCTAGAGGGCCAGACTAGATATAATATTTAGATTTTTATTATTATAAATGGATTAAAAGAACTGGATTAAAAGCCCTGAATATTTAGTTTTATATACATCTAAAACAATGTTTATTTTAGCTTTTTTAAGATTTTACAAAATGATTTTTGAACTAAAAACAGAAAATATTGATTAAAAAATTACAATTATTGATTTAAAAGGGGGAAAATCAGGAAATTTAATATACATATATACTCTTCATTTTAATTTGATCCTAAAACAGAAAGTTGGAACTCATGATTTACTTTCCCGGGCCACACAAAATGATGCGATGGGCCAGATTTGGCCCCCGGGCCGCCACTTTGACACGTGCCCTAGACCACAAAAATAGGCAAAAATAAATAAAAAATCATAAAATATCATTCGAATTCAGCTTGTACAGTAACAGATGTTTTAGATGTATTTTTTACGTATTAAATTGTGTTCTGGATGGTCAGATTGAACCTAAAATTTGACTTTTCTCACGAGCTGCTGCTGGTCTAAGATGTTGAAAACCGTCAGGCAGTTTTGTTTCCTTTTTCAAGCCTACCGCAAACTTCTTCCTTCATTTTTGTTGTGAAGGTGGATAATTATAAGCCCAAGATGATGGTGACATGACCGAACAAGATTCTGGCAGCGCCTGTTTTTGTTTATAATCCAAACAGTAGTTAAACATCACCCCTTGGCAACCAGTGTCATTACTAAAACTGGTCCGGGAACCCAACAGAACTTTGTGGACTGTGAAATTAATGATGTTCTTTCATAATTGTGAATTTCGCAGTAGAACGTGTCAGAAAATGAGGAAATTGTCTGTTGTAATCCAGCCTGGTCAATATGCTGTGTACACATTTACAAAAGTGGAAGGACTTTTATATAAGGTTAAGTTGATGGTTTTCATTACACATTTCTTAGGAGAAAAAAACAGTACAATGTTTAAAAACAGAATTTTGTCTATATTCTCAAAGAGCAATTCTATGCAAAATATGTATGTATAATTTAAATTATGTTTGTTACTATAAAAAAGCAGTTTGCCACTCAAAAGGTCACAAATTAAAACCACTAAATGTGTATAGAACAAGTGACTATTTTTGGTCATTTAAAAAGATTAATCATCATTTGTAAAGTAATACACTGTTAATATAAATTACCCAAATTTAAATGAATAAAAACAGAACTACACACTGGTTAACAACCAAGATAATATTCTAAAGTAGTTGTTTTTCTATAGAATTTAATTCAGTGAACACATTCATGGCGATAGACGTCCAATTCACTTGAACCAGGAAGGCTGGCTGTGAATGCTCATGTTTCAGCCAATGAATTTCTTTAAAAATAATAATAATCTATGCATGAAAGGGATAACCACCACTCTAAGACAATGCCAAACATTAATCCTCCCGATTCTGTGTAAATATTTTCCTTCTACTAATGAGTAATTACTGTCTTTTTAATATTTTATTTATTTATTTTTGCTGGGCAGTTACATAATAATCTTCTCTAGCTCTAGATACAAAGAACAGATAGATTATAAACAAGGACAATTATTGTTGCTTAGTTGCATAATATGTGAAAACCAACCTAAGATATACTTAATTATAGAAACTAACTGAGCTGATCATATGATTATTAGGCTCATATTTCAGCAATAAAGTAAAGTCATGAAAATGGAACAAACGTGACCTTGTTCATTCATCTTGCCTGTCTTTATGGTGGCTGAAGCTGAAGCAGTTACGTATATGATGCATACCTGTCAACCTCTGCCGATAACTGCCCTTATAAATGATTATGATTCCCCTTACAAACCCTCCAAAAACCTTACAAACACCGTACGAGTCGTACGACTCGTACGGTGTTTGTAAGGTTTTTGGGGGGTTTGTAAGGGGAATCATAATCATTTATAAGGGCAGTTATCGGCAGAGGTTGACAGGTATGTATGATGTGAGTGACAGTTTGTGAGGGTGTTTGGCGCTATTGAAAAAAGAAAAATGGTTTGGTCAAATCTGTTTTATGGCTTATTTTCCTGCAGGGCATTTTTTTTAATTTCAAAATGTCTACGCCAAGTCTGCCCAGTGAAGGCGACAACAAGACGTTATCTTAGAAACGCAACCTTTCCGAGAAGCCAAGGTCGTGGCTGCGGATCTTTTCTTATCTCAGCTGTTCCGAATGTTGTAACATTTTAAATAGTCATAAAACTATGCCTAGAGTTTGAACGTCTGCTGCTTTCACTAAGTGCTACTGTCGTGACAAAGTGAAGATTGGAATCTGGGTTACAAAATAATTGTCAGGGTGGGATGTGTATGCAAGACTTTGCTCTATTGGCATGCAGTATCAAAAGCAACAAATGTTCCCTCTCCCCCTTTTCCGGCCCTCCCGTGCTGTCGGGAGCTGATAAGAAAACAAGCTGTGAATATTTGTAGTACAAGTTGTGAACTGGGACAATTTGCATCATTTTGCTCTTCAGTCTGTTTCTTTACTTAAAAAAAAATGACCCTTGAAAGTAGGCCACAAAAAAATCAATGTGTTGAAATTTTAGACATATCAAAATAGATGCTTGATGCAAACTAGTTGATGTGTGAATATATATTGATTAGATATACATCCAAATGCCTTAGGAATACATTTTAAAATATTGGATAAATAATCATTATTTCTTAATGCTCAATTTTTTCCATTGGAAGAATTTTGTTATTAATTGATGGTCATTTAAAAAAAATGGAATTATTGAATCCATTTTGAAGTTGATTTTTTTTTCATTAAAAAGTAGTCAGTTGTATTAGGTGTTTTATATATATATATATATATATATATATATATATATATTTAATTTCAGTGTTTGTTGTATTTTCAATTTAATTTTCCATGCTTTTTTCAAAATTACAGTACATTTGTATTTTGGGTGTCCAATCCATTTGAAAAGGGAGAGTTGACAGCTTTCAAATATATTGAACACATAGAAATAATAAATTTGTCTCAATCCATCACAGAAGGGCATTGAAATCTATGTTTTAATGATTTGAACCTTTTAGAAAAGTAGAAAAAAATGAAATCCCCTTTGTTGGAAGACTTGTGTCAAAATGTTCTTGTTTTCTATTCCATTTTCTAGTGGAACAGTGCGCTCATGCACGACAAAAGTACAGTACACAACAAGCTGATTATGAAAGTGTTCTTACGGGCAGTGTTCTTCTGCAGCTTGTGGAGGGCCCTCAGCAGTTCTCGGTAGCCTTCGTAACTTTTATCGTTTTGAGTGTACAGAAGGATCTTTTTGGCGTCGGTGAGCAGTCGTGAGATTCTACAAAAGAACAAAGTACACGGGCAAAATAAGACTTTGTAATCCAATAACAATCCATTGCAATGATAGAAAAATGTCTGCCGGCATGCTGGAATGCTCAAACTAACCCGACCTGCCATGTTTTCATAAGACCTAGGTAAAAAAATGGAGTTATGATTATATTTCAGCGGCGGTCCGTGCATTTTCTAGCGACGCCTTCAGCGAATCACTCTAACCCTCAAAAACTATTTTATGGCTCTAAAACCTCTACTGGAGCTGCAGCTGCAACACATAAAAAATAATCAATAATAACCTTATACAATTGAAATATTATTTAGGAATATTGCCATATTTTACACAGCAAAAAATCATTTTTAACTATACACAATATCCATTCTCCTTTCTTCCTTCTTTTCTATCACCATCGAAGCTAATGCTGCAAGTGGAGCCTGTCCTGTTGTATTTCTGGCATACGTTTTTATTCGATTTAGTGCTGAAAATGTTCATTCCCGGTTGTGACAGATTTGCTTGCTTTGGAGTTGTCCGACATTTCTTAATGATGTCCAGCTTTTTTTCTTGAAAAGTCCATCTTTAATGGCTTTAAATCAACACAACAATATATTTGCTTGTGCAGCTCGCTCCAGATACAGTTTGGTAGCTCTGGCTAATCCACTCTATCACTAGCCAATCATAGTTGGTGAAAGCGATGACGTATCCCTACGCCTGCGAGAAGGCAATAACGTATCCCTACGCCTGCGACAAGGCATTGTGGTGTTGCCAACTCGAAATCTGATTGGTTAAAGCAACAGTCTTATCAACGCTTGTTTAATGCAGCAGAGCCTGCAGAACTGATTGTGAAGGCCTTGAGGCAGATTTCTGACCCTGGCAACAAATAATGGCTGAAATGTGATTGGTTAAATGCTTCAATATGAAAACACACATCTGGAAGCAGTGCAACCAGGGGGAAAAGCAATGAAAAGAAGCTAACAGACAATTTGACTTATTTAATAAGTATTGATGGACAAAATATAATATATGATTCAGATATTTCTTAGGCCATAGATATATATTTAGAGTTATGACTCACATGGAATCATTGAAGTTGCCCACCACCCCAGGACTCTCTCCAGGGGTTGGATTGCGGAAGCAGGGGTTGTTGGCGTTGCAGACGATTCCTTGTACCCAGGGAAGAGTCCCCGCTGAAGGCATGGCTTTGTTTGGGAAATGACCTGGAGCCCCAAAAAATTTGAGAAAAAACATTCACAAATATAAAAAATATACAAATAGCCATGGCAATCATGAAATATTGCCATATGAATATTTTGCAAAGTCATACCAGCTCAAATTCAAAGAAAAAAAAATACATTCGTAAATCTGACTAAAGCCCAAGACATGGTTTTAATGAATCTCCACTTTTTTGTTCCTAGACGTCTAATCCATTTTAAAAGGGAGAAGCCAGCAGCGAACGATTGCCAGCAAAATGCTTTTAGTCAATTACTGGGACGTGTCCTTCACTTTGACACCCCCTCAGTCAATGTGTACTGATGCAATTTAATGATTGCATTTCGCGGAAGACCCCCAACACATGTCCCAATAGGACTAACAAATATTGACATACCCTAAACATGCATCCTACAACTCCAATATTGATTATACTCAGAAACTATAGGCTCGTGTGTAAACAAATTTCGTTCAACAAACTCCACCAACCTTCTTTTTTTTAAAATATACCTTAAAAACCTCTATTTCAACGGCATGCCGTTCTATTTTTCAAACTTTCCCCCATAGTGCCGTTCTATTTTTCAAACTTTCCCCCGTAGTGCCGTTCAATTAGAGCAGGGGTAGGGAACCTATGGCTCGGGAGCCATATGTGGCTCTTTCTATGGGTGCATATGGCTCTTCACTAACCTGGGAAGTAAAATATGGAAATCACTGGTGAGAGAGCTGAGTCCCGTGCATAATATAATTGATACTGATTTATTAGCAACAGCATAACAATGTTGTCAAAAGAATTCAGAGACTTTTTGTACTTTAAAAGTGGTGAAATGACCCCCCCAAAAAAATCACACATTTTCATGTATTTTTACTTTTCAATTCTGAGAATGGCTCTCAAGAAATAACTTTAGAAAATATGAATTGTTTAGGGCTCTCTCTGTCAAAAAGGTTACCAACCCCTGAATTAGAGGGTGCCGTTCAATTAGAGGGTGCCGTTCTATTTTTCAATTCTTCCACCAAGGTGCCGTTTTATTAGAGGTGCCGCTCAAATAGAGGTTTTAAGGTAAATATAACTTCAAATATTAACATCTTTTCATAATCACAGGGAAATATCATTTATTCAAATAGTGGAAGTCATTCTTACACTCATGCTGCTCGTATGGTGGATAGTGCATTCGAACCGAGATGAGAATGAAGAAGATAAACAGGGGCCAGATAATCTCAATCAGCAGCTGAATCTGAGAAAAAAAAGACATAAAAGACATAAAAGTCAATTAGCACAAGTTTACAGGAGTCATGAAATTCACATTACTAAACCTGTCTTTATACACCACTTCCTAAAATCATTTTAATCAGGCATAACAACCCATCTACGCAAACAATAATCCCGCCATGAGACAGAGAAGTAAAGTACAGTATATATAGGTTAATGAGAGGACACAGAGAAACAAGTCTGTGGGGGGTTTTAGAAGCCTGCCTTTTCTGTCCATCTGTTCCATACGGCTGCTAAGTCTGAACAGGCATGGCAGACAGTTCCCAGAAGCGTTAGGAGGGATAAAGAATAAAGACATTCTTCCCGGGAGTTCACTATTTCTTTGTTGAAAATCACTGGGCTGGAAATGAAGCATCCACTGCCATCACTTGAGGGAAAAGTTACTTCATGATGGGGGGGATAAAGGACTATTGTATGCAAATGAAACACTTTGTTTGGATACAAGTCAGCACTGTATCAAGGCTCCATGTGATTGATATAACTATGAGTGGACAACAGCCTGCTCAAGATGGTCACTGGATAATGGAGTCAAGTGAACTTGCATAATCTCCATTTTGGATCCTGTACTATCAGCTCTTTGCAGTTTCTTCCATTTTGACCAAAAAGGGATTCCACAAGTAGGCCAGAATGACACAAAAAAACATGATAATCATAAAATGAGGGAATTTAGAATATTTTGAGCCCAGAATGACCCCAAAAAAAACTTGATAATCATAAAATAAGGAAATTTAGAATCTTTTATGAGGCCAAAATGACACAAAAAAGATGATAATCATAAAATGAGGGAATTTAGAATATTTTATGAGGCCACAATGACACAAAAACATGATAATCACAAGATGAGGGAATATTTTAAGAGGCTATATCGTCAAAATAAACCACATACAGCATCACCAATGCTAGATTGACTCTCTACTCACGGTTTGGGTTAGGTTTAGAAACTTGATAATCATAAAATAAGGGAATTTAGAATATTTTATGAGGCCAGAATGACACAAAAAACTTGATAATCATAAAATGAGGGAATTTAGAATATTTTATAAGGCCAGAATGACACAAAAACATGATAATCACAAGATGATGGAATATTTTAAGAGGATATATCGCCAAAATAAACCACATACAGCATCACTAATGCTAGATTGACTCTCTACTCACGGTTTGTCTTCTTCGGTAGGTGAAGTTCTTCCAAAGCAGTAATCCCAATTGAGCGGAAACCGCCATCACACTTTTTTCTGGAGCTCAGCGAGAGCACGCCGCCCCAGCTCCTCACTGTCAATCCACGCACAAATAAACAAGAAGAGGAACTCTTACTTACAAGAACACACTTGAAAAATGTCTCTTTGAAGAGAAGACCAACGCACACGACTTATTTTTATAGGCAAACACCTATTTTTTTTCCTGGATAGCCTGCAAGTTAATGTTCACATCAATAGAACTGCTTATTTGGTCACCCCACATGTTGAGATAAATCTGATTGGATGGGAGCGAGGAGGACAACACAAATGTCTATAGAGGGCAAAAGGATGCACAAACAAGGTGGGGAAAAAGTACTTGGTTGAACATTCGTTTGGGGGGAATAAAAATAAAAATTAAGTTAATATTGGTGATATTATAGCTTTGGACCTAAATATAAAAACAATGCTTCCATTTTAGTAGTCAATAATTCATTGAATCTAATCAAAAGCTGAAAAACATTCAAAAAACATGATTTTGTTGAGTTTTGCTTTTTCCCGGAATGCTTTAAATGTTGCAATAAAGACCAACAGAAACATCGGTATACACAAACAGCAAAAAATGACCTGTGGACATTGTCTAGTTAAAATCAGTTTAATACTGTGAGTCATTCAATTTAATAGAAAAGCTCAGGAGATATTTAACTATCTTTTTACCACTGATTCTTCTCATGTTTTAGACACTCTTTGAAATCAAGTGACTTTAGGCAGAAAAAAAACCCACAATTAGTCTTTCATTTAAAAAAAACTGTATCTCAGAAGTCTTTCATTAGAACGAGTCACCCAAGTCGCAATTTGATGTGTTATAAAAGCTTTTAACCAAAACCACTTTGACGTTGAAGAAAAGTCTTCCTCAATTCCCAGAGCAACAGTTCTGTATTTAAAACTTCCTGTTAAAAATTTGAATAATTCCTACAGCATAAACAGTAGAAATAAAATACAGTGCGACCATCTTGAAAACAACAACCCCAATAAAAATGTGCTAATCTTCTGATCATTTCAATTTTGGAGAAAAAAAACTAACTATAAAGCTTTTGTGTACTTAATACTATGTCATGTATATGTCTATCCATCTATTAATTTGTTCTGTATGTTTGACCCTAAGATATTTATCATGTATCATCATTATGCTGTGAACCATACAGCATTTATTTTGACCTTGATTCTAATTATTCTACGGTTTGTTTAAAGAATAATACTATATTAATTTTTAGACAAATCTAAACATCAACTCACTTGGCAAATATTTAGTTTTAGGTGCTGCCAGGTAGATATTTATTTACATTTATTTATTTATTTTGGTGAAGGAGGATTGGTGCAGCACAACAGCGCCCTTAGTGGTAAACAAAAAAAAAGCTCAATTTTATACTTGTTTACCATCAATTCTTAAGTGTTGTACCACATTTCCCGATGGCAATGAATTCCTTCTTTGAACGAAACATTTAACACGTCAACACTTCTTGTTATAAAAACAACAACAACAGTATGCATATTTCAAATGTAATAAAACAGAAACAAACGACCCAGCAATTGAAATAATAATTTGAAAGGCATTAAAAAAACAAAAGGGGATCGGCAAATTCATGTAAAAACATTTTATGCCTGACAAAACACATTTACAAAGGTGTAACATATTCCATTTAATTTTGGTCAAGTGAAAGAATGTTAATTGCTAATTTGTGTTGATGAGGTTACTGTCGGTCATTTAACGTCTTTTGTGTTTACACGCTAGTGTGTCAATTCGTATGGATGTGCACGTCAAAGGAACCAGTTTTCTAAAATAAAAAGCACACAACCTTACAAAAGGTGATGAACTGCAGCCACAATATCGTTTTTGGGGGGGAAACCCATCAAATAATGCCTCCAAAATGAATATTCAGCATATTTATCCCATCGAGTCATTTTCTCGAAAGTTACATCCGTTAACCTTGGTCAACAATACCTGTAATTATTTATTTCGACAGTAACTGACCGGAAGCCTTTATGCCTGACTATCCGTTAACTTAACGTTCAGCCAACTCAGCGCAGAAAAGACACTGACATCACAATATGACAATAAAGAAAAATAAAACACAAGCCCTTTTTAACCCTTGTTTTTTTTAACACACACACAAATATTTCACTCAAAATGTCCCTTCAGCAAAATGACATCCTTCTAAAACCCTGCTCTTTCAAAACCCCATTTATTTCAATGACCACTCACTAACTAAAAAAACAAAAACAACCAAACAAATTGACTTAAAAACTAAATAACCTCTCAACAAACACTCACAAAAATTCTGACTACAATGCAAAAACAACCCCCATTCCAATTTTGTCACAATAAATGCAGATACATAAAAAACGACAAATTCCAAAAAGCCCAAACTCACCCAGCGTTTTCCTGAATCTGTTCTCCCGTTATCCCTTCGCATCAAAACGACTTGTCCAAAGCACTTAAAAGAAGCAAAAAAGACAGGAATAAAGAAAGGTACTCCTACTGGTCCGTTGTAGAGCTTCGCATCTGTGAGTCTAAATCAAAGCAAACAGTAGTTCAACCCCCAACCGGGTTTTATACCGCTGCTCAATGCGGAGCAGAAAGCAGCAGAGGTAACTAGCGGTCATCGCAAACTGCCTCTATCCCATATAAGGAGCGCACGTGCCCAGTCAAAACATCACTTAAAGGGCCAGCATCATCCTACTTTCGACGGGTTCCTTCGTCCAATGAGCCGTTTTGTAATTAAGAAAATGTAGTAATACACATCTAACATATCATTCCTCACGTTTGCTCCTGCAAAGCAATATTTTTTCCCATAATGCACTTTGGGTAGTTACTGATGATCTATGATGATTATAGGGAATAATCAGATCTACCCTCAAAATTGATCTATTTTCAACTTGATCCATGCAGTAATTCAGGCATATGAACAGGTGCAAACTAAGGAAATGGATCAAAAACTTCACTGCTGTTAGAGGTTATTTAATAATTTTATGAATTAAGTCATGGCAGTGATTGGAGACTCTAAATTGGCCTTAGATATGGGTGTGAGTGCGAATGGTTGTCCGTCTGCTTGTGCCCTGCGATTGGCTGGGCACCGATACAGAGTGTCCCCCGCCTCGGGCCTGAAGTCAGCTGGGATAGGCTCCAGCACCCCCCGTTTTTTTTTGAAGTGCACAAAGAAGATAGCATCTGCCAGTGATTATCTACCCTGCATAGCCTTGTTTGACTCATTTACTGGCCACAGTCAAATGCCGGGAAGGTACATACTTGTGCTTTTCGTCATTTTCGGTGAGTGGATATAGATATAATTGAAAAAAAAAAACATCTCTGTGGACTTGACACGTGTGGTTTAACATTTTTTGAAAATGGGAACACACCAATATTTCATTTTGGTTTATCTGACATAAATGTGCTTTTCTTTGTATACATTTTGGTAAGGCCTGCACACTATAGAACGAGTGGGCCAAAAGACAATTTCAGGATAATTGTTGTGAAATCTACTTGTTGTTTATGGAACATCATTAAAAGTGGGTCATTGATTAGAGAGATTTAGCATTTAATCCATCAAAGAAGCCCTAAAACTGCATAATTGCAGATAACAAGCACTTTAGTTAACTGAATTAACATGTTTAACATGCCATGCTCAAGCATTACTGGCTGGGAAACATTGTTTTTTTTTGCTCTTGCTTCTGTATTAATGCTTTCCATGAATAAATGTGTGATCAAATTCATTTGGATTTACTCATCATTACTTTCTTCCATATTAAAAATGACTTTTGACAATGTAGGTTCCTTTATTTCATCCCATTTTATATTTTCCAGGCCTCTCTTTTAAACAAAAACAGGAACAAACCATCGGTGTGATGATTTAGAATGCGTTTTTGGGGGGTCTGGTTTTTGTAGCAGTCATTAATGTCTCAGCTATGACATGCTGAACTACCCAATTCCCCTGATTGGAGAACAGTCCTTCAATAGGACAGCGACAGATGAGGCATGCACTAAAGGCCAATGAGATTATGAGTCAAAAGCCGGTTAGGAGTGTCAGGGTGATGGCTATTTCCTAACAAAAAACCCTCAACTAAAAAGACTTAGAAAACACTCGGCCGAAAAAACGGGTAAAAACAAAATGGACATACTTTGCTTCATAACCTTAAAAAAAATCCTCATGTGAAGTCAGTAAGATGAAGCAAAATACTGCAAGAAGCATTTTGAATCTACAGACGTTTACTTAACCTTTTCCTTCATTAAAATGTTTACTATGCAGTGTTGGAACACATGTCTTGCCCTGTGGCACATATCTGACAGTTCTGCTCTATTTGCGGGAAGAAATAACACACTAGCAAACATCTGAGAGGACCTATAACCTAAAAACCAACTAAGAGTCTGCCAAGTGTCCTGTTTACAAAATTTCAGATATTTCCCCACTTGTTTTACTGTTACAATGTCACAAACTTGAAGTGATTGCAAATGGCAACTTTCTGAGTTGAGAAACAATCAATAACGTTTCATTTTTCTGACCAAAATTACAGAATCCTTCAATTCATAGGGGAAAAAATGTGGATTTAGTTTCCCATAGATTTATTCTAGTGATTCCAAAAGCCAGGAAGTTGCTATTTGGAATACAATGTTAGGTCATGTCAGTGTTCTGCTGTTTTTTTAATATACGTACACAATTAAACAACTGTGTATACAGAATGTGAGACTGTTAAGTCCATAATAATTTGCCATTGGCAATATATTTATACCCAAACTAGCTGTGATACCTACTTAGGGACATTAAGCTTTTAATTTCAGTGTCATCCTTGCAAATGATGATGACACTAAAATCTAGGCTGCATTATCCACATTTACGACAATAAGTGGAGCACTGGTGGAAACAAAAAAAAACATATATATAAAACAATGGTGTCATATAATAAGGCGACGCCAAGACAAAACCTCAAAGACACAAAAGAGGATGGAAAGGTTTGACCGATAGTAACCCCAGAGCTGTGAATGAAAAGGAGGGGAGCTTTGACCGATAGTAACCTCACCACGCATTAGAAAATGGAACAGAGCAGGTAGATGAGACATCTCTGCTTTAAAAATGTATTATAATTAAATTTTTTTTACATAGGCGTTACGTTTTGTCTATGACTTCATTGCTTTTTGCATATTTGAACTGTGGCGTCTTTAAAAGAAGGCGTAAGGAAATATAATTTAAGAGCAAATTTTAAGAAAGGGAATGTTTATTATAACCCAAAAAATCAATCAAACAAACAATTAAAACGACTTGTGAAGGAACGCTAGGTAAAATAAATAAAGTATCCTTGAGTCTATATCCGCTTCAGGGGTGGTGTGTTTGATGTAATCCAATTGCTGTCGGAAAAATGGAAACTAATTATATATTACAGTATTTCCACTAAATCGGGGGTTATGAAGACGTCTTTCTTTGAGAATATGATTCGAAAATTGAAATGCTTAACGCTTCTTAAAAAACACTATTTATCTTACAAAGTTGTGCACTCACCTAAATTTAGCTATGCTCTAAATCAAAGGAGGTAAAAGATCAAATTTAGCTTTGCTCTAAATCAAAGGAGGTAAAAGATCGACCCTCTGTGACAATCTATGGAGGTTATGTGCTAAATCTTAAAACGTTTTCAACGATTCAGCTGTCTTCGCTTTCGTTTCAAGGCAAAAGTCGAGTGAGTCACAATTCGAAAGGAGGATTTCGGAGACGGTGGAGAGCATTTGAACGCGTCTTAATTTGACCGAAAGTTACCTCGCACTGCAGCCTGGAGAGAAGTGGGTGAAAGGGGAATGATGTCATCGGCTGCCCGAGGACGGCTGGGAGAACAACCAATCTCTGAAAATAGTTACAAGGCAAAATTAGGAATGAAGGAGTTATGTATTTTTTGGTGATTTAGCATGCTCCAAGGTCCGTGAGCAGAAAAAAGTATGCATCATGGATAACGAAACATGGCTCTAAAAATCTAGGATGCTTACACCTGGGACCATGGGATGCTTTGTGGCCCCGTGGTTCTAAAATTTTGTGTGGGATGAAATAAAAGCAATTAAAATTGAAGTACATGCACATTTTAGGCACTGAATAAAGCTCAAATGTCGGCTACAATTTTACAGAGTCGAAAGGTGAGTGTATTGTTTTCCATAATGGGTCCAAGACACAGTTGTGTGGTAAAGTTAACACATGACATTTAAAAAAAAAGGAAACGAAAGATGCAAATCTGAACCTTTTCCACCAAACTTTGCTAGGGAGGCGGTGCGCAAATTTAGAATCTGGAGAGGAGAATGCATTATGTGTTGCATAAAAGCCAGTATATTTGTAGTAGGTGTTCAGTTTTTGTTGTTGTATAATGTGTCCAGGTAGTGGGCAATGGTTTGGAACTTAGTGCTGACCTCACCATTGTGATTTGTGAGGGTGACAAAATGCCATTGCCACTATGTTGTGAGTACACACAGGCAGCATAGGGTAAAGGAATGACATATATTTATGAGCCATCAGTTGAGTAAATACCAACCAAATAAATAAAGTACATACTAGGTTATTGAGAACAACAATGCCGTACAAAAAGCAAAACTAAAGACAAATATACCATACTTATGCATGAAACACATCACCCCTTATGATACACTAGATTTAATGATGAGGTAGTTCATTTGAACTTAAAGTACCACTCTATTTATGAATAACCATCAATTTTCTACTGGCAACGGTTCGATGCAGTCAATATCAGCTGACACATTCAAATCACAAAAGCACAGGGTTGCACATTACACGCAAAAATATCTAATGATATATATGGGCCCCATTTTTATTCCTACTTTGTTTCAGTCAAATGTCTAAATTTCATTTTGATGTGCTTATAAACAGGAGTTGGAGAGTGAGAGAGTATAGGATGCAGTATACTGTCAAAGCTAGCATACAATACAGGAACATCTATATAAAATGCTTAACCTGACAATTCATTATTCAATTTATATTAATGTATGATGTTTTTATTTTTTTAAATTAGTGGACCAATTGTCTTGGAGTAGTTGCTCTAACGTTGTCCACAGATAACCTTGTGCTTGAAGGTTTTAAATTACACGCACTCATGCACTCACACGCTATTACAGCACCGCTATGTTGTCATTCCCAAAGGAGATCTAGCACCTATTTTAAGAAGTAGGATGTGATAAAGAAGGCCAGGGAGTGTATTGTAATATACTGTAGGGAGTCAATTTGCACAGTCCTCTCCAGTCATTTACACTACCTATACGTATCCCCTGGAAAGGCATCCAATCAATGTTAGAACATTGCAACTATAGCAATGCAACATTAAAGTGCTAATTAAAGATGGGATCAATATTATTTTATAGAATACACCACAATAATTCAAGACTTTTTCATCAGGATGAAATTATTACATACCTTATAATACTTCAAGTGGGCTTTTACAAGCTCTAGTCTTACTTTTGTCAGTATTATCCAGTTGTTAGCCAATGAGGGACGTGCATTTTTCAAGGTGGATATTCTATTCTAAAAAATAAAAAATGTCAGTAAAGCCCCTGTAGCTGAAGCTCAAAGAGCAGCTGCTGCCTGAGTGTGTGTGTGTGTGTGTGTTGGGCAGTAACCTTTGGTAATTTTTATATATTTTGTGGAAAAATTTAGGCTATTTGAACAAGAATGGAGGCATTATTAACCTGCGAAATGGTGTCAACAAGCATGTATATCAGGTATTGACTCAGGTGAACCAATAAGAGAGGGTGGATTTCAAAGTAAACATATCATATGAACTCTGAATTACAGTCAGCCCAAATGATGATGTTCAAAAAACCATAGCAATGCACCCTTCTATCCTTGTCAAATTTTAGAACTATTTCAATACTGTTTACATGTTTCAATCCATTATTTTCTGGGATCATATATAGAGCATGCTATAAAAAAAAAAACCTTAATTATTCTGTAAGACAATGAAGAAACAAAGATCGACTATATTTTGGTCTGCTGAGCTTTCTTTTGCGGCTCTTGAATGAATGTTAATGTGAAGGAAGGATGGAAAAAAATTAGACGAAACAAGAAAGATATGATAAATTGTATCAAATAAGCAAAGAAAAAAATGACAGTTCTGCCACAAAAGCATTGTGCAGACACCCCTCTATTTTTGCTCCCCCTCATGCTGCTGTTGTTGCATCCACGTGAGGGAGCACATGCAAGTGCGGAGGGGGGATTCTTAGAGGGATCTGAGATGTAGGGATGAGGAAAATGAAAAGGATCAGCATGACCGCAAACTGCAAGGCCGTATAATCTACATCCAAGCGTTAACACTTACTTCTACGGGTTCTTTTAAAATGACAATTTCTTTGTACGTAACATTTTGTCTGTGGAATCTGTGAATCGTGAGAAACCACAAGCCTTAACTTACTAAAACTTAAAAGTAAGAACACAGTGTGTCAAAAAAGTATTTCCAAACCATCTTACATTATTTTTGATTTGGATGGTTTCTCAGTTTCATGTTTAAGATCATCTAGCACACCTGTCAAAGTGGCGGCCCGGGGGCCAAATCTGGCCCACCGCATCATTTTGTGTGGCCCGGGAAAGTAAATCATGAGTGCCGACTTTCCGTTTTAGGATCAAATTAAAATGGAGTATAGATGTATATTAAATTTCCTGATTTTCTCCCTTTTAAATCAATAATTGTAATTTTTTAATCATTTTTTTCCACGTTTTTAGTTCAAAAATCATTTTGTAAAAAGCTAAAATAAACATTGGTTTGGATCTATAAAAAACTGAATATTCAGGGCTTTTAATCCAGTTCTTTTAATCCATTTATAAAAAAAAATCTAAATATATCTAAAATGGTCCGGCCCACATGAAATCGAGTTGACGTTAACGCGGCCCGCGAACCAACCCGAGTCTGACACCCCTGATCTAGCAGATGTAAATATCAGGCAGGAAAATATAGCTTCCAAATGCTAATTGTGTTGTAAAGGGGAAAAAAGCTACACGATCCTGTGTTAAAAAGTAATTGTAATTTCACATCATTCTTGGTAGTGCAATAGGGAACTATAATTTTCATTTGGAAAGTGTGTATGTGATTGTATGAATACATTCTAACATTAAAATCTACAATACAAAGATGACTCATTTCTGCACTACAATAGCTACACTCTGGCGCCATCTCCTGCCCTATACAAGGATTACAAGTCATCTTGAACGTTGGATGATGGCTTTAACGACACACATTTTTAATTTCATCATCTTCATTCCTTTCCTTATATAATACCTAACATCATGGATATCTGAAATGACTATAAATCACAAATCAGACGACCCATTAACATTATTGCATTATCCAAATGTGCTCAGCAGTGACCTCTAGTGAGCAAATTTAGAAGTCTGCTTCAACCCCAAAAGAATTGGACGCCTCTCATAGTCAATGGCAGTGCAAGGGATGCATTTTGATTCCCATCACGTGTTATAACAATTCTCCCAGCCTGTGTAGAAACCAGATCTGTTGAAAAATGTCTATTTATGCTTACAACTGTAGTCCATTCATTTCCTTTAAACAATTATCCAACCTGCCATGCAATAGTTTTGACAGCTTGTCCTCAAACAAATAGAAAAAACAAGCAGACAACTAAAAATCGTGCCTCTTTCGACCTTCTCCTCCCGTTCTTTTGTCCTTAATTGGTTGTTCTTCCCACACATCTCAGCAGTTTCCCCTCTTTCCTTTTTCTTCTCACTACGTGTTATGCTTTCATCTGCATTCGAATTGACAACAACAACAAAAAAATGATGCCGATGAGAAAAATTGGAGGAAAAAACCCCATCATTTTCCCCTTTCTAATTTTCACTATGACAACTTAATAAGATTCTCGTTGCCTTGGAAACACCTCACAACACCTTCTTCCTAGCTCAGTCTCTTCTCCTCTCATTTGTCCGTTATCTTTTAATCCACAGAACATTAAAATCCAATGTGCTTTCTGACAAGGTGCTTTTTTTATATCTCTGCAGCACTTGTGGAAATCGCCAAAGACGCCGTTGAGCAATTGGTTTTTCTTTTTATCAGTCCCCAAGGTGAGAGGTGATTAAAAATATCTGGGCGAGAAAATGACTAAAAATCATGTCCGTTAATGTCACGATAAAGACATTCTTAATCAAGCTGATTTTCAATTTATTTCGGTCCTGACCTTGTGAAATGACTCATAATATCAGTTTGGCTGATCTTCTCTTCACCCATGTTCAAAGGAGAAAAAGTTTAGAGCAAAAGGGTAAATAAACTGCTATCATATTCTATATTATACATACATATATTATATATTTTTTAAAGACAAGTTGGATAGGGAGTTTTAAACCCAAATAAAGGAGACCATAAAAAATAAACAATAGGAACTGCACTTCACATTGATTTCTAATAAATATTTTATACCCTGCGGTTATTCAAAATGGAAATTCATGTTTTAACAATAAATTGCTGTGGATGTTGTCAAATAGTTTCAAATTGATCAATTCAATTGATTCCAAATACTCTTACTTCATACATTTATTACTTTACTTTTTAAATAAAAGCACAAACTTAAATATTTACTTTTTTGAGAATTTAATTGTTGATTTTATTTGTTTAAATATATTACCGGATCCAACTTTAACCTGCTCAACTGATTCATTTCCACTTTTACTGCAAAATTAAAAAAATACAAAGCTCTCAACACTTTCTTGCATTTAACATATTTACAAATTTTCAAGGCAAAAAAACACAAAAAAAAAAAAAGCTAAACAGATTTTAAAAAACTAACTAATTGGTTAACCTAAACCCTATTGAACATGCATTTTGCACATTTAAAATGAGTCTATCCTTTTCTAGATTTTTCACCCATTTACACCTATATTTAGTTTTAAACATCACTGAACTAGAAATAAAATATTTCCATGAGGGGATAGGTCAAACAATTTTCATGCATAAAATTGCTTCAGTGATTTTTTTTATTCGATAATACAACCCCTTATTACATGCCAAAGTTGAAGTGGTTATGACTCCGTAATTTAAGGGTTTAAAGCAGGGGTGTCAGACTCGGGTTGGTTCTCGGGCCGCTTTAACGTCAACTTGATTTCACGTGGGCCGGACCATTTTAGATATAATATTTAGATTGTTTTTTTTTATAAATGGATTAAAAGAACTAGATTAAAATACCTGAATATTCATTTTTTTTATAGATCTAAAACAATGTTTATTTGAGCTTTTTTAAAAATATATTTTTAGATTTTACAAAATGATTTTTGAACTAAAAACAGAAAAAATGATTAAAAATTTACAATTATGATTTAAAAGGGGGAAAATCAGGAAATTTAATATACATCTATACTCTTCATTTTAATTTGATCCTAAAACAGAAAGTCGGCACTCATGATTTACTTTCCTGAGCCACTCAAAATGATGCGGCGGGCTAGATTTGGCCCCCGGGCCGCCACTTTGACACATGTGGTTTAAAGTGAGTCATTGCAGCATATAGGAGGAAAAGTCTGACAATAATTTGGGAAATGGTCAATAAAAACGTATGTAATTAATATTATCTTGTATTTAGCAATACTTTTGAGCGAAGAAAAGAGAAAAAAATGGAATTAATGATGGGAAGACTATATGTTACACATGCATGCCATCCTTAATACTTTCATTATCCTTTCTTGGAATGATCTTTCCTAACCAAGGCTCATTTTCAGAGCCGGTTTGGAGCCATCTAAAATATTCATAGCATCCCACCCGGTAATCCCAGTCAAGTTAATACCCGCATTGACATGTAAGGTGGCACACAACGCACATGCAGGTTAACATCTGCTGCGTATTGAGCTGTTCAATATTTCACAAGTACGCCAGCACGCCTCTGCTGTCGGCATTCAGGTTACGTTTTTCAGGGCCAAAAAAGCACATTCTTGACTTATTCATGTAACAGAGAAACAAGTTGCATGATGGATGATAGAAGAAAATAATGAAAGTTTGTTTTTTTGTCATGAAGGTGAGAATGGATGAAGGTGTATTATTCATGTGTTTGCTCCATTGAGCTAATTTCGATTGTTTAGTTTTCAACTTTTGGGAGGTATGAACTTCTCAAAATCTCTTTTTCACTTTTTTCCAGACACTCTTGATGTAGTTTTTAATGTGTCGCTGTCCCAGAATGCTCTACTTATAAATGATTTGGTGGATCTTTTCATTATTCTAGCCAAATTGTGATATGCAGGCTGCAGAAACTGTAATATTCAATGTATTCTTTTAATGATTTTACAACCTGAGGCTCTATTTTCTTGTCCAATATTCTTCATTATGTCCATGTTTTGTTAAGAAATATACTTTAACAGTAGTACCTCAACTTACAAATGCCCCGACTTACGAAAAGCCTGAATTTAGTTCCAACATACAAAAGAAATTCAAGTAATAAAAAGCAAAATCTAGAACAAATCATAATTTAATTTAAGAGTTCTCCATCAATAAAACCTTAAAATTATAAATGAACAATGACTTTGTCTTTTGCATGGTTGATGGGAGAACACATTTTTTTCCAATTTTCTTGAACTATCCAGATGCCTTTCTCAATCTTGCCACAATAAATCAACAACATCATCAAAGAAGACAAAAGTCTCGTCTATGCAACCTCAAAAAGAGTTTGGATGAGCGGTAAAACAATATCCACTTGAAAACGATGAATCAGTCAAGCACTAAAAGGAATTTCTCACCAGGTAGAGAAAAAAACATGGAATATGTGGCTTCACTTCAAGAGGCCGTGTCGCATTTTAGTGCGAGAAACAATTTCAACTCAATTTACTTTCTCATTAAACATGTAATTGCACCACCAGATGAGATAGTCATTCAATAAAAAATGTTCAAACATAACTCAAAAGGACAGGAAAGGATAAATTGCGTATCATATCATAGTGTAATGTTGAGAGTGGCAAGGTGTTTATTCCTATAACTATTTTTTTATGCTCATACAGGTATCGATTTTAGTCTGAATGAAGAAAAATGGATTCATTCTGAGATAGAAATAGAAATAGAAAAGAAAACAATAATATAAAAGAACTTCTGAATCAATTCTTGACGTTTGAGTTTCTTTTAAAAGGAGGACAAATTATTGTCATTTAAGTTTTCTTACTCGGTAATCAATGGTCATTTTAAAAAGGGACAGACAAGAGAAGAAAAATATCAATAAAATGCAACATTTCCAGGAATTGACCATCCCCAACTAATCAATCAACCAATCAAACCACAAAGCACTCTTTTTTTTACTGGATCCATCGCAGTCAACCTTTTTATTTACCAGAAACGAGCTTAATAATAGTACAGATGCGCTTGTCATTTCCTAACAACTTGCAAGTAGCATTAATAATGAACAAAAAGCAAGCTCCCAAGTTTAGCATCGTCCTTCAGAAGATATCATAAAAAGCAGATGGGTGAAAATTATTAAACGTGTGGTACGTAACGTTAGCAAGAACTTGTGTATAATTGGCATTTTGTCTTTTGAAGAATCTCGCTCTCCTTCAACTGTCATCCTTTTTAGTTAAGGTCGCTGAATTCATCATTTGAAGTTGTTAAGTTGTGTGTTCACGTGTGTGTTAGTCTGTTTTTTTCAGTCTGCCCTTCCACAACATGTGTTTGATATTCATTTTAATGGCTTAGTAAATCATTTTCTTATCTCTTCTTGTCTGTTTCTCACATCTTTAACCAAAATGGGTACACTTTGATCATTTTGAAAGGGTTTACTTGGTAGTATTTTGTTGACCTATTACGGCACAGGTGTCAAAGTGGCGGCCCGGGTGCCAAATCTGGCCCGCCGCATCATTTTGAGTGGCCCGGGAAAGTAAATCATGAGTGCTGACTTTCTTTTTTAGGATCAAATTAAAATGAAGATTATAGATGTATATTATGTTTCCTGATTTTCCTCCTTTTAAATCAATAATTGCAATTTTTTAATCATTTTTTTCTGTTTGTAGTCCACAAATCCTTTTATAAAATCTAAAAATATATACAAATATTTTCTGTTTTCCACTTTAATATGGAAAATAGTTAAAGAAAAATTTGGTTTCCTTTTGCAATGAAAAACAAATGATTAAATAAATGATTTTACCTTACTAAGAGAAAAAAAGCTCAAATAAACATTGTTTTAGATCTATAAAAAATGGAATATTTAGGGCTTTTAATCCAGTTCTTTTAATCCACTTATAAAAAAAATATCTAAATATTATATCTAAAATGGTCCAGCCCACATGAAATCGAGTTGACGTTAAGGCGGCCCGCGAACCAACCCGAGTCTGACACCCTTGTATTACGGCATTCCCATATAAAAAATATGTCTCTAGTTTGGAAAAATCCAAGTTATAAAACCAGCTATGGAATGAATGAATTTTCCAAGTAGAGCTACCACTGCACATTATTTTTTTGCAGTGTCATATTCAATGCTTGACAGTAGCTTACTTGTGTATGCAAAGCTGCAAGCTGCACCACTTTTCAAGGCAGTAAATAAAACAAAGGGGACAGCAGCATCATTATTAGCACTATAGCTCATATCTTAACAAGTTCATAATGCATCACTCCTTTGTTTTTTGTCAAACGTTCCTCTCATCTCCTGGGTCCAAATTGCTTATAAGTATTTTATATCCTCTTCTTTTATATTATCTTTACGTGATGTTGCTTCTTTGTACAGACTTCATGATGAAATGAAGAAAGGGCAAGTATGGTAAACGTTACTTTTTTGGCTCCCGAAACAGATTCCAACTAATTTTTTTTAACTGTTTTTACTTCCACCCCGAAAACTAGTATTTCAGAACTTTTTAATTTGAATTATATTGTTAGGAAATGTAGAAAAATTCAGTAAAATGAATGACATGATTTTCATCCCAGATATTTCTACCCCTTAAAATAATCTACTTCATGAAGATGAAGAGCCCAACCAAATGATAAATGCGTAGATTTAATTAAAAAAAACAATCAATACAATAAAATTGAATTAAAACACACGCAGGCAATACTAATCTCTTCTAATTTATCTTCGCGCCTTTATTGTTATTCTCATCCAGCACCACGTCTGCTTTTCACAATTAGAGAAACGCAGCAAAAAGGGAAACAAATCAACCGTGCGCACATGAAACTACACACTCACACACATACACTCCGCGAACATCAGTTCAGTCAAGTGGGTAGGACAATCAGAGAACAAGACCATTAGCTTTCTACCTAAAAAGGCCCACGAGGCACTCGAAACAATATTACTATTTCACGATAATTACTGCAAGCATTCGCATTTGTTGTCTTCTGCAAATCCTCTGCTTTTCCCTTTGTTTTAAACTTTCCATTCAAGAATAAAACCTTTGTGTCATTTTTCTCGTACTCAGCTGTCATGTTGTTACCTCATTTTCCTACCAGTGCCCAAACAGATGATTTTTTCCCTATGTGGTACATTAGGCTCCTTTTAGCTTGACTCATTCACTGTAAACTCAAGTTACAGTACTGATGAAATGATATTTTAATTTCAAGTCATGAAATACGTGCGGGCAACACGAATACCTTATTTTCTCGCATATTAGCCGCCTCTGCGTATAAGCCGCATCCTTAAAATTTCCTTAAAATGGTTGAATTTTACAATTTCTCGCGTATAAGCCGCCCGCTGATTCACAATTTTCACCTCCATATTCATGGTTTTAATAGGGAGTACAAATGTGTTACTTTGAAGGGAAATCATGGACGAATTCAAAAAGGATGTCACGTAAGCAGTACAACCAGGAAGTGAGTCCGTAGCAGTTTAGTTTTCACCAAGTCTCTGGATGCAATAATAGCATGAGATACACATCACGCAGGTATCAAGGCTGTTATTTTAATGATTGATCACAAGACCTTCAGTCAGCCTAAACAACAAATGCAATGTGCTGACATGGCAAACACTACGAACACACGTATCAAGGCTACTCGCGTCTGGCCAATCAGAGCACGTTTAACTACCGATAAAAGGTAACATGGCGGCGCCCTGAGCGAGCAATGGCAGGCGTAAGTAAGTGGGTTTTTTCCTGTTTTATGTAAGATATGGTTTATTTTTTTCCTTGAATTTCATTCATAGATGTCAAAATAAATTCTGTTTAGCATTTTATCTGTTTCTATTTTGAAATAAATGACCGTATCAGCCGTATTGTCTTGCGTTATGGCGTTTCGTCTTTGTCACCTTGCAGTTTCGTGCATGCCAAGTCTAATTTGTGCATAAATAAGCCATACCCTTGATTCTGTCATGTTTTTTAGTTACAAATACGTCTAATACGCGAGAAAATACGTTACTCCAATTGAAAATATTGTCCTCCTGGCTAACATTGGCAACAAGTTTGACACTCGTGTCCTTTATGAATGGAAGAAAGACATCAGATAGGCGTGTCGATAGACGTCAGCAATTAAGAGTATATTGGGTACAGTGTCAAGTTTCCTATTCCACGATTGAGGTGCCCAAAAGCATGGAATGTCCTGAAACCCCGTCACCGTGTCATTAAGTTGATTGAACATCACCGTTCTCATCAAGGTGACATTTTCAAGACGAGTTGAACGTGGCTCAGGGCCAATGTTGGAATTAATGCGACGGCCTGTGTGAAGACTTCCACCGGAGCATTTATCTCAATAAAGACACTCCCCCCCCCAAAGACAGGACGCCTGAGAGGAGAGGCAGGCATATTTGGGAGAGGGAAATTACAATAAATGATAGATTGGGTAAGTAATTAGCTCTTTTTAATGACTCCAGAGATATAAAAGGTGGGGCATCTGGAAGTGGGAAGGACTAGTTTGACACAGGCCAAAGAGGCATTTGATGGATGTTTTTTTGTGCTCTGTTAGACCTGGAATAGGGATTACAGAATGAAATATGCTATTAGCCTAAATGCCAACAACTTTGAAGGATCGGCTTAAACTTTTTACCTGTGGTCGAGTGAATCAAAAAAGTATTTCATGCCTTGTTGTAGAGTCATTTAGACTTCAGTATCTATTTTTTTTAGGGGTTAGGCCCTTTAACAGGCAAGGCAAATCAGAAATTTAAAAAAAAAGTCATTTATGTAATGCTAAGATTTATTTGATTGGATTGACCTCCTGTGGATGAATTTTTTTAAAAGAATAGAGTGTTTTTATTAATAATGACGTTCAACTGTAGGGCGTCAAAAGTGGATAAAGCACTACATCACAGGTGTCAAAGTGGCGGTCCGGGGACCAAATCTGGCCCGCCGCATCATTTTGTGCGGCCCGAGAAAGTAAATCATGTGCCGACTTTCTGTTTTACGATCAAATTAAAATGAAGAGTATAGATGTATATTAAAATTCCTGATTTCCCCCCTTTTAAATCAATAATTGTAATTTTTTAATCCATTTTTTCTGTGTTTTTAGTTCAAAAATCATTTTGTAAAACCTAAAAATATATTTAAAAAAAGCTAAAATAAACATTGTTTTAGATCTATAAAATATGAATATTCAGGGCTTTTAATCCAGTTCTTTTAATCAATTTATTAAAAAAATCTAAATATTATATCTAAAATGGTGCGGCCCACATAAAATCGAGTTGACGTTAATGCGCCCCGCGACACCCTTGCACTACATGGTAGGGGAGTGGGTTTGATAAATGAGGCTGATGAGAAAAGGGATATTGTTTTTTTAATTTTTTTAAAATAAGATCCATTTTTTTGAAGGATCCCATTGAGGAATATTATTTTCAGCTTTTGAAGAAACCGGCTTTTTCTCGCAGTCGTTGATTTTATCTCAGCTATGCCGTATTTGCGATAATTGCACCGTCAAGGTATAGCTAACATTTCACAATAAGGAGCAAATGCATTTTGTGTAGGGAACACTATACCACGTTGCTGAGCATTGTGTGAGCGCTTGGTTTTAAGGAGGAGAATGTCAATTTTTTATTATTTTGAGGATCTTTTCGTGTTTCCTCCAGACGAACATTTTCACGCAGATATAAAATAAACATTTGGGAGCAGTGTTAAATACTCCTCCCATGCTTGCAGCTTTAAAGACATCAAAAAGCTCCTTACAATTTCATCATGCTCTACTTTACTATACTCGTTTTACTGGAATATAAATCGGGGACCTTTTTGTGAAAATCTCACAATTGATATATAAACTAACTATCCAAAGGAATCCTTTCAGATTTTATTTGATCTCTTTGTTAGACTGTTGCCTGCCGAGGAAGAGAGAAAAGGGTGAAGAGGTCAGAGTGGTCTTTGGATCGCAATTGGAGCTTTAAAAGACGCATTTTAAGGATCAATATTCGATTTTATGGTCTATTCTGGTGGTGTCAAACTCGGTTTGTTTTGCAGGCCACATTAATGGCAAATAGATCACATGTAGGCTGGACCAGTTTATTTTTGGCATAAAAAGTTAACTTTCCATCAATGGCACTGAAAAAGGAGCATCTACAGCTAGTTTAAGCGAATTGGACATGTATTGTTGTCAATGGCAGGCAATGAGTTCAATTTTTTTGCCTCCTTCTTTTTACACTTCCATTCTAGATCACTTCCAATAAAGTTTGGATCATTTCCTATTGATTTTGAGAGACTTATGCTTCTTTCAGGACAACCCAGCGGGCCGGATCGGACCCCATAGCGCAAGGGTGTCAGACTCTGGTTGGTTCGCGGGCCGCATTAACGATAACTCGATTTCATGTGGGCCAGACCATTTTATATATAATATTTAGATATTGTTCTTATAAATGGATTGAAAGAACTGGATCAAAAGCCCTGAATATTCCGTTTTTTATAGATCTAAAACAATGTTTATTTTAGCTTTTTTTAAACATATTTTTAGAAAATGATTTCTGAACTAAAACACAGAAAAAAATGATTAAAAACTTACAATTATTGATTTAAAAGGGGGAAAATCAGGAAATTTAATATCCATCTATACTCTTCATTTGAGCTTTTTTTTAGTAAGGGAAAATCTCTTTCAATCATTATGTTCCATATTAAAGTGGAAAACAGAAAATATTTTTATATATTTTTAGATTTTACAAAATGATTTTTTAACTAAAAACAAAGAAAAAATGGATTAAAATTCAAATTATTGATTTAAAAGTTGGAAAATCAGGAAATATAATATACATCTATAATCTTCATTTTAATTTGATGCTAAAACAGAAAGTCGGTACCCATGATTTACTTTCTCGGGCCGCACAAAATGATGCGGCGGGCCAGATTTGGCCCCCGGGGCGCCACTTTGACATGTGGACTTTTGGTCCACGAGCTGCAGGTTTGACACCACCAGGCTAGTCTTTGAGTGAGTTGTCTAAGTTTGCTTATGTGCAAATCCAGTGGGAGGGAATCTGAAAAGTAATCATGATTAAGGTTAGATTTTAACTTGTTCAATTTGCTAATCTGATTCCAATTTTGGAGGTGAGTCTCTATGGAACATTTTTTTGGGGAAAAAAAATTGCATTAGCGTTGAGGTTCAGGATCCGCCTTTTGAAGCAACTTCTCCGCTGTGAGAATGAATAATACGACTTATTTCCCACTCTATCCCCACGATTTAGGCAAAGTAAGTTTTGAAAGGTTGCGGTGGGATTGAAGCGACACAAGCAACGGCTGATTTATCCTCATGCTGATTTCAGACATCTGAACGCCAGCCTTCCTATTCAACCTTCCTTTCTCATCACAATCAAACAGAAGAGGAAAATCATTCTCTCTTGGTTTTTCTGTTATCTCAGATGGAAGTCTTTGGTGCACAGAGAGAACATCTATAACAGGCAGCAGTGGTTATGGAGAGACAAAATTGAGAAAAGCGTGAGGGGGAGGGGGAGCAAAACTTAAAAAAATGGAAGACTACTTTATGATACTGCTTCATGCCGCAATGAATTTGTCTCATTGCTATTTGTCTTATCAGTTTAAAGGCCCATAAGCAATGTTCCCTCTAATTTTTTGTTTGTCTGGGCAGAAAGACAACCTCCCTGAGCACACTGAGTACCGGTGTGAGCAACATCATTACTCGCTATGGGCACACACCAGTATCACACCTGCCATAAGCAGGTGCATGTCTACTACACATAAATGATTTAGTAATAATAAAATGTAATGATTAATAGCTATGAAATGGCGGCCCGGTGGATGAGTGGTTCACGCGTCGTCCTCACAGCTAAAAAAAATAATAAAAATAAATAAATAAAAAATTAGGATTTTATTTTGTGCGCTCCATATGATTTGCTGTGCGCAGAGAAGACGAGAGTAGTGCGCAATTGCGCATGCGTGCAGCTTAGAGGGAACATTGCCCATAAGATTTGGGAATGTCAATATGCTCCTTAGGAAAATTGCAATATGACCTTATTATGATTTCTTACAATTAGCCTAGCATGCATTTTTTCAGGATGTGGGAGGAAACCGGACTACCCGGAGATTATTATTATTCATGCATTTTATTAATCATTTATCTGCCTTGTCCTGAGGATCTGCAATTTGTAACTTAGTTTTAGTGTTGTCGCAGGAATGCTAAACTCTTTAGAGATGTAACATTTGAAAATAATGTAATTTTTTAGTGTTATTTCTGAGAGTACAGTGTTTTTGGAGGCATTTATGTGTGCATTTATGTCATGTACTTCACAAATATAGCCTGAAAGTAGTGTTTTTTGAATGCCAAGCTCTTTAGAGATGCAATATTTGAACATTATGTAATTTTTTAGTGTTATTTCTGAGAGAACAGTGTTTTTTTTAGGCATTTGTGTGCATATATGCCATGTACGTCACAAATATTAGCCTGAATGCAGGTTTTCTTTCAAAATCAACTCTCCAAATCATGGAGCTCAGTGAAGAGCATCGAAAAGGTGAAATATGTTTCCATCTCTGTTAACACAGAAGTACTGATGTGATTTTAGCTGTCTGTGTCGTCTCCCATCTTCCGCTAGACTGTCTCCCCAAGGGATTCAAGCGATTAAAGTTCTGAGCCCATTCTTTCCTGTCCTCATTTCCAAAAGGAATGGAAAACACAAGCATCCGGATAACGTTGCTTCCCAGCGTAGCCATGAGGTGGCAACACACATCCAATTATCAGAGCCCATCTGGCCACGCCACACCATCCTATTTCCTCAAATAAGACCTTCTCTCTCTATTTGGTTCAGTCACTGAATTCCAGTTCATTTATTTTCTCCATCAAAACTCCACCTTAGATAAGATCAACAATAAACAAACAAACACAATGCTTCTGTCAATTATTCAGATAAAACTCTTTCAAAATGAATTATTTCTGTTTTTTTTAATATGTTACTGTTTGGGGTTATTCTGGGATATTATTATATATGTGAATATTAATCATTATGTGTATATGTTGACTTAACACCTCACCGGGTCCTCGGCTCCGAGGACTGTTTACTGGGAGATACACCTCGACCCTTTACCCAGATGCAAGTTCGCAATGAAGATCTGCGAAGGACTCTTAAATTGCTTTGACTTGGATACCGGAGCAGATGGCGATAATCGAATTAACTTCCGAAAATACTCGCATATTGTTTTAAAATAGTGTCGCTCGGTACGCCTGATATGCAATTGTTGTTGCAGTTGTTTTTTTTACCTTAATTGTGTTATTTGCTTATGCAATTGGATTGAATAGATGAATTCGGTCCTTTAGAATATTCCTGTGGCGAGGACGAGCCAGGACTGATTCTCACTTGCAATTTAACGCCGGAGATGTGCCCGATGCCTTCCTTGTATTGTTTTATATTATATTAAAGTATACATATTAATAAACCTATCAGTTACTATCTTTAATGCATATTTGTGAATCATGCCTCTGAATTTAGTGCTTTCAAATGAGTAAGATTTGAATAAGCATTCAATTTTTTTTTAGTAGCATTTGTCATTGATCTTATTTTTTTTTCATTTTGTATGTTGTGAATACAGAAGAACTACACTATATACTAAAGTAGTGCAATAGTAATATGCAATAAAGGATTGCGATGCCTATCTTTATGTGTCCTGAACACGGCACATCAAAAGGACCATTACTTACCGCAGATTACTGTAATTTATGATTACAGTTTAATGAGATTAATGGAATCTGCTGTAATTAATACAGCAGATCATAATATGGTATACGAGTTCTTTTAAGGTAATGAAATGCATTAAACCAGCGGTCCCCAACTTTTTTGTCATTCCAAAAAAAGCGTGGAAAAAGCCTTTACGCCCTCGGCTCCTGATCTCCATACTTGTGTGTGAGGCCTTAAAAAAATGGAACCCAATACATTTTTAGCTTGCAGATCGTACCAATATAATTGGGGACCACTCCATCAAGCAATCAAGAAAATACAATAAAATAATTCATGCTTTTATTGTTCACAAAAGTAATTCTTTCGTTTTTTCTTCTGCTTATCCTCACAATTGTGGGAGGAGCTGTGTATATAGTTAAAGCAACAGTCTTATTGACGCTTGTTTAATGCAGCATAGCCTGCAGAACTGATTGTGAAGGCCTTGAGGCAGATTTCTGACCCTGGCAACAAATAATGGCTGAAATGCGATTGGTTAAATGCTTCAATATGAAAACACACATCTGGAAGCAGTGCAACCAGGGGGAAAAGCAATGAAAGGAAGCGAACAGACAATTTGAAATTATTTAACAAGTATTGATGGACAAAATATAATATGATTCAGATATTTCTTAGGCCAGCAGAAAAGGCCTTGAAGGCCCTGACGGCCCGCCACTGGTGGAATCCCAGGGCACCATGAGACAAACAACCAATCACTAAAAGCTAAGGGCAATTTAGAATATTGGACCAGCATGAGTTTTGGGATGTAGGAGGAAACCGGAATATCCGGAGAAAACCCACACACTCCCAGGTAAAACATGCTCAAAATCATGCTAACTGCAGAAATTCTAACCAGCAACACCAGTCAGATGTTTTGCTTTATAGTTGTTAAATTGCATTTACATCCAATTTCAGATTTAAAAGTGAACATTTAGTGTAAGTTTTTTAAATTACCCGTGTCCTCCAATGAGATAAAAGAAAATTTCACAGTGTGGGCTTGTCATTGATTGTCCTATTTTTCTTTTTGTGCCATAAATCCACACGCACTTGTGTAAAAGCTCGTCTCCAGTGAGATTTCATTGAGAGTTAGTCTTCTTCCCGAAGCGGGGATTGGGTTGAATACTAACCGCAACTTCTGAGCTTGTCAGCTGCAATAACAATCTGTGCTGTCAAAAGTAGAAACACGGCATTTTATTGAGCATAAAAAGACACGGGTGATTGCCCAGTGGAATTATTTGGCCACCATTCTGCAGTTGTCATGCTTTCACTAGCGAAAACAATAAAAATAAAAAAAATCCGCCCATGAAATGATTCCCTGTGCTACAAAAAAAAGAGGTTGTTCAGGTTTAAATAGCTTTCCACCTCATGGCACTTGGAATACTAGTCATATCGGGCCTAATATCAGTTCAGAAAATACAATCATTGGAAGAGGACAAAGTCCTTAAGAAAAAAATGGGGGTAAAATGTTCAGGAAACCCAAAATCCAGAAGAGACAGAATTAAACGGGTATCGGGATTAAACCTTCGATCTCAGAACTGCGATTGGCTGGGAACCAATTCAGGGTGTCCCCCCACCTACTGCCAACAGTTAGCTGGAATAGGATCCAGCACCCCCACACAAGCGGAACAGAAAATGAAGGAATTGACAAAAGGGCTTTAAAAAAAAATGCTAAATACATTTTAATAAATAATAATTGGTTTGAGGGTGGGGCGATTCTCATTCTGTGTGGCCATTATTTTTTTTATTTTTTTTTAGTAAATCCCTACTTTTTACTAGTGGATACATTTAAAATCAAAGCAGGGTCAATCTACCAAAATTGTGAATGAAATAATCATTCAATTGTAATTGTTTAATTAAAAGAACTAATTTCTCCATGTGCGGTCTTTTGGTCGCCAGTCTTTAGGTCGCCGGTCTTTTGGTCGCCGGTCTTTTGGTCGCCCCGACTGCAACAACGGGCGACCAAAAGACCGGTGACAAAACAAGGTAAAACAACACGGTCTACGCATCAATAAAAGCCAACAATGGCCCTGAGCAGTTTCACTGAGCCGACGTGTGAGTGTATAAGAGTTTGTATGTACATGCGTTGACATCAGTCAGGGTCTTAACAAGTTCTCCAACAAAACACAATAAAAGTACGGGAAATTTGGAGCTTTTCTTTAGCCTAATAATTAATAGGGCATTAAGTATGACTAAATAATAATTCGCAGTTTGTATTTAGGGAATTTGAGCAACGATTTAAATGGTAATTATCAATAACCTTCCGGGCGACCAATAGACCGGCAACCAAATGACCGAGTACCAATTTCTCAACCATATTTGTAAAGAAAAACAGGATTATTTTAATTGTATATGGGTCCAGCGTGAAATAAACGAGAATACTTTCGTCACTTAATTAAGTAGGTTACAGATATGTTTTGCATCTGGATTGTTTCATCACTCATCCATTGGGAAGCAGTGTTTGGTGTACTTCTGACTTTGGCAGAATCACATTTTTGTATGAAGTCACGCTTAAAAATATTGAATATAATATATTAAATGTTTTATGTGATATTTTTCATGCACATTTTAATGAGGGCATGGTACAAATTATCAATAAGATGATGTACTGCATTGATGTTGCCAGTGATAGTTTGTGTGTTTGGAGGCAAAGTGGGCGCAAATGCGGAGTAATATGGGGTGAAACAATGACATTCATAGTCTCAAGAAGCCGTGATTGAGGTAAGAAAGAAACTAAATTGATGACAACAAACAGAACACGGCCATGTTCACAGAACTAATGATGACAAAACGGCAATGAACTGACGATGACTGAAAGAAACAAGGGAACTAAGTACGCTGCGTAAAAACTAATGAGGCAGCTCCAAAAATATGGACAAGACACGAGCGGCTCACAAAAGTAATACAGGTGCAGAAAAAACAGGTATTATGTAAAGAGTTATTTTTTCATGTACGTTTTTAGTTTTTTTTTCAAACACAAAAGGTATGGCACTTTTATTTTCTATAAATTCAGCCCCTAAACATGCATCTAAGTAATAAGGCAATTAATGAATGCTTCTTTCTGCCTTTAAAAACAAAAACAGCACATTGAGTGCAACCGTAAATGCTGAAAACATTTTAATGAGGAGGAGCACTAACACCGGCAGGAAGTCTTTGACAACTTCATAAAGAGTTTAGCAAGGGGTAGATGTTTGGATAATATCGACTCGGATTATAAAAATGCCTGTTTATGTAAAATATTCTCACGACTGGGTCACTACGCAAGATGCTCTAAGTTGAATTCATAGGGCAGATGTGTCAAAGTGGCGGCCCGGGGGCAAAATCTGGCCTGCCGCATCATTTTGTGTGGCCCGGGAAAGTAAATCATGTGTCGATTTTCTGTTTCAGGATCAAATTAAAATGAAGAGTTTTAGATGTATATTAAATTTCCTGATTTTCCCCCTTTTAAATCAATAATTGTACATTTTTAATCCATTTTTTCCTGTGTTTTTAGTTCAAAAATCATTTTGTAAAATCAAAAAATATGTAAAAAAAGCTAAAATAAACATTGTTTTAGATCTAAAAATAAACTGAATATTCAGGGCTTTTAATCCAGTTCTTTTAATCCATTTATAAAAAAATATCTAAATAATATATCTAAAATGGTCCGGCCCACATGAAATCGAGTTGACGATAACGCGGCCCGCGAACCAACCCGAGTCTGACACACCTGTCATCAGGAATAAAATAATAAAAGTACAGTGGTACTTCGATTTACGAAATTAATTGTCCCAGATGTGGATTTTGTAACGTGGATTTTCTTTGTAAGTAGAGACAAATTTCGTAACACATTCTCAATAAATATCCTCCCCATTTTTTTGTGTGTATCTTGGAAGAAAATTTCCCCAGAGAGGCTTTTGGTAACCCAATATTAACGTTAAATAAAGACATTTGTAAGTAGAAGTACGACTGGATAGCGTATGTCGCGCGCTGACAACGAAAATAAAAAGTGATGGACACTGTAAGTGAAGCCTATTAAATCAAAGCTCATCTTGCAGGTTTGAGGCCAGATTGCAAGTGAGGTGGCCAGGTGTCACTCAAACTGACAGCTTGCCCACCCAATCAAATATTCTAGCAGCATGTCAGCGCTACACGGTTGTCACTCGGGATCGTCAAAGGGTTTATCGGGACACCTGCAGTACAGTGGTACCTCGACATACGAGCAATTTGAGATACGAGTAAAATTTTGGGCAAATATTTATCTTGAGATACGAGACAAATTTTGATATACGAGCAGACGGCGGACGCGAGAGGCTGCTCATAAGAACATCATGGCCACTGTCTCTCTCCCCGCAACTCCCTGGTGTAATGTCTCTGGTCGCAACTCCCTCTTTGTAATGTCTCTGTGAGCACTTAGCTTGAGATGTGACTTAATATTCATATTTTCTTGTGTTGAGACACACGGTTGTGCAGTTTTTTTTTTACATTGGGAAATTATCTTTTAATACTTTTGGTCAAAATTCAAAATGTTTGAAAAGTCCAAGTGCAAGTACATTTCATCTTCATTCAAATGAGGACAAATCGTTAACATGTTTAATGATTAGCGGCTAATTTAACCTGCCGGCACTTTAAATAGTTTTACAATTGCTGCTGTTTGAACCTGGAAAAGATCATTTCCAATGCTTTATATGCGAAAGGTCTTTTGAAAATTAATAGTGCTCGAATATATTTTATTGCACTGCATGCTTCATCTTACTATTTTTATTCCAAGTTGAAGTAGAACAAAGTTCCTTTGGTGGAATAAAGTTATTCCGGTACTCAATACAAAACACATTCAGTATGAAATCACAAACACTATTCAATTAAATTTACTATTATTTTTTTCTAACTGTGCCTTAAGTCTGTTTAATCAACTTTTAATTAACTTTTAGGGGATTGCCCCGGTGTGAAGAAAATGCAAATTGAAAAGTACTGGAGTTCACCGAGTTTGCTAATTTTATTCGTACAAATTGCATTTGCAGAAACCTTCTTGCATTTAATGTTTTGATAATGAATCTGCTTTAATATGAAAGGAAAAACTGGAAACATTATTATGTAGCCATCACATAAAGGCCATTCCATGTCAGTGCTTTGTTTGATTTGAATTTTGTTTACTTGCCTATTCACTATCAAACCAATGCATACAAATGAATACTGAGCGGCTCACGTCTCCAATGTCTCTGCACTCAAACCTTTTCCATTCCAACCCATTTAATTTGGGATTATTCTATTCAAGTCTACACATTTATGGGGCTTGTCAAACTTGTTTGGTCCATAGCCCCACATAAATGCCAATACACCTCATGTCAATAGGACTTGTTTATTTTTGGCCCAAAAAAGTTAACTTACTTGACGCTAGTCGTCATCCATCAACGTACTTAATTAGACAGCTGGCGAATGGGAGCGCTGCATTCAAAGACCGTCACATACTTTCAGGATGTACTCTAAACAAAGTTTCTATTTACTATCAAACATTTGTGAATGTGTGTTCCCTCACAGCCGTCAAAAGAAGACAACAAGTGGGCAAACACAGTCATCTCATCTAAGCCAAGACAAAGAATCGGAATAGTAATATGTACATATTTATATATGGCCTTCTGTTGTTCTTTCACAAACTGTAATACGGGCTTTAGTGACTGATTACTTTTGTTTTTCCCTCAAGATAGAGAAGCTGAGTTTTTTAAAAAGCCCTTTAAGCACAAGTTTTTATTTTTTTTCTTAGAGGTTCTAATTACATAGCATGTGTCAAAGTGGCGGCCCGGGGGCCAAATGTGGCCCGCCGCATCATTTTGTGTGGCCCGGGAAAGTAAATCATGAGTGCCGACTTTCTGTTAAAATGAAGAGTATAGATGTATTTTAAATTTCCTGATTTCCCCCCTTTTAAATCAATAATTGTAATTTTTTAATATTTTTTTTCTGTATTTTTAGTTCAAAAATCATTTTGTAAAATCTAAAAATATATTTAAAAAAAGCTAAAATAAACATTGTTTTATATAATAAAACTGAATATTCAGGGCTTTTAATCCAGTTCTTTTAATCCATTTATTAAAAAAATCTAAATATTATATCTAAAATGGTCCGGCCCACGTGAAATCAAGTTGACGTTAAAGCGGCCCGCGAACCAACCCGAGTCTGACACCCTTGAATTACATTCTTATTTGACAGCGGGTATCAAATTTTTGCATAATTTGGCCACACCCTTTTAACACCCATGGTAGTATGGTAATTACTCATAGCATTGAAAAATACACACTAAAAAAACATGAGTAATAAAACATATCAATGAAGCGCATACATTTGAATAAAAATGGAATGTAAGCTAAAACAAATGGTAATAAATTGGACAAAAAAAAGAAATATCAATTCAAATACTAAGTCTGCCCCTTCATATTTTGCCCTTAGGAATCTTATTCCTTCATTCATTTATGTTATGTTTTATGAATCTATCACACATAGCTTAACTCTTTGGCTGCCATCGCCGACAGCAGACGTTCAATCTATTTTAATTGTGCAGATCTCGCCACACATTTGACTCATTCTCTTCCTTATTATTTAGTAATGAACACTAACCGTAACTCCATTGGAGACCTGAGGTTCTTCAGATGTTTGCCCCGAGTCGTCATGGCGGTATTCTTTGCCGTCCAGACACTCCTGGGAAGGTTCATGTCTACAGGAGATTGGAAAGGTGGTAAGAAACTAGTCTGAGGCGCTACCTCCGTGACCCGACCTCAAATAAACGGAAGACGATGGGATCGACGGCTGAATCATTTTATTGCTTTGCTCACTCTCTACTTCCATTTTCCAAAAACATAACGTTTCAGCAATTTTCTATTTAGGACACACAAATAAAAACGGCGCACCTGAGACAGACTACTGAATCAAAGCCTCCTTTCTCCATCATTAGGCACAACGCTGGCCTGCGCCATTATCAAAGCTATTTATGCAGACATGGCATATTAAATTTTGCTGAGCCTTTCCTACGTTAAGTTTAATTGGAAGAGAAGATGCCAGTTGTCAGCTTGAGTACTAATGTGATAATTAGTCTTCTTGTCCACCTCTTGTGTCTCTTCACATGGGCGCTAAAAATGTGCCTTTTGTTCATTTTCAACCCATCTGAATAAATATATATTTAGAATCAGAACTGAATGGAACACGCATGTTTTGAAGATAGTGTTCAAATTAGTTAGCGCAAGCTAACCATCCAACACCGCTATATTTGTATATATAGATAATATATGTTCATTTTTTTCACTTTTTGGGTGTTTTTTTATATAGAAATATATAATAATTATATATATACATATATATACATACATACACATATATATACACATCTATATACATCTATATACATAAATACATCTATATACATATACATCTGTATACATATACATCTATATACATACATATATATATATACATACATATATAGTATAATTTTTTTTAAAGGAACAATAGAGACTGACAGGTTAGCGCGTCGGCCTCACAGTGGGAGACCTGGGTTCAAATCCAGGTCAGTCCAACTGTGTGGAGTTAGCATGCGTACCCGGACATTTCGTCGACGGACACAAAATGTCTGGTGACGATATGTCTGTTCAACGAAGTGTCCGGCGACGAAGCGTCCGCCGACGAACCGTCCGTCGACGAACCGTCCGGGGACGAAATGTCCGGTCACGGTTTGCATGTTCTCCCCGGGCCTGTGTGGGTCTTTTCCGGGTACTCCGGTGTCCACCCACATTCCAAAAACATGCACGATAGGCTGATTGGACACTCTAAATTGCTCTCTAAAATTAGTATGCGCATGAATGGTTGTTTGTCTCCTCGTGCCCTGCGATTGGCTGTCCACCAATTCAGGGTGTCCCCCACCTCTAGTCAGCTGGGATAGGCTGCAGCACCCCCCCTCCCCGCAACCCCAGTGAGGATAAAGCGGTTCAGAAAATAAGATAAGAACAATAGATTGTGGCTCAGCAAAGTCTCCCATCCCCACACAACAGGGGGCCATTAAATGACTTCGGTGTGTCAGGATGTCAGGGGTGGATGTGTAGGCGTGCGTGCTCAGCTGGATGTATTTCCTCTTTCTTTGGAGGAAGACCCCCTACCTGTCGAGGGAATTTGTCGAGACGTGGATACCATATGGTATATAGACCATGATTAATGTTTATCTGGCTGCGCCATTACAAACATACACACACACACACACACACACTATCCCTTTTCACAATGGAGGGCAACCCTCCCCATTTATGTTCACCTCTCAAGGTTACTTTTCCCCCCCAAATATGGCCTTTTTAGTTTTCCCTTTGGTGTTTTAGATCAGGTGCACGTGCAGTTTTTCATGCAGTCTCTGGCGCTGGTCTTGCTTGCGGTGTTACTCTGACCCGCATAATGATAATATTTTTTTTCTGTCACTTGCGATAATCATTTTCCTGACTTTTAGCAGCTTCGGTCTATTTTGGACAGAGCTGGCGTTGGCGCTCTTTCCGGGCCGGTGACTGGATTAGCACCGGTTCTTTCTGTTTCCATCAAACAAGCGGTGGCCCGAGGGCCTGAAAACAGGGGCTTAACGAGCGCCAACTCGCCGTAAGGGCCAGATAAGGGCCAAATATGTCAGGAGGCGGGGTTATCGCGACGAAGAGGCGCTGTGAGCGAACAGCCGTCAATTGGTGAAGGTCGACAAGAAAATTAGCAGGCAAATTGTCTCAGACATTCGGATTTCCTTCAAAAATATTGGCGCATGTGTTCTTGAGATTCACAAATCCATTCAATATTTACACGTGGATTTTGGAGATCCGCAAATATATCGGAGATTTATGCTAGCAAATGGTGGAATAACCTGATAATCTTTCCGCTCAAGATGCAAGCTGAAAGCTTGTAATGTTTGCGGGTCAAAAGCGACGAGTTACTGCAGGCAAACATGTGTGCGTACACTCGCGGTCAAAAGTTTTGAGATAATTTCTGACCCTTCTGAGTGATCAACGATCTCAAAATATTCTCCACGCTTGTAGAAAAGAAAACACGTAAGAATCATGGCTGTATTTGGGTGAACATTGATTATTATTATTCTGTTTTGTCAATTTAAAAAGTATTCGATTTTTGTGTCCTTTTCATCGATTATTTGCTATTCCTAATTGAGACAAAGTTTTCTAGTACCTAATTTTCATAAATGATCATTTTTCTTATCAGGACGATATTTCTAAGTATTTCAAATACATTAGAGCACAGGTGTCAAAGTGGCGGCCCGGGGGCCTAATCTGGCCCGCCGCATCATTTTGTGTGGCCCGGGAAAGTAAATCATGAGTGCCGACTTTCTGTTTTAGGATCAAATTAAAATGAATATTATAGATGTATATTATATCTCCTGATTTTCCCCCTTTTAAATCAATAATTGCAATTTTTAATCCATTTTTTTCTGTGTTTTTAGTCCACAAATCATTTTATAAAATCCAAAAATATATAAAAATATTTTCTGTTTTCCACTTTAATATGGAAAATAATTAAAAAAAAAATTGGTTTCCTTTTGCAATGAAAAACAAATGATGAAATAAATGATTTTCCCTTACTAAGAAAAAAAAGCTCAAATAAACATTGTTTTAGATCTATAAAAAACTGAATATTTAGGGCTTTTAATCCATTTATTAAAAAAATCAAAATTTTATATCTAAAATGGTCTGGCCCACATGAAATCGAGATGACGTTAACGCGGCCCGCGAACCAACCTGAGTCTGACACCCTTGCATTAGAGGAAATTATAGTTAACATTTACTTATTTTGGTTCAATTCCAAAGTATTTAAATGATATTTCTCTGCAAGGTGATTAACACAGCCCGTTCCATTTAAAAATAAATACATTGCTACTTTTAGAAATGTGACGTATTATTTTAAAGAGCTTTATGTTACTATAAATGAATGATGAGACAACATACATGAAACTTAAACCCCTCAAATGACTAAAAAAAGATTAAACTATGATGAACATGAGATAAGAGGAAGCAAAAGTATATGTACAGTAAATTACTGGAGCAAAATTGCGTTTATGTTTGACAAAAAACATTACTCATCTTGAAAGTTGTCATTAGAATAGATACATACGATAGCGCCATGTGTGTATATTACAAAAGCATAGCGAGATAAGCTTCAGATTGCTTTCCTCTCTCCTGATTTGACTAAACACTGTTGTCTACTCTGACATCAAACCAAGTAATGAACAGCTCTTAAGATGAGTTAAACACTGTTTTCTCTTTTTGTAAGTAAAGACAACTTTTCCCCAGTAAAGAGCTGGTCTCTTACAAAAGCAGATTTCAATTATTCATTAAAAAAAAGGCTTTGCAAGAAGATAAAGTTCTTTTAGCTGACAGAATTTCTTCCATTTCGTACATCTACTTAATAAATGTGGGTGTATGTGTATATCCATGCAGGAGACCTTGGCATCCGCCCGGGTCCGATTCAAACACAAAACATAACAAGCGCAATAACACTTACTTGGGAAGCAGCAGGGGATTTTGTTTTGTTTTATTATTTTTTTATTTTTTCCCCCCACAAAGCAGCAGGTTGATTGAGTATCTGCCTGGTGAATTCAGTATTTAATTTCCTTGCGGTCCCAAGAGCTGTGTCTTTCTTTTCAATTTGTTCTCCTCATGAGATCAGAATCAGGGACTAAATGAAGGGTTTAGGCGGCATTGGCTTGCCCTTTTAAATCGTACCTTTTATTTCTGTATAAATTGGTCGGCACTTTAAAGGCAAATTAGACCAAGGTTAGCCGTAGGTTAATTCAAATACAGTAATTCTTGTTGCCTCAATAATGGTAATGTTCAAATGATGTTGTTTATGAGGTGTGATAGTGAAATTAGTACAAATTGACATATTACATTTGAGTGCAAATTATTGAAGCAACTTTTTGCACGGCAACGCTATCGTAACATAACATAAACAAATTTAAATGAACTTGGATTACGATGCAGACACACTCAAAAATAAGTTTAATCAAACCTATCACTAAACTTAATTCTAATTTTGTTTGACATTTTTTTGGCTCTTTTTGCCCCGCCTCCACACTGACTTTCAGTCAATATCGAGGGTTGTTTGAGTTTGTATTCACTTCAAAATATTCCCAAAATGATGCACACAAATGTCCTCACAATAGGATAACGCACGACCACTTGCCAACGAGAAGTAGTATATACGCCATTCGCACTGACTAACGGGAAAAAAAACCACTGAAAAAAATGCAACGCTCCGCCCAGTGCTCGCAGAGACATTACAAAGAGGGAGTTGCGACCAGAGACATTACACGAAGGAGTTGCGGGGAGAGAGACAGTGGCCATGATGTTCTTATGAGCAGCATCTCACGTCCGCTGTCTGCTCGTATATCAAAATTTGTCTCGTATCTCAAGATAAAAATTTGCCCGAAATTTTACTCGTATCTCGAATTGCTCGTATGTCGGGCCACTCGTATGTCAAGGTACCACTGTATAGTGAAGGGATTATTTTTGGTCATCTGAAAGCATATGTCTTGAGAAAAATACCTGACATGTTCGAAAATAGTATTAAAAAGATGCCAATTCTACATAGACCTAAAAATCATGACACATGCACCTACCTGCACAGGTGATCAGTTCTAAAATCCTAAAATATGTTACAAGTGCAAGTGCACATTATACTTGCACTAAAAAACACATGAAGAGAGCCATAAATCTTGCAGAAAGTGGGTAATTAAATAAGAACCGGCTGTTTTATGCTCACCTTTATGTCGCCACTACTTTGAAACCCCTGACAGAGGGATTAACTCCCACTGTAACAGGCCTCCTGAGGGTCTTTTGCGTAAAGAAAATCCTGACTTTATCTTTTATACCACCTCCTGTGGAGAAAAATGATAAAAGGAGAAGACGTGGGTGTTGGTATCACGTTCGCTTCGGCAACCCCGTCGAGCGATGTGGAGCAAAACACAGCCTCTACCCCAAAAAATGGTTACAATGAATGGATGATAATGTGCACACACAATTCATTATCCCAACGATATTACTACATGGCCATCGCTTTTACTGGGATTCATTATAATAATGTCAAAAAGGATTATAGATGATGCACAGCTTGAGAATTTTGTCTTTGGATGATGGAAAAAAATGTATTGTGATAATTTAACAAGAAGGCAATCTATGCTGGTGTCATAATGTTTGATTTCCGTGAAATGGTCATGACTCTAAACATGTCTAAATGAGCTGACATTGTAAAGTTATATCTACATTTATGGCCACAATTTAACTTTATTGAAATTGGGGTTTGGATACTCCATTACGAAGTAATAGGATCATTTTTGAAATAAGTATTTATTGTAATGTCATTTTATGATGATCCCATTGCATGTATGGCCATAACAAAAGCATTTAACACTTCGTAGATGAAATAATGGATGCACAGGTGTTGATTTTATGTGAATACACGTAAGGTTAAAGTCATGTGATTGGAAAATGTACTTACCGTCATTGCAGTGCAATATAGAAGGTCAGCAATAAAACTTGAACCAAAAAAAACCCAAGTGAAGGTTAAAATAAAAGATAAATATTAAGAAATAGGAGATAATAAAAGTAGAAAGATGCTTCAAGGTCAGAAAGGGTGTAGAATTACATTTAAAAACAATAATATAGCATATAAATCACAAATACTGTGGAAAAACTGAAAATTCCCGAGACCCCCTTTAGAAACAATATTGTCTTTTATTTTGTATTTTATTGGTAATGATATATACATGGCATCATTTGTGCTTTTGATTATAAAGAGTAAAATCATTAAGAGAACAGAGTCAGGAGAAAAACAAAAACACAACAAAAGCAGGATTGTATAGTTTGTTTTTTCGTTGGATATGCTGACAATACAAACCCAAGAGGGAAGAGCTGGGGCGGGGGTCTAGGTAGGTCAATAAATAGGTTGACACTCGAGCAGATGTTCACAAAAGACAGTGTGAACGCCCAGACTTGGATGTGCTTTTACCAACTGCAACAAAGGCACCTGTGTATCACTTTTGAAGAAAAAGTAAAAACAAACAAACAAAAAAACAGACTCGGCTTCAAAACCTTCACCTTACGGAGCACATACAGCACTTATTCCGCTCATTGCCCTTCATGGTTGGGGGATTACCGCTAATCTGATTAGTCATCATATTCACATCACGTTTCCTACCAATAGAAAAACCAACGATGGCAAAATATGATGGTAGAATCTCTTAAGTCTCCTTTTAGATTGCAGAGCGGCTGAATGGTCGACGTGGATGGATACGACATGATCGCTATGTCATTCACCAGCAAAGGTTTGCGCATAAAAAGTGCTGCTTAAACAACTTTTCGATATTTTGGGAAGACTTGCGGGGCGTGATCACATTTGATCCCACAGCAAACGCATCGGATCATAGGTTGCCACTTCAGAATTTCCAGTTTTCTTCAAATTGATCGCAGAAATGTTTGGTCTTACCCCAATAAATGCTAAATTCTTCCTTCCATTATGAGACCTGAACTGGTTAGACTCTCGCCTAGGTTGTGGTTGTCAAAGCACCACTGTAGCACTGCATGTCTGCTGGTAACCTGAGCCTGACCATATTGGGAAACCCAAACAAAAACAGTACCCTACAATTTGCCCGATGTATTAGCAGATGAGAAAAGATGGTCCAAAAAAAAAATCAAATTATATACAGGGAGGAGAACGTGAAGGCTGAATGGAGTCCAACGGATTATCTTTTGAGTCGAAAAGACGGCATTATGAGAAGGGTGCTGGGGGTCAGTCATACTTTAACATTTGGGTGGAAATACTAGCGGGGTTAGGAGGGGGAAGGCCTTTCTGGTATAGCTTGGTCCAGTAGCTAGCCTCAGCTTCCAACTACGTATATGAAAGCAAAAAGTGGTAGCTGTCCACACAGCATGTACACGGTCCGCAACTGAGGTTAACCCGTGGTCCTTTTCCGTGTTCCTGCTGGTGAGATTGCAGTCATTTGATTGACACTGCTCCTGCTTTCAGGATATGCTTCCGTGACCATTTCATTTGCACTTGAGATGACCCAATTGCCACAAAGGCAAAGACATACAGTAGTACCAATGTTCACATTGTCGACTCTTCTAACTTCCTGCGTTTCTGACCAGTTCCTCCATTTTCTTGACAAATAATCCATTTTAGTGGGTAACTCTCTCCAAACTCTATGTTGAGTGACTTCTCGACACAAATCCAGGTTTTTTTTTTTAATTCCCATTTTCCTGACTTTCCCTACAACAATCCATCAGTGTGATGTTGGCGTGCAATAGCTTTAGTGCCAGCTTGATCCATTTCGATTCAGTCTGTTGGCTAGCTTCAGCTTCTGTCCGATTGGTCCATTGCGTCTTACCTCTCGGATGACTTTCAGCTCCAAAGGCAAAAGTTACTTGTTGTTTGGCAGGTTGAGCCTTTCTCGGCAGGCGATAGGTAGAGCTTGCCGTTAGCGCAGGCACAAAGTTCGTACACACCCGTCTGTTTGGTGTAGGTGGTCCCGGCTGCAGCCCCTTCCAGTGGGTCCACTGCACTGCCAATGGGAATGTTTCCCAGTCTGATGGTGTTTGCATCCAGAAAGATCTGGCAACACAAGAAATGTATTTTTCATACACTTTCGCAATGATTGCGAGAAGAACAGATCTGGCAACACAAGAAATGTATTTTTCATACACTTTTGCGATGATTGCGAGAAGAATGACATTCATATGGATGTTGTTGTCATTTCCTGAAGGGAAGATCATTTGATTTCAGGCAACATAAGAAAGCGGAGTGAAAAAACAACAGTGATTGCTTACAATATCGGATTAAAACCGAAAAATGTAGAAATGAAAGATAGAGAAATGTTTATAAGAATTGCCGAATGCCGCCGAGTTCCAAAATGGAGGGGAATTAACTTCATATTAAGTCAGGTGAATTATGAGTAACGTTGGAATCAATATGGGCTAATTAAATGTGTAGTGCTTAGGGGTATTTCACCAAATCAGACTTAATATTGGGCAAGGACTTGACCTTTTTCCAACTTGAGGATAGAGATGGCAACAATGAAGATTGTGATCCTTGTGAACTCTATGCAGAGGCAATTTTTAATAAATGGGATAATGAGGTGTCATCATTTATCAGGTGTGTCTTCTAATGTTTTATACATATGTGAAAATGTAAGACTAAAGTGACTTTTGTACCGCCTCCCCGTTTGTCACTAAGTGTGCTTGTTTTTTTTTGGTCTTAGTAGCACAATTTATTTCACATTCGGATAACTAATAAAGTAATGTGACACTTGAAATGAATGAGGGCAATTGCAAATGTTTGATTGTTTTGACACAATGATCATTAGATCAACACATGAATCCAAGTTGAGGCAAATTTTGAAAACATACACACACACCCACCCACACAAAAATCACGTAATGAGTAAGGAATAAACACTGTCATTTTTCAAACTTTGATTGTTATCTATTGTGAACCAACTTGTCAAAAAAAACCCTCTTCAAGAATGTGTAACGTAGTGACTGGATTAAAAGATGCCACTTCAAAAAGGTGTGCAGTAGGAGGTGGAGAATATAAAGAGAGGCTGACATTTTGATGGAAAGCGGAAGGACAAGTGAAGAATTACATGTGAGAGGCAATTAGTTTAACTAATGATTTCACTCTGGCTGACGGGGCACATCTTGATCTCTTTAAAAAACATGAACAAGCACACACAGACACACACATTTCAACACTGTCTCTCAAGGAGATGAAGCAAAGTAGGGTGGCAATTGCCTTTTAAATATCATTGTCGCTAAGCAGCACATCCATCACCCATCAACTATGATCAAGATATGTGGATAACCAGAACATTTCAAATACTCTCATAGACTTTCAATTACAACAGCCTCCTCTTAATATTACATGACATTTCTGAAATTACCAGTTCCTTAGATACACTCATGAACATGTACAGGCTTGGGTCATAATTAGTCAATCTGGAATTTCATCAAAGATATCATTACGCTTATTTTCCATGTGCTCAAACGTGAAATTCATCTGATAAGGGAAATAAAATCTAGAGAGCTCATAAAAAAAGTATTGAAAAAAAAAAGGGATAACTAATCAATGAATGTTTACATTGCTTTGGATTTTTGGTCCATTTACTTTTAATGGAACATTGGGACCTTTTCAAATGGGGGCCATGCATGGTCATACTAAACATTGATTGTTTTTTACAATGTTGAAACTCTTTGCCAAGGATTGGGTGAACTTGTGACAAATTGTTCCAGCCATAAACATCAAGTCTGCAACAATGTAAACAGGTGGGAGGTGGTGGCGCTATCTGAGTGCATTACACAGACCATTAGGCTAACTGAATGGACACAGTGTGCTTTGGGACTGACAACACACTAAATGATTGAAGCACAAAAGGACAAAGAATGGCCATGCTGCTTGACCGACCGCATATGCACACACAAAGCTATAGAAAATTGTGAAACACGGTGACAACAACTTTCAATGAAATGCATTGAATGAGAAATTGAAAGAACTAAAATGCCGAGTCCACAAGTGGCTAAAAAACCCTCGCCATTTAAACTACATGCCAGACAACAGGAAAAAAAGATTTCGTTACAGTTTTCGAAATATTTGACCAATTTTCACATGAGACTTAGTCGTTAAAATAGTTAAAATGCATCCTGAAAAATTCTGGATAATTTCCTATTGATTTAGAAGGACGTTCCAGGATGCTTTTTCTTCGTTTGTCAGTTCCTGCTGATTTTTGGGGGTATTTCCAGGTGACCTCATGTTGCTTTTGGGGCATTTTAAGGTATTGGTTGAACATGTAATTCAAAACAAACTCTCCTGGGTGTTAAAGAGATATGCTAACCAGTATGTGTGCTACTGTAGAGTGAACCATCTATCGATTTTTGTGAGCTAGTTTAATTTGAACTTGCCATTCGAAGCCCCAACGACTGCGTGCAATCCCTTGCAGCGTTTTAATTCACTCACCAATCGGAGGCTTCTACCCTACAGGTTAATGGACAAACACAGGCAGGGACGCCAAAACACAAAACCTCTGTCGACCGATGCCTCCAGGCTACAGCCTTAATCAGCCTTGAATTTGTTCCAGTGAATTCTATAGTGGCACATTGAGGAAAACATGCCATACTTGTCATGTAGGCCTAATTGCAGATTAGGATAAAAAGCTCAGGTTGTGCCATGAAAGACGTTTGGTCCCTGGACGTTTGGTCCCCGGACGTTTGGTCGACCTGACGTTCGGTAGAACGGACGTTTGGTGGAACGGACGTTTGGTCGCCGGGTTGTTACTGTTGAAACCAGCTCTCAAAATTATAATCATGAGAGAGAGAGAGAGAGTTTAATATCTAAATATCTAATATCAAAATATCAACAGTAAACTCTCTGTCATAATTTGACAGCGAGCGAACCCGGCGACCAAACGTCCGGTCGACCAAACGTCCGGTCGACCAAACGTCCGGTCGACCAAACGTCCGGTCGACCAAACGTCCGGTCGACCAAACGTCCGGTCGACCAAACGTCCGGGGACCAAACGTCTTTCGACGAAATGTCCGGTCACGTGAATGGTACATGGTGTAAAACTACCAAAAAAATAATGATTCTTAATGTCGACAAGCCGTAAGAAAAAAAATGGCATTGACAACAATAACGAGAGCATTGCTAATGTTTACTCAGGCAATTCTATCCAAAAAGTGAATTGTTAACATGTGAAAATCAAAAATATTTTTGATAAACATTTTTTGGTGGTCCATCACTATATTGTAGTGTGGGATTAAAAGGAATGTTTACCAGATAGATGAAAAGACAAAAATAGCAAGAGAAAAGGGAAGGAAAATGATGAATGATGAGAAGTTTCTCCAGCTCTAGTTTTAATGGCCGCCTTCCTACCTTTCAACGATTTGGCCCAAATTCCAAGAATGTCTCCCAACTTTCTAAACTTTAATAGACCCTTCGCATTGATTTGGCTTTAAGCCTTGATGTCTCGCACGCTTTTTCTACCGCAAAATCGATTGAATGTCTATTTTCTGCTATCTTGTGCAACCTCCCACTAATTCTGAGCGCCACTTACATTCTCTCATCAAAAGCTTCATTGACTGTCAGCGTCCAGGTAAAACTTAAATACGTGAATTGCCCTTTAAGGAATCGACCTAAGAAAGCTTATTGGAAGAAAGAAACTTCAATTGGCACACATTCAGTCTAGGGTGAGATGATTTGAGGATGAGGCAACACATGCAATGCAACGTTGTGCTGGTTTTACCTCCCATATGAATTATACAATGCAGAAAACAACATCTCAGCACAATTAATGTGTAAACACTGTCTCGGTAAACCCCTCAATCCACAAAAGCACAAAATTGACGGCAACTTGATGTCTTGTTTGGGGTTAAAAATATTCTAAAAGGCTTCCTATTCAAGCTCCGAACATAGATTAGATCCACATTTCCTCTGAAGGCTTTTCACACTCCAAAAAGCTTTGCCACAAATTCTCTTCAGCCACGAATAGTGTCCATTTGCCTTAGTTTCAACCTTCTTGAATTACTGTTTACAAGCCATTCTCATCACATCATCAGGCACTGATTCATCCCACCGTGGTAATTGTAGGTTTTACCCACCTAAATAAAGCAAGGAGTCAAAACAGAGACTCAAAAGAATGTTCTTTGGTTATTCACATGATTTTCTTGTTTTAGCTTGTTCAGAATGGAACCTTGCTCCTTTCAATAGTTTACAATTTGCAATGCTTTCTCATTACAAGGCATTAAAAACACTATTTTACTTAGATAATCATCAATGTTTACTGCACTTGCTGTCAATCCAGTGAGTCACAAATAGTATCGCAGATACCATTTTTTGGCTCTTGATAAAGATTCCGATACCCAGCTGTGTAGTATTGACCGATACCATGTCATACCTGTCAACCTCGGCCAATGATTGCAATTCCCCTTATTAAGTGATAATAAAAATTCACAAATGCAACGCGGCACATGTTTACTCACACAGGGCGCATTTAAAAGTCTAAAATTTTCTCCAAAGTAGACAGGGCGCCCAATCAGTCAGTGCGCCTTATGTATGCACTAAATTGAAGATTCTGTAGATGTCGCTGTTTGACGGTGATAGCTTGACTGTCTGGGTTCATTGCTTGTTGACGCGCTATACTTATATAGTGAAAATATGTGAAAGGGGAATCCATGTGCGCATATCATGCTTAAAGCATGACAATATTAGCAGTCAACGATGACGTTTTCGTCTGCTACCAGTGACCAATCCAATCGGGATTAGAGCCGAAATGAGTAAAACGAGATCGGTTTAAAAAAAAACCTACTTACTTAAAAAAATCCCATACAAAAGTTGTTATACAGCGTAAACAATTTGAAATGATTTAAAAACGTATAAAACGGATACATTGACATGTAGGCTATGTTACCATCAGTGGTGGTATCTCCCAATAACTATACATTTAAAAATCTTTTTTAATTAGCATATTCCAATGACTACTGATATATTTGCCATCTTAGCCCAAGCATTATTATAGTGTCAAAATTTCACAAGTAATCTTTGCTCATTTAAAATACAGCAAAAGATAAATCGCACAGGAGAATGAATGGACTTTTGGGCCTTCTTGATGGATTCATACAGTTATTTTCATACATTTGACAAGTATAAAGGTTGACAGGATTAAGAGGCGCAGAACAACGTATCCTTCATGCTTGAATTCAATCATTCTTTCGTTTTTTAGAGCCTTTTGTGGTGTCAGTCCTTTCCACAATCCTTACGCGACGCAAGCTCCAACGTTCATGTTATTGTTCCCATCCTGGGAGACATCCATTAATGCATGGACGACGAGGAAGGAGAGAAAAGAGAGGGAGAGAGAGAGAGCCAAGGAGGATGAGAGACGGAGATAATAGATGAGAAGGCAACCCAGCACAAAAGAATGCATGAAATGCAGAGACGGAGAGAACGGACACAAAGGAGGAGAAAAAGTCCCTCCTCCTTTATCCAGTGAAGTGACTGTCATCTTGACGGAGGAAAGTTAATTACTCCGATATGAAAAACTGAGAGGACGCAGTCAGAGAAGGTGGAAGGAGATTTTTTCGGACTGCGAACGTGGTTTTCGGCTCCTGCGAAAAATAGACCGTCAGCTCAAGTCAGCTGGGATAGGCTCCTCTCCTCCAGTGATCCTTCCGAGGGTCAATGATATGAAAAATGATTAATGGTGGCCTCTCTGCATGCTAAATTTAAATCCAACACTTAAGTGCGTCGTATAGGGATGAAGTTGTGTACTTTTCCTGATTAAGAGCCAGCAGGGAGAGACAAGATAAGGAAAGAGGTGGGAGGAGAGAATATGAGAGGATTCCAAGAGGTTTGTGGAAAGGAGGAAATATGAAATGGTTTTTGGAGAGGATTATTAGAGTTCCGACATGGTGTGTGATGTGTGTGGGTCGGGGTTATAAAAGTTTGCAATTTTCACCAAAGTTCTTTTACCCTTTCATTTAGTTTGAATTATTTTTTTTCCAAACCTTAGTCCACGTGTGTCAAAGTGGCGGCCCGGGGGCCAAATCTGGCCCGCCGCGTCATTTTGTGTGGCCCGGGAAAGTAAATCATGAGTGCCGACTTTCTGTTTTAGGATCAAATTAAAATGAAGAGTATAGATGTATATTACATTTCCTGATTTTCCCCCTTTTAAATCAATAATTGTAATTTTTTAATCAATTATTTTCTGTGTTTTTAGTCCACAAATCATTTTGCAAAATCTAAAAATATATATAAAAAGGCTAAAATAAACATTGTTTTAGATCTATAAAAAAACTGAATATTCAGGGCTTTTAATCCAGTTCTTTTCATCCATTTATAAAAAAAAAAAATCTAAATATTATATCTAAAATGATCCGGCCCACATGAAATCGAGTTGACGTTAACGCGGCCCGCAAACCAACCAGAATCGGACACCCTTGCATTAGTCTATAAGTGCTTAACAAAAGAATAAATGTTGCTTTTAATCTGAGATGACATATTGAGAAAAAACCCAGGAAAATAAATACTAAAGCTAAAAAAAACGTTTTTAAACATATTGGATTTGATACTTTCGTTTTTGTGGTCATATTGGAAACCTTTCAAGTGGACTTTCAAGTGGACTTGTACCCTTGGGGAGCATTACTCTCCACCTAAAAGGACTAGCTTTTATTTTATTAGCAACAGGCATGGATGGATAGACTGAAAGATATTCGACGACTCACTTCAAATGATAATAGTAAACAAATGAGTGCCATTCCTAAACCAAGGCAATAAACCGTCCTGAAATGCTGTTGGGAGAAACAAGCTCCTGAATTTTTTAGTCCCTGAACATATTAAGATGAGAACCCTGTTGAAACTGCTCCTCTGCCCCGTAAAGAGAGCGCTTGGTATTTATGGCCCACCATAAGCGTCCCCTCCATGTCAAAGCCTCTTAACTGATGGCAATCTCCTTTTAGCGGTGGTGTTCAAAAGTAGTAGTCATTTTAAACCTCACAATTTAATAATAAAAAGTAAACAAGTGACGTTGTTTTTGGCATTTTTGGAGTAAAAATAAAGACAAATTGAATGACTACTTCTTTCAAACGTAATATTTTACTTTAACTGTAGTGTTTGAAGTGCATAAAACATGTTCAAGTGTTTAGATCAAGGGTGTCAGACTCGGGTTCGCGGGCCGCTTTAACGTCAACTGGATTTCACATTTTAGATATAATATTTAAATTGTTTTTTTTAATAAATGGATTAAAAGAAGTGGATTAAAAACCCTGAATATTCAGTTTTTTATAGATCTAAAACAATGTTTATTTTAGCTTTATTATATATATTTTTAAATTTTACAAAATGATTTTTGAACTAAAAACACAGAAAAAATGGATTAAAAAATTACAATTATTGATTTAAAAGGGGGGAAATCAGGAAGTTTAATATACATCTATACTCTTCATTTTATTTAGATCCTAAAACAGAAAGTCGGCACTCATGATTTACCTTCCCGGGCCACACAAAATGATGCGGCGGGCCAGATTTGGCCCCCGGGCCGCCACTTTAACACTTGTGGCATAGTGGATCGTACCTTCCCATTTGTGCGCCATTTAATATACCCCTGCCGTTTAATATACCCAGGTATATTAAATGGGGGGTATATTAAACAGCAAAATACGGTAGTTGATGTCATCAGAGGACATTAGTCTACACTACATGACGTCAAAATTAAAACATTTTAGTTCATTGTAACACCGTCATAGTACCCAAACTATGCAAAGCTCATTGGATGCGAGGGGTGTCAGGTGGGGGACGAATAGCTATACTCGAGAGTCTTAATGCTGATGCACGAATGCCCAGTTTATCTTGTGTAGAAAACTGAGAGATGCAACCTGACAGCGTGGCCAATGAATAGGGCGTACTTCACTTAATTACAGAATTAATGACACACTCTGCACCAGTGGTCACACACACATAGACAAACAGACAATGGCCGAGCACCAGCGTGCGTCCCCTTTCGTGGCAGGCTGTCGTGCAAAGAGACAGACAGTACGATAGCAGGCGAATGGACGCCACATATGACAACGGCGGGTGACAGGGAACCTCATCAAAGACATTTTAATGAAGTCCCATTCCAAAACACAAGGGGGGCGGAGAAAAGAGAGACAAGGTCACTAGATTGATGACACACATTAGCCTAATAAGGTACTTTATAGAAGTGGGGGGCTTATTCAGTCCTCTATGAAAACACACCAATCAGATTGAATGCAGCAATTAGATGTAATTTTTATGGTATACTAGAAACAACTCAATTGTAGACTGTGTTATGCAAGTTCGAATTCCACTGAAGAGGATCAATAAAGGATGAGCTGGTTTTAAATAGTACGCTCTTATATACGTACCTCTCCCTCTGAGGACTGCAGGAGGAGGTCTTTCCGACACGATGCCGTGAAGTCTCCCACCCCGGCGCTGACCTCCACACCTCGAGGGGCCTCCAGAGTTAGGGTCCGGGTTGGGGATTCAAGCCTGTCGCATAATAGTTTGCAGTCCATGAAATGGCTCTTCAAATCACTAAACATAATCTCGGTTCTCGTAGAAGTCGGAGCTATGTAACTATAATAATGTGTGAATCATTAAAATTAATAACAATATATTGATTTTTTGTAAAACCATACAATATTTGATGAAATGACAAAATTTGCCACAACTGGATTCGATCGATTTCAATTCAAAGGCCTTCAAATGACATTTAATATATTACATATGTGCACATTTATGACCATTTGTTCAGATTCAACTAAAGCAATGAAAAAATGTTGGCAAAAATATTTCAGATATTTGAATATCTTTTTTTTTTTAAACAATATATCTTAAAGATGTTGCTTGATGTTTTGCATTTGGATTAACCAATTAATATATCAATCCAGATCCAAGTTTTAGTATACTTCAAGTAACTCTCATTGACCATACTTGTAAATATTGGTGAGGTTTTGCCCGTGCTAAATTTGGAATTTTCCAAAATAAATACATTTAAAAAAAATCATCTAAAGAGCCAAAACCCGCAAGCAAATGAACATATGAGAGAACGTAAAAACCTTTCTCTTAAAACCATGCTTATGGTTTTATCCATCTTTTATGTACAAAGTAAATCTAGCGATGGGTAAACAATGTGAGGTTCTAAAAAACATTTGAAGTCTGCCTAAAATAGACAACTTTGACAAGCAGCGCAAATAGTTGCAATACTACACAAAAAAGCCATCCAGATATTACAAGCAATACAAAAAAAAAAATCAAAAATCAAAACCATCATCCGTATTTTTCCACTAAAAATCAAAACCATCATCCGTATTTTCCCCCCAAAAATGGAAGGTATTTAAAAGATGCGACGGTCTCCATAACCTACTGTGACCCATTAATAGGACATAATACAAATTAACATTCTAAAGTCCTTAAAATAATAAAAAAAGAATAGACTGGGGTTGGTGTGACTCTCCTTGAATCGTGCAAAGTCAGTAACTCTCCTCCCAAAGTTGAAAACAATATGAGATCATTAAACAACATGGCGGCATTAGATAAGTGCTAGTGTTTCGCTCAAGGGTAAGCTGGCAAATCAAATTGAATAAAAGTGCCTTTTGGCAAAGCAAAGTGAATTACAACTGATGATGGGGACGCAAATAAATTAAACGGCACATTCACAATAAAATGAAATTGAAAAAAAAATGCCTGGCTATTGGGACCCTTGTCGTGATACGTTTTTATACTTGCTTGCGCTGGAAGGATGCTGGGGAAATACAATAAGGCAACAAATAGATTAACTTGATACATGGCCATGAGAAGGCTTGCTGGCAGTATCAAGCTAATGTTCATCAATAGTTAAAAGTCCCGTGATTCGATAAAATCTTGATCCCCAGGCTTGCCCTGCAAGGTAAGCATTGTGCTTTATCTGTAAAATGTACACTATAAGCAATAAAGGTAGAAGTTTCACTTTATGTTCCAATACAAGCATAAAATGGTGGAAAAAAAGCCTTATTCCACAAAGTTCTTTGGTCTCACAGCAAGCGTTGCAGCTCAAGAACCAGACCAGGACTTGCCCGAACCCCCCAAAAAACAGAAACCAATCACTATCAAGATTTGTGTGAACTGAAACCAGTAGCAAAACCAAGACAGAATCATTTGGGATCGAGTTTAAAAACTGCCCAAAGAACACGCACAATATAAAAGGATAAATCAGGCAAGCATACACACTGTGACAACTGCAGTTACATGCACTCAACTTAATAAGGGTGGTGAGAAAACACAAGGGAAGACGCAAAAGCAATTGGTTGGCTCTGGAAAAGAGCAAGACGCAAGAGGAGGAGGAGGTGGCCCACGAGACTTGGAGAAGTCTCCAAAGTCAAACAACGAGGAGTATGATACATTGAATGGTCCAATAAAACAAGCTAAAAATAACTTTTAAAGAGACACATATTGCAATTACTCCACACAAAACAGCATTTGGTCTGAAAAGGCAGTCATGTCTCATGCAAATGAGGGGATTCTAACCACGCCCCCTTCACGAGGTGAGTGTAACATGCCTGATTTTGTGCTAGCATATATGTTCAGCGTAAATCCTGGGGATGAACATAACAATAATGTTTGAACCGGGTTGAATTTAGAGCATAAATAATGCTTTTGAACTTGTTCGAGGCACAAACATATGACAGAATGCGACAGTATGAAGTCAAAATCATGTGATATTCATATTTTTCTGGCTTGTTACAATTCTGGACATTAGAACCTGAAGCTTGGAACATTGTGTAACAATGCCATCCTTTTGTTTACTTTTATTCGGGATTCAGGCCATACTTTGCCAACTGCGATGTCATATTCGGAGGATTGAAGCTATGTGTTTTCGTGTATTTAAATGTATCATTATGATCTAGGAATGGTCATTGCTCTTTTTTGTACTACTGCACGGAGCCTCCTATGTAAAGACGGACATGAAATATGTATTTTGGTGAGAGGAGTTGGAGGCGTAGATGACTCATGAAAAGGGAAGATGCTAAAACACGGTTCAACTGTGGTGCAGTGAGGCGCTTTAGTGTGGTATAACAAGTTTTGAAAGTAAGCACTACACATTTGGTTTGACTTATTGATCAGCAAAAAAGGGAAAAAAAGTGCATGCGTTATAGTCGCATTACTAAAATAGAGGCTGGAATGGAATCTTATGTTAAAAGGGTACTACTTGTATTATTTAAAACAAGGGTGTCAGACTCAGGTTGGTTCGCGGGCCGCGTTAACGTCAACTCGATTTCATGTGGGCCGGACCATTTTAGATATAATATTTAGATTTTTTAATAAATGGATTAAAAGAACTGGATTAAAAGCCCTAAATATTCCATTTTTATAGATCTAAAACAATGTTTATTTGAGGGTTTTTTTCTTAGTAAGGGAAAATCATTTTTTTAATCATTTGTTTTTCATTGCAAAAGGAAACCAAATTTTTCTTTAATTATTTTCCCTATTAAAGTGGAAAACAAAAAATATTTTTATATATTTTTAGATTTTATAAAATGGTTTGTGGACTAAAAACACAGAAAAAAATGATTAAAAAATTGCAATTATTACATCTATACTCTTCATTTTAATTTGATCCTAAAACAGAAAGTCGGCACTCATGTTTTACTTTCCCGGGCCACACAAAATGATGCGCCGGGCCAGATTTGGCCCCCAGGCCGCCACTTTGACACCTGTGATTTAAAACATTGTATTTGCAGTCTAAAAAAGCCTGTAAGTGAAAAAATCTTGGACTGATTTTTATGTGTTTACCAAACAAAAAAGTTAAATAAAAATGAACATGTTGATGGATTATTCTGGTTGATCATCCTCACTTTGAGGAAAAACTTCTGTATTTGAGATTAAAGCTCTCGCAATGGATTTCATTTGCTAATGCAGTTCTACATTAGGTTGTGGCCGGTGAGTGTTTAATAGAGGTTTCTCTTAATGCCATTTTTATTGCTCTTAAATGCCCTTCAGTGATCAAGTTCTCAGTTCATTAATGTGCATTAGAAGGAACAACTGAGGTGTACACTTTACAAGACATATAAGAGGTATCCAGTAAAAAAGATTAGTCCAACTTTTTTTTATCTGTCTTTTAAAAGAAACACGATGAATTGCGATGAAAACTTTTCCAAGTCAGAACAGTGGACGCTGTTCCAATCAGTCACAACTTTGTGCAGTGCTATGGTAATAAATGTTATGCTTCTATGGAAGGTTTAAAAGGTTGGAAACAGTGCAGTCATCAGCCCGTGGCAGCCCAATAGAAAACACTGCTTCTGAGGACCAGTCATTCATCAAAATCACAATAATACAAGAACATGGCCTGTTTAAATCAATAGCAAACAAAGATGACAAATGCATCATATAATATTTATTCAACTCAAACCACTTGGTTACCAACAGTTCTTCCAATTATAATAAACTAAGAAGAGCTATCACATCAAAGCCAACAAATATAGCAGTCCAGAATTTTAACAAATAATGATGTCTATTTTAGATGACTGTATTCTTGTATGTGTTGTACTTAAGGCTTAAAAATCACAAACGAGACTACAGTGGTACCTCGACATACGATCGTAATCCGTTCCGAGACTGAGATCCATTGTTGTTTACCTTGTATGTAAATGTAGACCAACGTAGGGAAAAAAACTGGGTGGGGAAATGCAAAGTCCGCCCAGTGCTCGTAGATATATTTTATACACGAAAGAGATGCAAAAAAAGACAGTGCTATGGCCACCTGGCTTGGTCGGATCTCGAAATTTTGATAGTTTCTCGGGCAAATTATTCGATCTAAATTTTCGTCGTACCACAAGCATGTCGTACCACGAGGTACCACTGTATCTTATATTTTTCTTTTTTGCCCAAGCAAATTTTGTGTTAATGATTCTAATCTCATTTTTTTTGCCTTTTATTCTTGGCCACCTACATTTAAAGAGGAATTGTATTCCATTCGCCTATTTTAAAACTTGCCCAATGCGTAAACATTTTGTCCAAGTATCTACTTTTCCAGGAATGTAATGTAAAATGCTAAAATGATTCATCGTAGCGTGAAGTTGTGACTCAATGCATATTTTGGATTATTCATCTATCCAGTCATGCTTACCTCATTTGAATTTACTTGCCTACATCCAACATAGAAACGAGTCCTATTCATGAACTCATCCACATCGTAACTCTAATTTTCCGAGGTTGTCATGCATATAACCACACGGCCTTTTATATTTTTGCCTTTTCACTCACGGGAAAGGACTCCATTCTTTAAAATGGCATGCTGTTGATGTAGAATCTGGCCTGTTGTTCACAAAGACACTTTTAAATGTGATTTATATTTCCCATTAGACTACACTGACATTCTTCTTGCCCTTTCCTCTTCAGTCACTGAAGGTTTCACCACCTTGCCATTTAGGACACAAACCTATAACCTTTTCATGTTAAATGCGCTGTCATTCGCTTCAGTGCTCCTGTCACTGCTATCCAATCATGTCTACAAAGGTTGTAAAACGTATTAAAAAGTTGCAAAAAAGTCCAGAACGAACGGATCTAAACTTCCGATAGATGAAGATCAAATGTAGAAAAAAAAAATGGGATTCCAAAAAGCCTCGTGATTTCCTGTTGGCACCCGCGTGGCACAAAGGCTGATTCACTGCCCCATGAATCTTTCAGGTATACAAAAAAAAAAAGAGAGAAGAGAAAGAGTCGGGCCATTTTCAAAGGTTATGCACCCCCCGATGAGTTATTGAAGTGGCTCAAGAGTACGTTGTTCCTTTGTGTGAAAGAAATGTGTAAGTATTCATGTTTAAGTGCCACCAGAGGTTGTGTTGGATATGAAAGCCATTCACTTAAATGCGTTTAGCAAAGAGTTGACAATATTTCTATGTATTTAGGAAACAGTTGTATTTTAAAAAAACTATGAGCCTGAAGCTGTGTGTGCTATTTTTTATGGCATTCAAACTACAACTTGGAAAAGGTTTGCTTTGGATTAAATGACAATAATGTCTGCAAGAAGGAAAAAAAAAAGTCAATTTCATGCTTTGGCGTCTGATGGGGCGCCAAGCTGAGAACTCAATCAGTAATAAAAGACTAGCCACACTTCTCTGTAGGTTCGACCAATTGTACCATGGTTCATTTATCGATAAAACAGTTTAAAGCCCAAGTCTGGTTAATCCAATAAAAAAATGTAAGGAAACAGAGAGAAGTCTAAAAAAGTAGGTGCCTTTGAGAAACTGTTAAAGAAGTTGAATCATAGCAATAATGCAAGGAGAGCCATTTTCAATAAATAATCAACTATCTTGATTGTACGTGGAAGAATTATGATGTGAGGAAAAAGAGTGCTTGATCCTAATCATAAATAAAAATCAGAAAGAGTGAATAATTGGGTAGATAGGAGATCAGGCCAACACAATATTTTGAAAGGATGATGCAGCATTATTTGCTCATTCTTTATTATGCATGAAAACATTAGATTAACGGCAGAAAAGGAGTCATCATAAAAAGATATGGAAAGTACGGTACACGGTCGATTGGTCGCCGGTCTTTTGGTCGCCCGGAAGGTAAGTGATAATCACCATTTAAATCGTTGCTCAAATTCCCTAAATACAAACTGCGAATTACTATTTAGTCATACTAAATGCCCTATTAATTATTAGGCTAAAGAAAAGCTCAAAATTTCCGGGACTTTTATTGTTTTTTGTTGGAGAACTTGTTAAGACCCTGACTGACGTAGCTTCTTAAAGGGACAACGCATGTAAATACAAACTCTTCTACACTCACACGTCGGCTCAGTGAAACTGCTCATGGCCATTGTTGGCTTTTATTGATGCGTAGACCGTGTTGTTTTATCTTGTTTTGTCGCCGGTCTTTTAGTCGCCGGTCTTTTGGTCGCCGGTCTTTTGGTCGCCCGTTGTCGCGGTCGGGGCGACCAAAAGACCGCGACCAAAAGACCGGCGACCAATCGACCGCACATGACAGCACCATGTTAAACTTTCATCAAGTGCCTCTATTAGCATCTATTATGCTAACAAATGGAAAAAAAAAAACTATATTTATATGCTTGACTATTTTCACCTGTACCTAATTTAACCACAATGCAATGGAAATACACTTTTGACTTGAGGTTCATAAATGTGCATGAGAGAATAGAATATCTATTTTTGATCCCAATAGAATACCTTTGGGGTACCATTGTACATTGTTATTATGATAAACTCTATCAGCCCTCTGTTAGGGCTCCATTAAGGGGGATCGGCAACCAAGAAAAAATATCAACACGACTGACATAGAAGCATAAAAAAAACAGCAATTCTTCAGAAACATAAAAGTATTTTCCCAAAGGTGCAGCTCAAAGAGAAAGTGGGTTATTCTAAAATTTAATGATATCCAATCACTTTGACATGAACCCTACTTTTTAATAAAAAAAAAAGAGAAGGAAAACAGCTAGCGGCCTTATTCATTCAGTTTTAAAAGCTAATTAGGTGGGCCTCTTTGCCATCCCTCACTACATTCCTTCATCAAGTTCTTCATTGAAAAGCCTGCTTAAATGAACGCTTGAACAATTGCATGGAAAATACTTGGCCTCAGATCCTGCTGTTTAAATAAAAGAAAGGCAAAGGCGCCGACATATTATAGACACGTAATTTGTTAGACCTATGGTTTGGCCCATTTAAATGTTCCACGTCACTTGCTGAGAATCTCATTATACGCTACTCATCTCGCCAGTTCCCACTGTTTGAAGCTGTAAAATGTTTATTAATTGAATATATCTTTCAACCTTGAAATAAGCTTTTGTTGTTTTGGAATCCATAGGTTGGGAGAGAAATGAACTTTTAGTGATGAGTCATCTCTCTCTTTTAAAACTCTACCTTTTTTAATTGAGTTGATTTGGTTGTATGCTACCAAGAAATTAAGTCAAATTGTGCCAGTCTTTTAAAGACTAACTTTAGTGAAAAAATAAATAAATAGATGATCGGAACATCACAGAAGAGCATTCATTTTTGGATTTGTGTCCTCATTTTGGTTTAACAGTATATGACTATGATTTAAAAGGCTGGAGGATGAAACAAAATCAGTAGTTAGCTTCACCTATTCGGGAGATTTAGCAGAATGGGACCAATTCATCATAGTAATTAAGGCTTTTATCTACCTGTCCAATTATTTTTGAGAATGAACAATATGTTTATTTCAGATAAATTATATTTTGTAAAGAAACAGTGCAAAAAACCCTAACCCTCCATGTTTCTGAGAATCTGACCATGTATGTATTGATGCGCTCTCCATGGTGCTGAAAGACTGACCATGTACGTATACTACTCTCCTTTCTCCTGCAGCTACGAGCGTGATGCGCTCTCCATGGTTCTGAAAGACGCACTTGATCATTGGAGGAAAATAACAGATCAGCCTTCACATTTTTTTATTTTTCTTAATCTCATACTGGATGGGTATGATAGTAATTCATGGTCGCCTCTTTTGGAATTTAATAAATATCACCAAGCCCCAACCCGCTCTATTTTTCTAGGTTTTATTAACATCTTTCTTAGAAGGAAGATTTTCCTTTAAAAATAGCTGTGAATATTGGAAAGGAAATTAGATTTAAAAAAAGAGCCAGAGCCTGCACCCCCTTTTGTTTTATCCCTTGGATAAACCATTAGATTTAACTTAACTAACTTAACTTTAAAAAATGGTTGCACATATGAACAGAATGCATGAAGGGATTGAGAACATGTTTTCTATTGAGCAAATTGCATCCATTTTGTACTTTATAGACCAAACTTCTTTTGGTCCGAACCGATTAATTAAAATGAAGAAGCTCGTTTGGCCCATGGGCATCGTTTAAGATGGAAAAATATTGTCAATCAGGTGATGGTCTCAGTTTTTAAACACCTTGCCAAAAATGGGGGTTGGGGTAAAAAAATCCTATTTTCAAAATACCCCGCTATATGTGGACATGACCTCAGTTGCTCTGCACTCGGAACTCTAAATGGAAGGTCATATGGCCTTGGGATTAAGGGCAAAAGGGTAAACAGCTCAAATCAGCAGCTTTGTCTATGTAAAAGTTAAGACCCCCTTGGGGGCCACCATTAAGAACTCACTGTACATGAGAGAAAGAGCAGTAGAGTGAAAATGGAAGTGTATCTTGCACTAAGAAGCCTCGGCACTGACTCAGCAACAGCTTGTTTCCCTCTGATGTGGATCCAAGCATTAGATAACGTTGCAGTCCCGAATGGAATGTCTCAAAGTGCGGTGAAGTTGCAGCGTGAGACATTTCAGCTATTGATTTTATTCCACATGCTCTGTCAAAGTATTGCTTTGCCATGCAATTGTTCATTTAGCAGAGTTGTCCTCCGGATCTGGAAATACTAAGCCACTCCTCTACAATAGACAAACTCTATTGACACGCAAATATGTCAATGTGATCACTCATCATTGCTTTGCAAAGTTAAACCGTGAAAAAAAATGGCATTCAACTGAAAAATGTAAGGTCTTATATGATATATTTTAGCATTCATACTTTTTCTGTACGGCCTATCTACACATGGGTGGCGGGGGTGTTGGAGCCTACTGAATTGGTTGGAACAATAGTCATTTTAGCTGCTGTAATGGGAATTTAACACAGCAAAAAGCATACAGAAGACCACATTTTAGGGAGGTTGCATAAATTAAAATCTATGTAGGAGGGTGGTCAATTCATCCCATAGAATATATTTCTTTTGGCTCATGCACAACAAATTACTTACTTTAAATCTTGGAAGGGCTCCGCCCTCACATGTGAGGTCTGCACCGAATGGCTAAACACAACTCCTTCTGCTCCTGTGAAATAGGACAAATAGATAAAAAATTGTCATTTTTTCCAGCCGAACTAAAATAAAAAAGTCAAATTTAAGGTTGGGTCTTCTAATATATATAAAAAATGAATTGTATTAATACTAGCAGTAATTAAAGCAACAATTCATGACACAAACAAGAGTCACAAAGAAAGATTTGGTTACAAGTTTGATAGGTTATTAATAGGTATACTTTGATAAAAAAAAATCAAGATTCAAGATGCGAAAATCAAATGAAAGTGTAAATACTCTTTTTGTATCCAGAATTTTAGTTTGATATTGTCATGATATAGTTAATCTCCCATTAGCTATGTCCAGATTTTCCAGCATGCTTAAAGCAACTTTATTTTTTATTTTGGGGAGAAAGTGAAGTTCGTTTTAAACTGATAATTTGAAGTTGCAAAGTTGTGTTTACATGCGTGTTGGTATGTTTTGTCAAAAATTTACCTTCACCTCCGCACTTCAATGATAGAAATATTTTGGCATGTGTTAATTTCTAATTCGTCTTAAAAATTTCTATTTTCTCTCATCTTTCATACGAAATTTCCAGATTTTGATCATTTTTATGGGGTTTAGCGGGTAATATATTGAAGACAGTGGAATAAATCCCAGAATTTACACGAAAAATCGCTCTCTTGGGAAAAATCCAAGTCATGTAACCACTTCTGCAACAAATTAATTTCAAAAGTAGAGGTACCATTGTATATTGTATGTACTGCTGGTAAATAAGAACGGTGGCATTTCTAATTTCAAGGATGAAAAGACCTGTCACTCGAAGTTTCTCAGTGCCGATGCTGATCTCCTCTTCATCCGCCGAGAAAAGAACCCTCTCCCCATCAGCGCTCTTCACCTCAAACCTCTGACACTGGACTTCCACCATTTCCGAGCCTAAGAAAGCGGAAAGAAAAATGGGCTTTGAGTCAAATATTTAGAGCATAGGAATATTTCAAGCGGACATAATGTACCATGAAGATGATTCTATGTAAAGCTTCCAACAGAAGCACATATGCGTGAAGATTTGACTTGAATGACCTTTGAAGAATTCCCAAAGGGCTGCCAAATAACACGCACTCTAAGAACTGTTCACTATGCCGAAAAAGTTATACTTTGCATATTTCTTGTGACTATTACGCATGAGCGACCTATATATATATCCGTAAATACATACATAGATAAAAATGCAAGCAGTCCTTACAGCAAGGGTGTCAGACTCGGGTTGGTTCGCGGGCCGCATTAACGTCAACTCGATTTTATGTGGGCCGGACCATTTTAGATATAATATTTAGATTTTTTTTTAATATAAATGGATTAAAAGAACTGGATTAAAAGCCCTAAATATTCAATTTTTTATAGATCTAAAACAATGTTAATTTGACCTTTTTTTTCTTAGTAAGGGAAAATCATTCAATTAATCATTTGTTTTTCATTGCAAAAGGAAACCAACATTTTCTTTAATTATTTTCCATATCAAAGAGGAAAACAGAACATATTTTTATATATTTTTAGATTTTATAAAATGGTTTGAGGACTAAAAACACAGAAAAAAACGGATTAAAAATTGCAATTATTGATTTAAAAGGGGGGAAATCAGGAAATGTAATATACATCTATACTCTTCATTTTAATTTGATCCTAAAACAGAAAGTCGGCACTCATGATTTACTTTCTCGGGCCGCACAAAATGATGCGGCGGGCCAGATTTGGCCCCCAGGCCGCCACTTTGACACCTGTGCCTTACAGCATGATTCAAATGAATGCAAAGAATGTTCAGAACAAGTGCCAAAACACAAATACCGTATTTTCTCGCATATTAGCCGCATTCGCGTATAGGCCGCACCCTTAAAATTGCCTTAAAATTTTAGAATTTTACAATTTCTTTCGTATAAGCCGCCCCCTGATTCACAAATTTCACCTCCACATTCATGGTTTAATAGGGAGTACAAATGTGTTACTTTGAAGGGAAAATCTTTATAAGAAAAATAATCGCACCTGATATTTCTGAGATACTGTATAAATAAAAAAGGATCGTTTGCTGGATTGCGAGCAATGGCAGGCACACGTAAGCGAGTTTTTTCACATTCTATGCAAGATAGGGTTTTTATTTTCTTGAATTTCATTCATAGACGCCAATATATATTACGTTTATCTTTTTGCTACTATTATAAATGACCATATTGGCCACATTGTCTTGCGTTATGGCATTTTTCAGTTTCGTGCAAGTCGTCTTTTTATGCGCATATAAGCCGTACCCTCGATTCAGTCATTTTTTTAGCGACAAATACGGCTTATATGCGAGAAAATACGGTATGCTATTTCACCAAGATATTTAAGATAATTTATTGGGACATTGTGAAGTCATAAATGTGCAAGGAAGAAAAACAAAGTTAGATTTGGAGGTTAGATCTCACCTCCACCGACCGCCATCTATTGCTTGGCATCCAGGCTATTAAGAGTGCCAATTAATTAGACGCCAAGAGTGTCCTGTCAGTTACAATCAACTTTATTAGCAAGCATCAATCTGGGAGTAGACCAACCCTTTGCTGTCCTTATTAAAGTATCTGACAACTTTGAGAAAGCAAGCAGGCAAGCTTATAAAAAAAAACTTACTCCTTCCAAAGTAAAGTGACTTTCTAATGTATGCAAAGATTGAAAGGTTGGAAGATGTTGAAAGATATTATGGCAAGGGGGATGAAAGTAAAAGGGGGAAAAAAAACAAGACTTTTAAGTTTAACGGAGAAAAAGAGCCTGCTTTAAATTGGAGATGTGCTGTCTCAGACATCTAGCCAATCAGTGGACGCTCCAAGAGCGGTTTGACTTGCATGGGAACAGGTCAGCACATTTTCCAAAGATGTGTCTTATTTATACATTTTTTTTAGGTTTGATCCTTTTTTGAAGGAATTTAAAAACATCCAGTAAATAAAGAAAAACATTTTTTTGCTCATTTTAAATCACATCCAACTTTAATCTAAAAAGAAGCACTGACATATTGAATAAATGACGCACAGTGTTTGAATTCTGTTGACCAAATTCTATTTTGTATAATTAAACAAAGGAGGGCATTATAAAACGGCGGCCGAATAACTTTTCTTTTAACGACTGTGCATTAAGGCCCATCATAAAATTATATGGCTCGGCTATGCTTGATTTTTAATTCTTAGCTTTAAATTGGTGTCCTGAGCTATAAAGGCAAATTATGCGTTGTGAACTTCAGAGAACGTGAGGATTCAAAATACAAATAAATAAAAGTGTTAAGTCTGAGTCCTGCAAATAAAAACATATGTTATCCAACCAAACAGGCAATAAGGAGCACTAATTAAAGTGGTCTTTAATGTGCATTGGAATTACCAATCCTCCCACATTTTTATTTAATTTTTTTTTAAGAGCGTGTCTGTCGTCCCATGCCCTGTAAACGTGCCTGCAAATAGCTTTTCAATATAGTTTCTAAGTGATTATTAAACTTCAGCTGCCTTTAACTTCTCGAGGGTCTACTTTTCTTTTGGTTTTAGGATGCTTTACATGCTTTATTAGGTCTGGCTATTTGCTAAATGACCCTTCGCTGTTCACCTTTTAGCAATTGGAGACTAGCCTAGACTCCTCAGGCGAAGCCCATTCAAAACAGTTTAGACTAAAAGGTTAGTTAATGGATTACATTTTACTTCCAGAGCAATTCAACAACCTGAAATCCTTCAAGTAACTTTTTTAGCAACATGACATTTAACAATTTGAGGCAGATTGCCTCCTTATTAGTTTTCAACCTGATCTTAATGCCTTGGATTACTTGTTCTTATTTATTTGATTTTTTGGGGGCACTCAAAGATTGTTGTGTTCCATTTTGCTCTTGTATAAGGTTAAAAATATACCCCAATAAACCTCCTCAATGTAATCATGCTTCATTAACCATAAGCCCAAATACAAATGTCATCTTGCCTTGAGAAACAAAACTATGGATTAAAGCTTTTATTTGTTGAGGAACATTTATGTATGCTTAACAAACTTGTGAAAAATATATTTTAAAAAATATGTCATCAAAAATTATGGCAGTATGAATACCTGAACTATTTCAAGTCACAGTCTGAGTAAATCCGAGTAAAAACACCTTAAAGAGACAAGTAAATGACGTTCATTAGCTTGTCATATGCTTAAAGCTTAGAGCGTATTTACAAAGTAACAGCCCTGATGACTTATTCAAATGAGTCACATCTTATCAGTGGATTCAGTTAAGCAAGTTCCTTCTTTATACCCTGACGGCTATTTTGCAGAATTAAATGTTAAAGAATTAAATGCGCATTGAGTTGCGTGATGAGCGTGACCGATTGATATGTGTGACACTGATTTGTGTTTGGTGTTGACTGCAGAAGATTGTCATTTTTATTCCTGTCCACACTTGCCATACCATATAAAATTTTGACCCTATTTCATTGGTCTTACTATTTGGAATTTGTTTTGATTCACGTTAAAAATGTTATGTTAGAATTGTTTGGAATAATTAAGGATTAAGAGGAATAATTCATTGGTTATGTGGGATATCTATGCACTGTTTATATATATTTTTAATAAACAATATTTTTTTCACCTGGCTTGTTTAGTTGATAAAACATGGAGAATGATACATCTAAATAATCTATATTTTTCATAGATATTGCATTTGTTGAAATTCAGACCAGATTTGAACAGTTTGATGTGAATGTATGTATTCTCAATTGGATACAATGCTTTTGTTTTCACAGAACCTAAAGTTGTTTATGTCCAGAATATTTAAAAAAACAATATTGCTTCAATCTCAATTAAGCCATTTTTTTTACATTTTCCCTTTTTAACTCTGCAAGTAAAAAATAAAACACTCCAACAACAATTAATGTCAATGTACTTCACTGCAGGCAAAAATAAGAAAAAAGTATAATTCATAGAAACTCAATTTGTTTTGCTGCCTCTTTCCATTAGATTAAATATATTGACGTTATATACAATTAAAAACTAATCAATTCATTAATTTCTGAGCACTTAAAGGAAGTCTAACCCAAGCCAACTGCAGGCAAAGGGGAGACTCACAAGAACCCCATTAGGTAGAAGGTCCCGGTAAATGAAGACGACTTAATGTACCATTTTTATCTACAGTATTACAGTGCCAAAAAGCTCTTTATGGGCTATTATTCAGCCATTCTTACAGACATTTATACACAAGTAGGCGGTTTTGCTGCCATGCACAGTGAAGGCAATTTAGGAGTCTGTGTCTTGCCCCGAGACATTTTGACACTGGCCAGTCAGTCCTGAGATTGAACTGCTGATCCTGATCAGATGCCCCGCGGTATAACTAAAATATAAACTGGCTGAATTAAAAAACTAAAGACAAAAAGCCATCCACACATTACCATAACTTCTACATTTTCGGATAAACAACACCACACTATTCAGTGAATATGTGGATGGGTGGATGGGTATGTTAAATGAAAGAATAAAAGATAAAAACAATTGAATTAATTTGACTTGTATTATACAAATGTATTTACCAACTCCAGATGAAGGAGAAAAATGACCATGTCTGGACATTTAATCTTTTCAAGCATTTCCTTAGCCACAGTGTGGCGACAAAATATTCCTACTTTGACTTGAATATGTCCTAGCAAGGAAAACTACGGTACTCCTTAGAACAAATTAAAAAGAGATATTTTTAAAATGTCACAAGAGGAGTCAAGCAAATGGTCAGCCAAATTAGTTTAGGAGTTAATAATATTCATTAACATGGAGGAAAGGACCTTTTAATATCATCTTTTATTGTTGATAATGTGGTTAAACCAAGGAGTGTCAAATGATAATGTCAATTCATTTATGATTAATTTTACTATTCATGAGTTGCCTTTGATTAGAATAGTATGTTTGGACCAAAGCATATCGCAAAGATGAATGGAGTTAACTTTTTACATCTAAAAACGTTAAGAAAACTAGTTTTTGAAGCATTTTTTTGTATCACTCACACAATGTTTGTTTACTTCCCTAGATACAGATTGCCACGTATAAATACTCTGTCGCTGTTTGTTTAAATGTTTAAAACTAGAGTGCATTGTTACTTTCTCAATCAATAAAATATTCTTTTCAGACACATTCCAATCTCATAAAAGTCTCCTTTTCCCAATGTGCCTTGCTTGATTGCTATCGAACAGAGGTGTGTTATGTCTTAATATCAAGCTAAAAATTGCATCATTAAAATGATGAAGGTGGCTGGAGACTTACCATAAAACTGTAAAATGCGCTATATTTCCACACGAATGACAGGTAGAATAATTCATCAATACTGTATATGGGAAAATAGCTGTTACGGTCAATGTTGTTTAAAATAGTGACATTTCACAAAAGCTCTAAATCAGTAGCTAGCCTGATTATAATCCTGATTATTTGATTAAAGTGCATTGGCGGAGGGAGAAATGGAAAACAGGACCAGAATGGTGACCCCTGCTCTAAAGAATAAATAAATTTTCCCATAACTTTACCCACAATCTCAATTTATGTTGTTGGCTCCAGCGGCGGGCCATCAGGGCCTTCAAGGCCTTCTCTGCTGGCCTAAGAAATATCTGAATCATATATTATATTTTGTCCATCAATACTTATTACATAATTCCAAATTGTCTGTTAGCTTCCTTTCATTGCTTTCCCCCCTGGTTGCACTGCTTCCAGATGTGCGTTTTCATATTGAAGCATTTAACCAATCACATTTCAGCCATTATTTGTTACCAAGGTCAGAAATCTTTCTCAAAGCCTTCACAATCAGTTCTGCGGGCTCTGCTGCATTAAACAAGCGTCGAAAAGACTGTTGCTTTAACCAATCAGATTTTGAGTTGGCAACACCACAATGCATTGTCGCAGGCGTAGGGATACGTCATTGCCTTGTCACAGGCGTAGGGATACGTCATCGCTTTTACCAACTATGATTGGCTAGTGATTAGCCTGAGCTACCAAACTGTATTTGGAGCGAGCTAGAAATGCTATGCCAGAAATACGACAGAGCAGGCTCGACTTTCAGCATTAGCTTTGATGGCAATAGAAAAGAAGGAAGAAAGAAAGGAGGATGGATATTGTGTACAGTTTAAAATGATTTTTGGTGAGTACAATATGGCTATATTCCTAAATAATATTTCAATTGTGGCCCTGGTTCTGATATCTGAAAAGCTCCAGTGTTTGTATTTAAGCTCCAGTGTTTGTATTTAATCACTAAATGCTGCTAGGAAGTGGATTTTACCCCATTTTAGTGCAATTTTTGCCGTTTCGCCATTGACATACATTGCTGTCTTTTCCCGGGAAAATCACCCCCCCCCTCCCGGCCCGGTTGTAATGTCTGAAAAGCTCCAGTATTTGTATTTAATCATTAAATGCTGCTAGGAAGTGGATTTTACCCGTTGAAGGCGCTACGAGAAAATGCACGGACCGCCACTGGTTGGCTCCATACAAAAATGAAATGTCAGTGCAAACAAAAACATGTTAAAACATTCTCTGTGGCTCTGTGTATAAAAATTGAAGTGAGGATGAGCAAGGTCACGTTTCCAGTTTTGTCCAAACAATGTTAAAATGTCAAACCGGCAACTCACAATCAGGGTAAAGGATTTTTATTCTTATAAACATGCGTGCACACTTATAGTGTGTCATGAGTCAAAACAGTGACAACTCTCTTTGAAGTAGTATTAAAGCTATAAGATTAAAAATTGGCAGTAAATGGATACCTTTATTGAGCTCTTGGCAGCCTCTTTAAATGAATTTTAGTTCATAAATGCTCGAAGCTACGAATGTATTAAATGGCTCATTAAAGCTATTGACTTTATAATGGACTGGCTTTCTAAAATGGGCAAGATGGGCTGTCTGATCTATTGATTGGATGATGCACTGACACAGAATCATACTAATTACAGCATTATCTTTTTTTTCTTTTTTTTGCTACTGCAACCAATTAAAGGCAGCAAGACCTCACTCTAGTTGAAAATAGGATCACTGTGAAACATGATTGTTATGTACATCATTTGTTTCTCAGAGGGGGATTTGCAAAGATGTAGATTTCTAATTAGAATGTGTGTAATGGAACAATTGAATTTTATGCAGGGCTTTGCAAGTGCTCACTCTGCACACTAATCAGGAACCAATTTTCGACGACATTCCGCTTCTAACTGCGACGTTAGCATCACTCATCCAATTCCTTATTTGTGTTTATTAAAACATTTCATAGAACATACACCAAAAGAGCTTTTGCTTTGTGAATATTAGCATGTCGCTACTGAATATAGTATCATTAAGCAACTATTATTAACCTTTTGGCTTTCATTGCCTTAATTTTAGCCATTTTATATTCCCGTTTTCCTAGCAACTGCATTGGAGAAATGAGCTGAATGATTCTACCCTGATAAAAAGGAATGTAATTAGTGTAAGAAGTTAAAGATGATGACAGCGATAAAATGAAGTTTAGAAGGCAGTAATGGAGTAGATGAGGAATTAATGTGTGGGATGAAGGGATGAGATTCATGCATGAATGACATTTGTGTGTGAATGGAAGAAATGACAATCAAGGGAAGACAGATGAACTAATGTGCAGACTTTAAAGAAAATGGAATAACTCCATTTGAAATATTTTTTTCTACATTTATGTTTAAGATCAGCAAATGTAAATGTTAGGTGACGGAAACCCAAGTAAACCTAAAATGCAGTTTTTAAATGATGTTTTTATTCCTAAAGGGTAAATACAACAATCAGCAAAGTACAACCTGCGTAAAAAGCCGTTACTTCCCTCGTTAAATTGCAAATTTATAATGACTGGTCACAATTTTTCCACGTATTTAGTTGATTCTGAATAACCTGAATCAATAGGCAATGCTTGATGTTATAATTTTTTTAAATATGTTTTTATTTTCATTTTCATATACGATACGTATATATTTGTTCTATTTGTTCTGTTACTGTGTTCAAGCTTATTCATGCGCATCGGCCCTTTTCGGTAAACTAAATTCTCCTCCTCGAAAACGAGGAGATAAAATTAGAATGTGTTGTTTATTCTGCCTCGCCAGCTTGAATTTTTCCACCGCCTACAACGTTGGCCCATCTCATGGGTCGGCCCGAGGTGGTTTGGAATTCACTTGCACATTTGAATAAGAACAAAATATGCTCTGACCCCGCCATTGGATGCAGTAGGGGGGCCTCATTTGGCGGGGCTTCGGGTTGGAGAAGCCTTTTCTCTTTTTTTCCAACTCTGGAGGGCTGGAGTTGAAATTTTCACTTTTAAATGGATTCTTATGCTTCCATGTTTTATTTATTATTCTAATCGTCAATTGTTATGTTTCGCCGTGCCGTCAAAATGTCCACTTTCCTCTGTCCAATAGAATAAAATCTATTGCCGATGACTGTTGTTGCAATGAATGATTTCATTTTCTTTTCAAGCAACATGTGGATCCATAATTTTGCCTTTACAAACCCACAAGACCTGTCAGACTAGCCCACAGGTGTCAAAGTGGCAGCTCGGGGGCCAAATCTGGCCCACCACATCATTTTGTGTGGCCCAGGAAAGTAAATCAGGAGTGCCGACTTTCTTTTTTAGGATCAAAATAAAATAAAGATTATAGATGTATATTATATTTCCTGATTTTCCCCCTTTTAAATCAATAATTGCAATTTTTAATCCATTTTTTCTGTGTTTTTAGTCCACAAATCATTTTGTAAAATCTAAAAATAAAAATATTTTCTGTTTTCCACTTTAATATGGAAAATAATTAAAGAAAAATTTGGTTTTCCTTTTGCAATGAAAAACAAATGATTAAATAAATGATTTTCCCTTACTAAAAAAAAAAGCTAAAATAAACATTGTTTTAAATCTATAAAAAAATTGAATATTAAGGGATTTTAATCAAGTTCTTTTAATCCATTTATAAAAAAAATATATCTAAATATAATATACGAAATGGTCCGGCCCACATGAAATTGAGCTGACGTTAACGCGGCCCGCGAACCAACCCGAGTCTGACACCCTTGGACTAGCCTAAAACAAAGCCGCACCATTGCATAAATTAAACTGCTGCCAATACTGTTTGAGGAGCATGAGCATTCATGGCGGTACATGCACTTTAGGAGATGAAAAGTCAATAGGGCATAAACACCCTCACAAATATAATGCTGTAATGATCAGCGGTCTTGTCAACTTACTGGCGCACAAAGAAAAGAAATAAACCTGTGGAATAACTGCTCTGGTAAAAAAAAAACTATTACTGCCTTTCCACTTTTCAAGTCCATACACTTACACACATTTAGAATATTAATAAGGAAAGAAAAAAAATCAAACAGTACAACATTCAACTCAACTATTTTGCCCCAAGAATGTTATTACCGTATTTTGCCATTTAATTTACCCGGATATATTAAAGGATTTTTGCTTTTTTGAGCCTCTCGTTTGTGCACCATTTAATATACCCCGGGTATATTAAGCGGCAACTCCGCTTTTTTGGCAAGATTTGTATGGTGTACATGGGGGCATAATTATAGATAAAGTTCATTAAAATTCCAAGTCAGACTTTATTCAGCAGTAAGTAGTTTTAACCTGAGCAGTAAGTAGTTTTAGTCTGCAAAACATTGATGCACCCCGTCACGGCATAAAGAGTGCGAAGTGGATAATACCTTCCCGTTTGTGCGCCATTTAATATACCCCTGCCGTTTAATATACCCCTGCCGTTTAATATACCCGGGTATATTAAATAAGGGGGTATATTAAACAGAAAAATACGGTAATTACTTAATCACGAGTTCTTGGGACAGGTAAGATATAAGGCCAGTTTCGAAAAGGTCGCACTATTAATTGGCAACAAATTGCTTGGAACATAAGACTTTTCTAGCATGCGAGCTACTAAAAAAAATGACCAATGCGACTGGTTTTCTGTCTCTGCGTACGCCCAACAATGGACTGGCGACCAGTTTAGAGTGTAGCCTGCCTTTTGCCTAAAGCTGGGATAGGGTCCAGGACCCTACAACCCTGACCAGGATAACCAATGTTGACAATTAATGAATGAATGAATAAATCAATAGACAAACAAAAGTCATCACATTATAAATCGAACTTAGATTCAGTTCAGAGATTGTTTTGGTCCAAGCCAATACATGTCATTAGTTTTATAGCACGTAACAGCACTAAACTGATGGGAACTGACCAGGAATACATTTGTCTAGTCTTTTTGATGGCCAGGATTCAACTACTAATGCTGTAACATTACTACCTAGGTGGGTGAAAGGGTAGAACTTGAAAACTAAGTCCACAGATCATCTTTATGGTTGGCCATTAAGAAGACAAAGATGAAAGGTTCTCACTCACATAAATGGGCTGACAGCGACAGAGGATGGAGAGAAAGAAGAGAAGTAGGGATGAAAGCAAGTGAGTGAGTGCAATAAAAATGAGATGAAGTGCCCAAGGCCAACAAGCATACTCGGAATCTCTTCTGCAGCAGATGGATCCTCAAGGGAGCTCACATGTTAAGTGTGTTTTTCAAACTTTAGTTAAGACGGTTACAATGTGAGCAGCTTCTTTCATCACAAGGGAGACACAAAAAACATCAGGCTTGGACAAGCTGACTTCAAGTACGCACCTATTAAGAAGGTTACTGACATTGTTTGGTCTGCGCTGAAATGCTATGCCGCATGGGAGTTTCTTCAAAAATAGAAATTGGGGAATACCTAACATGATGGACTATGCTACCAAACTCTGAGTATTATTAAAACTATTTTATTTAGGGTTTACTCTGGAATACACCAGCAACCGGAAGGAAGGAACGATGGAGGACAGGAAAGACTAGGGTATGACAGGGTGATGATATTGATGTCCAGATAAGGAAGGCATAGTAAGACACATCAACTCTGAGAATTAATAATGCTCTAATATTTGTTGTGTTTTTTAGGAAACGCTATAGTTAAACCTGTAGCACAGGGGCCTCTTTTGGCCCGCCCCTTCACCAGGTGCATTGAAGACATTGAAACATTGGATTGGATTGGATAAATTTATTCATCCCGTATTCGGGAAATGTCATTGTGACAGTAGCAAGAAAAGGAATAGTTATAAGTTAGACAGTACAGTCGCAAAGGCCGCAGAACAACAAAGCAAAAGCACAAAGTACAAAGCAAATCCAAGTAAATGGGATCATTAAGAATCACCAAAGCAAAAACACAAAACGTGCAAGAGTGGACGGATCTACCGCCACCGGCTGCTTTCGGAGAGGATTAATAAGTCACCAAAATATAGACCTTAATACAGGTTGATGAATATTGATGCAGAAATGCTCCTACCGTTATATTTCTTTTACACTTAATGCTTTTTCATGAAGGCCATTTATTTTATGTTTCCTGTAGTTTTCCCTCCTGCTTTAAATGCCAGTTCTTGAAAACAATACATACATTAAGCTGGTCCATGGCTTGTCTAAAATTGGTAACCACTGATGTACAGTACTTCCCGTGGGAGCTCCTGAGGCCCTCCCCTGGACTCGAACACCTTGCAAGAACTAGGACAAGGGCAAGCCAAATTCTCTTGGAGATCCTGGTCATCAAGCCTGGCTAGCCTTATGCTAGCCCCCTTTATGCTTCAAAGATGAACGTGCCTTAGCAAAGAGGAAATCATGTCTTTGGATAAGCGAAGAGTGCTTCAGAGGTTTATTTTTAGGTTTTTGTTTATGCCCGTGTGAGAGACAGAGAGATAAATACGTTGCCGACCCAGCACGAAGGCGGCGGCTGCCCAACTCAGGGGTTTCCAGGGAATCCTCTGAAGAATTCATTCTGTCTTATCAAGAAGCCACTTAGACCTTTAAACCAATCACTCGCTTGTGTGTGTGTGCGGCGGTGTATGTGTGCGTGTAACTCGGAATATCCGGGTGAAGACAGTTGTCACAAGAGCTACGTGAATGGCATTTTAATGTGTACGTAAAGGCATTTGTATTCAGGAGAAATTCCTAGCTCAAACGTGGCTTTGTCCAGAGAACGTGCATTTTTGTGTGCGGGTGCACGTGTTTGTTACGAACGTGCAACACAGTTTATGTTATCCTCTCGCAGCCGGACTAAATTGAGTGCAGACTGTCTCGCCAACCAATTTTACAGAATGATTCTGCCTATCCTAAGATAGGCATGTAGACACACTCACGTATATCAGCATTAAAGTGGGTTTCTCAGTGAGGAAAGCTGCTTTGGGGAGCTTAACCGGTAGGAAGGGAGCTGTCAGGGATTTTCTACCTTCAAAGTTAGACAAGTCAAGACTGCACTGTACATGTGTGGAGAATGGCGTGCCTGGTCAGCCTACGGAAAGCACTGACATGTAAATACAATACGGTAAATAGTGAGAAAGCAGAGAGCAAAAAATAAAAACAGGGTTAGGGCATATGATTTGATCACAAAAATTACTAAAATACAACTATCGTATTTTTTTGCATATTGACCGAACCCTTAAAATTGCCTTAAAATCGTTGACTTTTACGATTTCTTTCGTATAAGACACCCCCTGATTCACAATTTTCACCTTCATATTCATGGTTATATGAATTTCATTCATAGACGTCAAATTAAATTTTGTTTAGCGTTTTATCTGTCTATCTTTTCTCTAGTTTGAAATAAATGACCGTAACGGCCGCATTTTATTGCGTTATGGCGTTATATCTTTGTCACCTTGCAGTTTCATGTATGTCAAGTCTAATTAATGCACATATAAGCCGTACCCTTGATTCAGTCATCAGTTATTTTAGTTAAAAATATGGCTTACATGCGAGAAAAGGTGGTAAATGATGTGAAATTCATATTGTATTTTGAAATATTTTAAATTCAGTGCATGTTTTGTAATGTTCTGCCATCATCTTGTTATCATACCATATAGAGTGATTTGTGTCTTTTAAAGATGATAGGTTAATCTGTCATTTCCCCTGTTAAGGAAATGTTTGAAAGGCCTTTAGGCTGCTGCTGAACTTTTTGAATGTCACGGGGAAACTTAAACAAAAGGCACACTACTCTAAAACCGCCAATCTCCATTTCTTTCATGACTTCCTAAATACCAAAAGCACATGCGATTTCGAGTTCAGTCATCACCGTCTTGTGTCTTTAGGCTCAATATTTTAAAGAAGATAGGCATTGTTTCCACCATCTACTTTTTTCTTCACTACATTTTACCCTAGTCCTCATCCCAGATGTTGATCCATGTACTAGCTAGTCATTTTCATCACATATTCGCTTGTTTTTCCTCTCTATTAAACACACACACACTGCTTGATGGTCGTAAATAACACATAAATGACGGGACATTAATCATAACGCTACCGTTGTTGTAGTCCAATAATTAGCTCATCTCTATTTACCTTGTTCACACGACATTAGGAGGCTAACCTTTCCAAGTCATTAAACTCAAATACTGCTGGATATTTTAATTTAAGACTCACCAATCCGTCAACCCGAAAAATGAGGTAAATTTCTATCGACAACTAGGACATTTGAACACGTCCCACGGATTCCTCACTGCTTTTGGATGAATGGAAATGAGTCATGTATTGGGTAGACACATTTATCATCTACAGTATTAAAGAATGCAACTTTCATAAAAGATTTGTGAAAAGTCTTGGCAGCCTATCTCGAGTTATTGAATTCTATAGGAAGGCGTCATACACGCCACACACGCACAGAATTGTGTCTTCTGAAGAACAATAGGCTTTAACTAATCCAATTAGAGCAGATAAAAATGATTCGGGCAAAGGAAAAAAAAGATCCTTTCAAGGCTCAGTGAGGAAGTCTAATGGAAACAGATAGTATTTAGTTTAGCAAACAGACGGGGGGTAAATGCATTTAGGAAGTCAAGCAAAAACAAAGCAATATAACTTAATGTCCTTTGAGAAATGATCTATATTTGCTTTTATGTCGCTTTTTCAGACTCTTTGTAGGATGAGTGTGCCGATGCCTTACCCACAGTGAGCTGGCCAGTCAACTGTCCGTCATCCGTCCGAGCATTGATAGTCACATTTCTGTCGGACTGCACGATCAATGGACTGTCCTGCAAAGACATTTGAATAGTGGTTTACAAAAAAAGATTCCCCTAATCTATATAATGAAATGGCATCTTGAAAGAAAGAAAAAAAATCGCATTTGTCAGAGTTCCGACATTCTTTTTAACCCCACCAAAGCACAAGTGGAAGGAAATGTTAGCCAATGTGACCTTGTTCTTGGCAAGGCCTGATTGAGACACTCCCGCTTGCATTCTTACGTCTTTTCTATTTTATCTCTGCTCTCAAATGATTTCCTTTCCCATCAGTTTGACGTTTTTCTCTTGCCTGGAAATTGCTGTTTTTGTTTTGCCCCATTAATTGAATAGCTCACAGGTGACTGAATTTCTCTCTCTGTTTCCCCAAATTAATACTTTGTTGTTGTTCCATTCTGAATTCCAAATGAGAGTTATTTCCATATGGAAGTTTCTGGCCAACGAAATAGAAAAATCAATCACCCCTAAGTCATTCCTTCAATTTAACACGCAACATGAGCTTAATAAATACTTGTATAGGCAGTATTAGACTGTAGGAAGACGCTATCATTTTTGTAAAACTGGAAAAATATATTTTAATATTCAATAAGATATTCTTGCGATATATTCAGTATTAAACTAAATCTGGTAGAGTGGTTTGCATACCCGCCTCACAGTTCTGAGATCAAGGGTTTGTTTCCTGGTGTGTTCTGACCTTCAAATGTGGAGTTTGCATGTTCGCCCCGGGCCTGCGTGGGTTTTCTCTGGGTGCTTCAGTTTCCTCACAGTTGTCATAAAACATGCACGCTAGGCTGAATGTCCCCTAAACTGTCGCTAGCTATGAGTGATGGGTTGTTTGTCTCATTATGACCAATTCAGGGTGCTGTAGCCTAACCCGGATAACAATGGGGAACCCTTTATAATTGACGTATCGTATTCTGGCACCTAGTAGTCTACGCCTAAGGAAAACAGAGCGCACTTTCCACACGTAAGATCAATTAGCGAGGTTTTAATGAAGGTCATATACATGGTAACGTAGATCACTGCCAATCACAAATGAATGCGTTCACATTGACCACTCAGGTAGAAAATATAAATGGTTTAATGCACATGGTACTTCTCTCGCACCCCATAGGATGCACCCAGGATTAATTATTTTCTGCAGGGCGCGGGATAGGCTTCACTATATTATCTTTCCACTCTGTTTAAAGCGTATGGCTGCTTTGTGCGGCTTGACAGATGTACCGTTCTCCAATCATTACAGCTCAACGGGCAGTGCTTATGAGTGGACCTCATGCCATTCACTTTGTGCATTGCTCAGTCATCTAGAACTGCGACTTCATATGAAAAATAGGATTTCATTAAGCAACCATATGTAAATGAATGGAAATTAGAGCGGTAAATAAAGAATATCAATCAGAGGCTATTTTGTATTTGTACAACATCTCGTTGATATCAAACAATGCGCCTGGCAGGAGGATAAAGTCACCGTAATTGACTTAATTAAATTGGAAAATGAGGTACCTGCATTTCTTGCTTATTACAGTGTTAAGCATCAGATACCAACCACCATGATAATGAAACATTTGTAACTTCTACTTACAAATGTCTCTACATACGAAATATTGATCTTACATAATGCCTCAAAGGGGAAATTTTGTCCGTAGATATGAAAGAAAGCTACATTTTTTTTCACAGTTTGACAATTGTTATGCATTTCATAGTTTTGCCAAAGAAACAGGATTCTGTGTTGTTGTTTTTTTTGTTTTGTTTGGGGCACCTAACAAGTTTAATATTGGATCAACGGCTTGTCCCTACACAATGCAAATCTTGACCCATGTTGTCTATTGATGTTGTCTGTTTGTTTAGTTGTGTTTATCTTGTAGTCTTGTTGAAGCATGCATTTCAAGGGCATTTGAACTTTGAAATAAGATAACATGGTCTCTTGCAGTGTTCTGATCCCTCAAATATAATTAACGACCCCAACATGAGGGCAATAAATTGTTATTAAGAACCACATAATTGAATTAGAGCTGAATTATTTAGGAAGTGATTCAATTAAATTTTCATTTTCATGTGAACCTGTGGTATGTTGCCACATATTTTTGAGCAAATAAACAGTATAAAATCATTTGTACAATAACAAGAGATGATGTGTGTATGGACCCAGAATAATGCATGTTAGCCTCTTGGAAATTGTGATTTAAAAAAGACAAATCCTGGTATTTGTAGAACATTCTAATTTAAGAAAAAATGTTTTTTTGGCATTGACGGTAGAAGCAATACAAGGGCAGACAAACACTTCATATCTGACTGTCTACAAATCCGAGGCACATTTAGTTCAGCGTCACAATGAATACAGATGAGTCTAGCTCAGATAAGCCCAGGCACAAACCAAAGCAACATTCATAAACATTTTTTTCGAGTAAAACAGCACCGATTAAAAAAAAAAGGACGATATAGTACCAAACCAGCCTGCAGCATTCTTCATAAAACATATCACATATATTGTGATAAGAGGATGCCTAAGTTTTATAATAAAATGACTCATGACAGAAATAGCTGCCAGCGGCCACAAACGCTCACACACAAAAACTACTTACATTTGTAACCATTTTTGAAAATGCATAGAAAATCATAAATGCTACAAACAATCTTGTTATTCCATCACTTGAATGCAAGCACTATTTCTACTCCAGTTTTATCATTTGTAATAAAAAATGTAAAAAATAAAATAATCTAGTGTCCTTTTCTTTTTTTTTGTCAAATCTATTCAAATGCATTTGAGGGTTCATGCTAAATGGCTTTGGACTTCTGTTAAACATTTCACTTAGAGACACAATGATATATTATATCTATTAGGATCCGACAGCCGTTTCTGGCCACCATAAAAAAATTCAACTCTCTACGTTGCACGGTTTGGACAAACGTAGCGAGAGAATCTTAACATACACACACACCCATCCATAAATCACGCTTTATAAGGATTATAGATTACTGCCTCACAAGATTATTCATACACTGGCTTGTTGTAGTACTAAATTGTAGACCTTGCCTGAGGGTATGACATCCAAAACAGTGTCGTACCACTACTTACAAATTTCTCTACTTAGTATTGGGGACCTCCGAAAGAATTAGGTTGAAATGCGTTTCTACTTACAAAAACTTCTAATTACGAAACCACTTGTGGAACCAATTGACTTTGTAAGGAGAGTTATCATTGTTATGTTAAGGTCATTCAGTAAACAACGGAATTGGCTCTGCCTCCAGCTGACATAAAGTAGTCTTTTGGCAAGTCTTTCTGCAATATGTTGGCTTGTGTGTCTGGTGGAACTCCATAGTGCATTTGTAAGGTCAAAATGTCACCAATGTCATTGGACCTGAGAGAGGGCATAAATCACAATCTCAATTCCAGTTCATCCCAAAGGTGTTTGATGGTGTTGTTTGGTCAAGTTGTTCCAAATGAAAAGCATCCAAGCATGCTTTTATGCTTGGATCTTGTTTTGTGCACTGGGGCGCCTGCTGTCATGCCGGAATATAATAGGGCATTCTCTAAACTGGAAGCATTCCATTATAAAATGGTCCAGCCTGAGAAGTGGGCCGTGTGATGACCGGTCCCTCGCCTGTTCGCCGCTGCCCAAGGCAAGTTTTCCCACAAATAATATTTATTTTTAGATTTCTATTATTTAGTGGTTATAACTAGGCGCCAAAAAATATTACAGTAATTGCACTCACAAGCATCTCTGACTTTTGGAATTTCTAAGTCATTGTACGGTATTGTATGTATTAATCCATTTGTTCATTTTAAAAGACTTACTGCTTTATATTCTTGAAATTCTACAGGTAAGAAGTCTTTATTGCTATAGAAGCAGTTCATTCAACTATTTTGATGAGTTCATTGAACGGTTTTGTGTTCACAGCTTACAGTTTCACTACTCAGTGAATCACAAGTCCTCGGTTATTTGTGCACGGTAAGCAGGTTTTACTAGTCTAATAATGAAACAGGCAGCTCAGAGGCATTCTCAGGTATACACAACAATTCAAGAATGCGACACCGCTATAAATGGGACATACTGAATCACAATTTGCAGAATTTTCCCATTTATTGTTGCATTTCTTCCCTGTTAAGGAAAAAAAATCAACATACGGGAAAAATTACAGACACTGGTGAGTTACCACAACATTAGTTCAGTTAATAATTTGATTTGACTGTGATTATAGATGCAGACACAGCAGTGGGGGCCTCGGGCACTTAGTGTAATTAGCGTACTAACAGTAAGATGTGGACTGTTGGTCTGTCATCACAGCCTCGGGGCATGAGTACAGATGGGCCTAATAACAGCTTTCAGCTTGTCTGTCTCAGTCTCTGCATGTGTGCTGCTTAGTAGTTCCTAGTGTATGCATGGAAATATGGTCTTGCTTATATTTCAACATGAGCTGTACTTTGTTCATACATACATTGATCTGAAAACCATAACGTATGAAGGAACGTTCATCCAAGTTCAAATGGATTGGACAACGTGATGTTATGTGATGTCACTCAAAAAGCTGACTTTGTTCTAAATAATTTAGCAACAAGTAATAAATGAGTTGGATGAGTAGAGCCGAGGCAGGGAGGCTGGTCTAAATTGATCTGTTTAGACTTGAACATAGTTCTCGCTTGAGTCGGAGTTAAAAACAGAATACCAATCAAACGGTGAGTGATTAAACAGCCCGCGGTGTCTCTCTATTCCTCTTTCTACATTAATCCTGCTAAATTTGCGAGCACTATTAAATAAGTAATGGGCTTGTTTTCGGCCTGCACTAATGTCTTGTTTTGGTAGCCAATGGCCATGTAACTGCAGGAACAAAGAAAAAAAAGTAGTCACAGAATTGCATTCTCAATATTGTAATTGCATTTTAATAATATGTTTGACTAGCTTTTTAGATGCTTTGTTAATCCTATTCATCAATCTCTGACCGTTCTACATTCATCTTATTTATTATTATTTTTTACAGGTTTTATTTTATTGCTCTTACCATCATACATGAGATTACAGATTTATATCACAATTATGTAGCGTACCGTATTTTCACTACTATACAGCGCATCGTATTTTTAGCCGCAGTGTCAGTAACGAGTGCTATTTCTGTATTTTACACACACAAAGGACGCACCGTTTTTATAGACGCAGCCAGGCATGGCAAAACATACACCAGCTTAAACATACACGCTACACCCACACGCTAAAAACACGTTTTCAAAAAGGCAACGGAAGCAAAACTGAGTTCGGTTGTACTTTATTTAGCCATTTTACAAAGTACTCACGTCATCATCACCCACAAATCCTGATTTTCTGTGTCCGAATTGAACAATTGTCCAAATGAGTCATCGAAAATGCAGAGTTTAATACGTTCATCCAGGGGGCCACGATCCATTGCGCAAATAGTAGCTAGCTAGTAGCTAGGGTAACTATTCCAACGCTGTCTTCCATGCTTCGTAAAGCTCTGTTGAGGCCGATCCCCAGGCCACAATCCATTCGCAAATAGTAGCTAGCTAGTAGCTAGCGTAACTATTCTAACGCTGTCTTCCATGCTTCGTAAAGCTGTGTTGATGTCGATCGCCAGGCCACAATCCATTGGGTGTATTGACAAAAGAACTATATATCCCAGCAGTCACTGCGCAGTACTTTTTCTACGGGGAAAATAGTAGAGTCGGGGGCTGCTTGCCGTAGCTGTGAGAGTTGTAGAGGATGCTGTACCCTATTGATTGATTTATTTTATTTTATCGTGATAACAATTTTAGTATTGGTCCATATATAAAGCGCACTGGATTATAAGGGGCCCTGTCTATTTTGGAGAAAATTTAAGACTTTTATGTGCGCCTTATAGTCGTGAAAATACGGTACTTTTTTCTTCTTCCTAAATGTTCTTTCTATTTGTCTCCATGGAGACGGATAGTGGGCTGTATCACACCTGCTGGCAATCGTCATCAGCAGGGTATTTAGACTCAGAAGAGTCGGAAGGATTTCATGGGAAATTAAATAGATGAGCGCATGTAGAGGATGCTAAATTGTCATTTCCCTCCCTCCTTCTTCTTCTTGATTGCGAGATAAATGGTTGGCCAAAAGTGTGGTTTAATTATCAGCAAAAAGGAAGATGATACGGAAAACAGGGGAAAAAAATGTAATGAACAGAAAGTTCAGTGTTCCAAATCGCGAGAGTGGGGGATTAAAAAGTGCAGGTGTTAAAAAATGACTAGAAAAGAGGGTGATTCATGCTGATTGGTTAGATATGACTGTAAAACTTTAAGGATGAGCCTAAGCACCCCTTGCAACCCTTGTGAGGATAAGCGACACAGAAAACCAATGAATAATTACAGCATTAAATCAGGTGAACGCACATTTTGACACATAAAAACAGCATTAATGCATATTTCAGACTCAGCATGTCATAGTTAAGAATAAATAAGTACACATCATAATTCAATAGCTATGATTGCCAAATTATTGAAAATAAATCTATATAGTATATACATATATACACTGCATTGGGTGTCTTTTTGCTTCTCATCTAACTTGCATATATACTTTCATTGAGTGTTTTAGAAATGCAATTATCTAATTTGCATTAATGTCACAGCATGTTCCTTAAATTAATCACCTGGAGCATTTTGCCCTGGGGTCCTTATATTTAATGTACCTCAGGTGTTCATTTTTTCATGCTGCTTCTAAATGCATTAAATCGTTCATCCTAAGGCGGTCGGAGTTAAAGCACAGCTGCGGACGGCGAGATTTGAGGCAAAAGGTTGACAAACGTCCTTTCACAGCCGTCGCATGGTAAATTAGCATTTAAGTGAACATCGATATGACCTCCTTATTTTTCTTTATTAGGCTGCGCACAACTTTTGTATGTAAAAAGTGTGTCAAAGACATTTGAGAACTCGTTTCAGAAAAATATACAATTTTAAATCCTTTGTATTATTTTGGTTGTTTGTGTGTTTTTTTGTCTTGTGGCCTTATTTGGTCAATGGGCGTGGCTTAGCTATTTGAGTAATGTGGATCATTTATCTGTTTATTTGTTGAGGTGTTGACTACTTATTTCTTTACGATTTATTTATTGATTTATTATTTGTCTGTTGGTCTGTCCTTGTTATTTGTGCACTTTGCAGTGAAGCTTTATATCTCGTTATAATGACAATATAAGCAATCAATTTGACAATATTTTGTTTTTTCCACTATCCAAATCCCTAAAATACAATACATTTTCATAAAATCTCGATTCAGGAAAGCCATTTATTTCAGTGACAACCTCACATAAATCACAATTCGGGGAATTAACATGGTCAGAGTGTTTCTTCCAGACAAGATTTAAGATTATGTTGTTGTGGGATTTCTAGGATGTGAGTGACCTCTGAGACAGTAGCTGGCAGGAGCTGACGATTAATAATATTCTTCACTTTATCGCTTTTCCCCTCAACTGTGAAAGGCTAATACGACTTCCATTCTTGTGACATTCTAAAAAAGGCTGTTAAATGTTAATGGGGGCTATTTTTACATGAGTCGTGACCATGTCTGACAGAAGCATACTGTACATTCTGGACACATCAGGTACTCCATCAACTTACCAGAAAAAAAAAAAAACAAGCCGCAAGCTGTACATCACATACTTCTCTGTTTGATATTGACGGAAAGAGTGATGAGCAGCAGTTCCTGCAGTTCATGCAGAGGAATGGAATATGAATTTATTTATATATATATATATATATATATATATATATATATATATATATATATATATATATATATATATATATATGTATAGATATATGTATATATGTCCATATACATGTATATATAAACATGTGTATACGTATGTGTATATATATATATATATATATATATATATATATGTGTATGTGTGTGTGTGTATGTGTGTATGTGCATATGTATACATGTGTGTATACGTGTATATGTGAAATGTGTAAATGAGTGTGTGTATGTGTAAGTGTGTGTGTATACGTGTACGTGTATATGTGCATGTGTATACCTCTATGTGTATATGCGTATATGTGTATACGTGTATACGTGTATATGTTTAATTTTTAATTATGGAATTCATATATATGGAATTGACACCAGAAACTACCAACATAATTAACAATTAAAAAACACTCCCACTCATAGAAACCCACACAACTCACACATGTACAAGCATCCCAATCCTATCTTTGAGAAGTTAATACTGAAAATGTATGATTAATACCGAGCACTCACAACAGCAGTCATGTCACAGTACAACAACCTTCACAGCAGTAAAAATGACCTCATATTCCGAGGTCTGCTTCTGCCTCCCTCCATTTACTCACAATTGCTTACAATGCTTCAAAGTCAAAATCAATAAGGACTGCCAAGATGGGAAACACCAAATGTTTCATTAGTAGCCTCCACCATTCAATTGCAAATCCTGAAAATTCAGCAAATTCATGTCCTATGGGCCCGACCATAAAAATTCACAGTGGAAAAAGAAAAAAGACCAAATCCATAATTGACATGGAGGAAAAAATAAAGTTATCGTGCCATCTGCTCCACCTTGGAGCTCCAACTGAAAACACTGGAACAGATTCTTTAAAAAAATATCTTTACAAAAGCATTTCTCAATCTTGTATGTGTTGTCATATTTCTTTAAGCCCCCTGAGACACTTCCCTTCTATAAATTACCTCCTTCCCACAGCATGCGTACATCTATCCTATTAGATCTGTTTGTGACAGTGATTTTCCCTCAGGAAGCTGAGCCCTTATGAAGACAGTCGACGCCACATAAATAGACCAGTCTCTTGGGGACCTGTATCACTACACGGCAGAAAGAGAACTCAAAAGAAAGGAAACCAAACAGGTAGTGTTTGAGTAAAGAATAGGCTATGAACATAGATAGAAAGAGGGGAGGGTCTAACAAAAGGCAACACCTCTAGAAGAAAGGTAATAGAGACACGTGCTTTCCAGTGGTAACGGTTCTGGTCCTTTTGGGGGCAATTACAGACCTGGTGGCGATGGGAAATATATGCGATCAGCACTACCGAGTGTTCTTAATATCGAGGAATGATCAGGTTTTGCAGGAATGCATCTGTCATATTACCAAACCAGTATTATTGTACACAAACTTTGGTTATGTTTCAATGAGGAATTTAGAAAAACTTGATTTCCATCTTGTCTCATCCGTCAGAAAGAGTCTTAGTCATCCGTTAATGGCTCTCAACACACAATATTTTTTTTCCTGACAACATTGCAAAAGCATGACAAGCAATACATGTACGCTGACGTATTATTAGCACAGTTTTACGAGAACTACGCTTGTAAGAATCATCGTTCAACCTATAAAGGGTAGAAAGAAGGAAATGCTTCCTGTGTGTTGGAAGAAAATGGAGCCAGACTGTTTATGATTATAAGGGCTTTTCTCCAGAGCAAATGGCTGTTGGTATGGCATTCCCATTAGGAAAAACACTAATAAAAAGCAAGACTGAGTTGTATGAACTTATGAAGATATCACAACTGCCAAACAATGCTGAAGTATGGGATACTTTTACGGAATAGTCCATAAAATTCTGCAATGTCATCAAGTTGAACTTTTCCTCGAAGAAGCAGCCGCACCATCTGCACATCATCAGTTTTCTAGGATCAGCAATGTTGTAAGTTGTTTGTAAGACTTTGAAATGGCCTTGTTTTGGTCTTATATAATTTATAGTGTATTTACAATTTTAACTCTCAAGGCTATTTGAAACATTTTGAGGGGGTGTTTTCTCAATATTATATAATCAAACTCCATCTCAACTTTGAAAGAAAGAGTACAGTGTAATAGCTTAAACAAGATTTCAATCAATATGTATCGATGACATCTTCTGAGTCTAGTGGTTAATTTAGCAATTTTCTTCTCATCAAGACTGGCAGCATTTTAGCAACTGTTGACGCTGCCAGCTGCCTTCATCTTCCAAGGTTCTTATTTTCACAGAGCATCTTTGGTGATAGTCTCCAAGCACCGGTTTGAGATGCTGTTCTCAGAGCTGGCAAACATTTTGGCCAATGAACAGCTTCATCCTCTCTTCACATTAACCTTGCTTCAGGTCTTTGGGTTTCTCAAAGCATTGCGGGTGGTGCCTTTCAATGTCTGCCCAGCACTCCACTAATTTTACTTCTTGCCAAATCATCAGTGTTCTCAAGTTCTAGGAAACATCGTTTCAAACAACAGACAAAAATGAGACAATTCTACTCATCCTTCTCAGAGTTTGCCTTCATGATTTGCTTGGCATAGTTTCTACACCGGATATTTTATACACAGTAGAATAGGCCTGTCAAAATGAACACACTGATAACACGTTAATGCAAATTCCTGTGAAAAAGCACTCATTTTTAACTAGTAGTGATCCTTCATTGTCATCCCTCACCGTTAAAATGGACTGAACGTCTTCCCAATCTATCGTCGCCAACGTAGACAGATGAGAGAATGAATGGGCGAACGGGTGATCATACATCGCCATTAATGCAGAGTTTGGATTAATTAATTCGCCCGCATACTTTATTTATTGTGACTTGCAGCAACAATTTGAGAAAATTAAAAATGACAGTGTGTTTATGGGGAGTGTAAATTCACCATGCAGGATTAGCAGTTCCCGGTTTGATCGAAAATTTGCCACAATCATTAAAAAATGACCAGAATGACAATCATACGTGGAAGAGATACATAGCTACCGTTTTAGTAGAACACAATTATTTGTGCAGTGCTGATAGATTTGTGCGATAACCCTGCTACGCTCCCATTGATTTGTGGCTTCTTCCCATTTATCTACATCCATCCCTTCCCAGCTTGTTGTCTTCATCTTCACCCCTTTGTGCTGATTTATAAGTCTCGGTATATCCTCTCATAAAGTAAATTATGAGGTCCTCTCAGTGGTTCATATAGTAATGATTCAGCAGGTTTTCCTTCAGCCACGACTTCATTCTTTGCAGTTAATAGTGGTTGCTATTATTGTCAAAATTGGAGCCAATACACCTGCTCTTTGAAAAATGAGTGTTATATTCTACATTTATATACATTGGATATTCTCTATAAAGAAACTAAAACAAAAATCAGCTCAAAATAAGCTAATATAATACGTTCACACAACAGAACTGGAATTCCAATGATAGTTTTACAGTTTCAACTTGTTGACACGAATGTAATATTCATGATAAAAAAGAAATGTTATTTTAATTAAATCTGACTGACAGTAACATTTAATTATTGATTATGTTTTTACATCATTTTATATAGTACTAGTTTCTCTTATTTGGGAAACCAAATGATTCTGTCTTCTGATAAATCTGAAGGATTTTAAAAGGATAGAAATGTTACATAATATAAAGCAACTTAAACCAAAGCCGAATTTACACTGTTCATTGCAAGTGATGGCCGAGTTGAGCTCTGGCTTCTACTCCAAACGTCTGGGTTCTTTGAAAGGACATCCAATTCAATTACATCCTCCAAACCCTTCAGCTGATGTTTCACAACTCAATCCTTTGCTAAAGCCATTTCACTGATAAAACGGTGCAATGGATGGTTGCTATAATGATATCCTTGAGCTGCACAGATCAAATGGCTCGGGCAATGTGAAGAAATTTTGATTAATGGTGATTTTTTTGGGAGGGGGCGAGGTTGAGGATTGCATTTTCTTTTTTTCTAAATTCACTAATAATAAATCTTTGGCTCAGATGTTCTTAGAAAAAGTGCTCCCAGTGTTTTCACATGATTGACAACCTTTTGTAATGATTATTTTTGCTGAAAAAGGAGAGGAAAATTAAAAGCACATTATGTATAACTGCTGAGATATTTAAATATTATTTCTTCTTTATGTATAACTTATTATCCCACATCACAAAATCCTTCGCAGATGATAAATTGCCAGAATTCAATAAATTTCACTTTTAGTTTCTTATGTAACTGACCAGGGGATCCATGTATCACAATGAGTGTGCATTTCATGAAAATTAAGTATTGCATCAATACGAATCAACTTAAAATAAGACAGTTTCAGCAAAAACAACAACATCAAGAGAAGATTGTTCAGGGGTGGGAGATGTTCCCAAAATGCATATTTCATTGCCAGATCTCCCTGGCAATATCCATGTACGTAATTTTGAATGTCTTTATGTTTGTGTGCTGTGTTGATTGTATTGGTAAAAGTAGATGTGTACAAACAATTCCAAAAACTTTACTTTTTACACTTACCCTTCGAGACTGTATCTCTTTGACATATAATGGCAATAGGAATTCGGACACCCCCTCCAACCTCACGCCTTCTTTGGTCACTCGCAGATTGCCCATTCCTTCCTAGAGACAGAAGAGGAGGAGTTTGGTCAGTATTTTGCAGGGAAGAACAGTCCAAGATATATAACAATAATGACCATAACTATAAAAGAACAAAAGTAGTATCATCATCCTGTGTTTGGAGCAATCACAACCTGATTAACATGTGCACAGATGCAAAATTACTCATCAAATTTAAATGTGTAATGCAGAGTCAAGTTTATATTTCACTTAGCGCTTATTTTGTATAGAAAAATGTATGTGCATTGTGTAATAGAAAACAAAACACCAAAGTGGTTAGTCATCACAAAAGGCGACACGTGTCCATATGAGTTTTAGTATTCGGGTAATTTAAGGCAAAGCTTCATATCGACCCGATTCCAGCATATCAGGGTTAGCAGTCTGTTAAAAGATTTAAAAATCAATAATGAAAACCAGCCAGATGTTTTCTGTGATCTGTAGCCATTAAATTAAATGAACAGTGGTGCGTAGAGCGTACTCAATAAAACATAACACAACAAGTCTGGAAAGTCCAAAAGACACATCCAAACACACACCAAAGCAAAAAAACTGAACATACAGCTATTCACACTTTTACAATGACATCGCCATTGAGTGGGAATCGAACCCAAGCTGCCCGAATCGAATTCAGGTGGAAGAATCACTACCCGAATGACCCTTATCGTCAGTTATGAAACAAATTTGAATATTGTTTTTCTTTTGTGTATAGACATCCGCACTTGCATACCAAATCAATTGACAAATGTCAACAGAATCTCATGCCTCAAGCGTTTCACACCGTCGGTTAACCTTTATGTAAACAGTAGCTTCCCACTTCACCTTTTGAGTTTGAGTGACAAATAAGATTAAATATGACAGCTCTTCAGTTTTTTTTTTGTCTGGAGGCGTCACTGTGGGGGATGATATGTTTAAAATTCATTTGCAATATGGTCAAAGAAGAAACTGCAGTCTCTATACTAAATAAACAATACATCATGTCAAAGTGTAAAGGGACCATTTTGGATCTTCTTTCAAGCACTAAACCAATAAAATATTTTATCCTACCCTCAGGATTTGAGAAGTGTCATGTTTTATTTTTGTTTGTTCATTACGTATTGCTTTCATCTTGCGCTACTCTTTGGTGAATGAATATGTATAAAAATATATTGTCTTAAAATAGCATATCAGAGTAAAGCTACAGACCATTGAAAAGTACTTAAAAAATAAAAATCAATCCCAGTCGTGAAACTTTTAATAAAAAAATACAAGCAATACGATTTCAACATCAACTATTTTAACGCTGGATTGGCTACAGTATTGATTTGGAACTTTTACAAGTTGCTTTTAAAGATCTTCCTGACCTTGCCCTTGGTTTTGAAATGAGTTGCTTCAGTGGTCAAAAGCCCTGCACATTTTCCATCAGGTCTCGTTCATTTGAAACAAAGTGATTCGGTAAATCACGGTAGTACGCATTTCTTTTTACCTTCTGTCTGCCTGCATTGATGCAGCAGTGATTTAATTAAATAACTACCTGTTTATAAAATGGCTAGTGTGATATTTTTTTCTTCCTGAAAGACTTTTGTCATAAAGTGGTACGAAAAAAATCATCAGTTGGATGATGCTCTCAGTTTTTTCGGTTAGGTTAGATCTTTATTTCATCCCCTATTCGGGAAATGTCTTGGTTGCAGTAGCATGACAGTCACAAGACACAGAAGACATTGTAGACCTAGCTAAAAAAAAAACTCTCTTTTAGCACCTTGGTTACCTGAATTGTCGACCTGTTGTGCATTCGTAGGAAGTTAAGGACTGCAGCTCTTGTTGTGGTTATTTTAGTACTTTGCATCTTTAGTTTACTCGCCGACTCTGTCGTGCTGTTTTTGGTTTTATGTTATTTACCCACATAAATCTCACGATACCTTAGTTTTGACGTTTCGGGCCGTTTGTGCCTTTCCGTTAGTTTACTCGCCAACTCGGTCATGGTACTTGTGTTTCACTTTTTCATTGGAATTTTTTGGCATGCTCAGTGTTTAATAAAATCTTTAGTTCATATGTATTCCTACTTCTGAATATTATAGTATAGATTCATTCTGAACGGCTTGCCATTGTGAAACAGTATGACTATATCAAACGTTGGCATCAATGTCTGAAAAGGTTAAATTCATGTCTCATATGACAAGCAATATGTAATGAACTGTACATCCAAGCCCTTCCATGTCTGTGGTACCAGCTAAGAATAGAATTTTCAAGTTAGACACCATTATAACAAAAAGATAATGTGACAGGATGACGGCATATACCTTACAAGGTTTAAAACCCATTGCAGCTACAGTACATAGCCCTCCTTGGACTGATATGACCTGAATACCAAACAGACTATAAAATATATGACTGTTGTTGATGGATGCGTTGGAGCTGATGTTGTTGTGTGCTGGCCCGTGTTAATATCAAACTGCACATTGTGTACGTGCACGGTGCACTCAGTGTTCTTGATAACGGTGTACAAGACTAACTACAATGACTTTGACCAAGGGAATTCATCATCACTCTGGCGGACATTATATGAGATCGTTGACCTGTTGTAGCTTTTGCATGGTGTCACCGTGTGCCATCACATGCAAATAAACTTTGAAGGACTTCAGTGTAATAGTCATAAACGTGAATGCGGTTTCATTTTAGCCGAAGTGCAGGTCAAATATAATCAAATGTTAAATTATTGGCAAACATTTGGACATTTGACCTATATTTTAGTATAGCCAAGTGTGGCATTTCACGAGACATCAGCAAATCTTGCCTAATTTAAGCATGACTACATAGCAAAGAATGTCGGGAATTGCTGGTTTAATAATACATGTAACTGAGAAATGTTCAGTTACTTGTTTTGGTCTTTATGTGAAACTAAAAAGGAAAAAAAAACATGCGTCATGTGACATGTAATTATATTTCCATTTTTAATTTTCAAACGATACTGTTATTCTAAAGAAATGAGGGCATTATATTGACCTAATTGTATTTAGGATTAACAATGCAGAAAGCTGCTTTCCAGCTGTATATTCCAGTAAAAACGGCGATTCTCAAGGTTTCTCTTGCTAGTTGACAGCAAAGCTCTACTCTTGAGCGAGGTGAGTTGAAAGAAGGAGTATGTAGGGAAGCGCTACGTCAATCACGGGCCTCCGCTAATACAGTTACGGCAACAATGTCGATATATGTGAGTGAGGGAGTAAACATAGTCACGGTCAAAAATGGTTTGAAGAGACCTTTCGACACACCCTGTGCTAGCTCTATGTGCAAATTGGAAAGGGGGGAGTAGTGTTTCAGCTTGTCTGCACACAAAACTGTGTGTGATTTATGCATGGAACCCTTTCAGTTTGGGGGTGTATTTGTTTATGTGACTGTGTGTACGTATGCCTAGAGCCAATCCATCAGCACAGTGTACACACGGCAGCATGTAGACAGATGGTGTAGCTTGTGTGGTGAGAGAGTTTTGTTGGTGTAAAGAGCTGAAAGAAAAACTCTTGTATTGAAATACACACGTTTGATTTCCTGCATCTGCCCAACTTTCCAAAGTCGTTTTCTCGTTAAGAGATTGTCGCAACTGCATGTTGTGTTCAGGGTTACAGGCAGGGGTCTTTTTCTTGCCTTGCCCATCTGCATATTGTCACTGAAGACAGACTTTGGCAAAAAATAATGGCTGCAGAGGAATAGAGGGTGAAGTGAGAGGAAGTGAGATGAAAGAGAATGATGAGATGAACAATGAAAGAGCTACTGAAGAAAAAAAAACTCCGACACAATAACAGAGATGGGAAAATGGCGGATGAGTCTTAAAAAGATAATCATAGCAATTGGGGTCATTTTGTACATTTCCTGAGTGCCAAGCTCTGAGTTGGGACAAATAGGCCTATCATTTCCATTTCAAGGTTAGCAAAGAATACCCTTGTTGTTGTTTTTTTGTTCAAAAGATCAATAAATTACTGAACCACGAGACAAATACTGTTAGACAGACGTTTGTTGTTCATGTTTTTTAAATGCATTTTTTTCCCAGCTAAAAAGTTTGACCAGGTTGATGTGGATTGCACAGTAAAACAGGTGTCAGTTGTTTGAATTCCACGGATTGGGGAGTTAAAACAGCTACACTACCGACAAAAAGCGAAAATTGTGAACACAAATACCTCATTTGTCTTTCCATTACAGGACCGGAGTAGCATACGCTGGCCTCAAGTAACAGATGAAACATAATGATGTCTCATTGGCCATCTGGCCTCATTATATTGATTGGTACTGAGCAACTAATTGTCTTTTTTTTGTTTTCATCTAAAATTGTTTACAACAACTATGGCCTTGGATATGTTTTGGAAATTTAGCTGCCCGCTCCAATACGTCAATGAAGCATAAAGACAAATTACAGCAGAAAGTGAACACAAAGTCAATTTGTTCTACTAAAATGAACCAATTTTGCATTCACGGACTAATTTGGAAAGATGAGGAGAGCTAAATGAGGTACAGAGAAAGAAGACCACTTGACATTGAGTGACCATTTGTCAATGGTAACCTTTGCAATAATATACGGACAGAAAAACAATCATGGATATCAAAAAAATTTGAATAGATACAAGTGGTCTTAATTCTGAGATATGGCGATGCCGTCATGTGACATGAAAATAAGCATAAAAATAATCTTGGCACTTTTAACGGCATCCGTGTGCACGCATTAATACAAAATTAAAAAGGAATAATGCATTGAGTTTACGAATGCATCTTTTCAGCAATTTCATTTCTAGTTTTAATCACAAGTGGGAAAAAAGTAGGTTTTTTTTCTTGGAAATCTTGTAAGAAAACAACCTACAATTCCTGGATTCGGCTAAAATGAGAATTCATTATTGGATATCCTTTGATGTGGAACTTTAAAGAATGCAGAAATATTAACGGCCCAATTCCCTAGATTGTAATCAAGATCCGGATCTGTGGTGTGTGAGAGATAAACAAACTTGATCCTCGCCATTCCCAGCGCACACTATACCCCGGAACGAAATGATCTGCCATATGAGGGCTTCTGGAGTGCGTACTTTGATGGGTTAACAACAGGTGGCCTTACACCACATGGGGCAGGCAGTTAAGTGTTATGATGTTTTGACACTGCGGCTAATCCCTGAGGTTGCTGTCCAAAGTGATGGATCCCTCGTTGAATTTTCAGAGCTCTCATCAGTGGATGATAGAGCAGATGTGTGTGGCACATGTCGACTGATATGCTGGCACACCTGGTAACAAAAAAAACTCTGGGGCCTTGGAGATTTTTATCCTGCAACTGATAACGTAAGGAGATCGCGGAGGGTCATAGTGGCTCTCTAGTTTTGGATCAATGTAAAAATCGTGCTTGGCTTGCACACTTGGTTCACTTAGCCTTTCCTTACATGCATGTGCACAGGTCCTTTGTGTCTCACAATATACGACACAGGATGAGTTGAATTGTTCCTATATAATCAATAACAGCTTCAAACAATGCTGCAGTAGGGAATGAAACGCTACACATCCTGCACCCTAATTACTTACTTGTAAGAGGAATGGTTACCCCTGTCGTCGAAGTTTGGTTAAGATGATAGATTGAAAAAAACAACTATGACTGTTTCTGGTCAAAAAAAGAGAGTCAGACAAGATCGTTAAAAAATAGTGTCATAATGAGGGTTTGGTGATGGTCAAGATCGTTAAAAAATATTGTCATAATGAGTGTTTGGTGATGGTCAAGATCATTAAAAAATATTGTCATAATGGGTGTTTAGTGATGGTCAAGGCCAATTGTGTAAATTGGCTTCTTCACTTTTGTGCCTCGGGGGTGCTGTAGGTACAATAGTTGTGCATTGCCATCTAGTGTGGAGTGAATAATGAAATTTGTGTTTGAGTGTCATGAAAAGTACTAGATGAATCCAATGCATTAAATATCTGTAAATAGTTACATTTGCAAAAGGTAAAATAAATAAATAAAAATAAATACGGTCATTTTACTGTCTTAATTTATAGCAATAGATAGAAAGATGAAGAGACACATTTGACAAAGGTCACATTCTCATCAAATCATCGTATTGACATTTACCTTTGAAATCTGCATAATTCAATGTTTTGGCCAATGGAAGATGACCTTCATGGCAAATTTGTATCTGCATCAAAGGGTTCATTATGGAAAATTGGCACAAAACAAAGTGGCTAGCTGAAAGATGAGCGCCTCACCAGGGACTCTTTTAAACAGGTGAATAAACATTGTTCATTGGCATGGGGTAAAGTTAGCATTCATGTCGTTGCTAGGCCGACTTGTTCACTGCTTGGATGCAGTTAGTACATGGTCAAGATATAGAGTATGCTCACAAAGACAACCAAAAAACAGGTGCTTTGTGATCACTCTCAACCCAGAGCAGTAGTGTGTGAAGCAACACAACTTCAGATGGTCAGGCCTGAGATTGAACTGGACTCGCACACTGACAGGCCATCACTCAAGAGACCTCAATGCGCTACGTGTGTAAGCATGGTTTCCTCGGGTAGTAAATTAGATTCTCTATTAGTCAACGGGCAGTTTTTTTTACCAGACTGTGTGTTGTTTTCCTTCCCTCTAGTAAAGCAGGTTTTAGAAATATACGCACTTACAGGGGTGTCAAACTCATTTTTTTGTCGCGGACCAAATGGTAGTTTCGATTACATCCGGAGGGCCGTTATGTCTTCCAACTAGGCTGCCAAAATTAATCGATTAATAAATTGACAGCTTTCTCGATCGTGCTAATCGATAGATCATTTTTGGACATTCAAATTATTACAAATTTTTGCAATTATTGATTTAAATTGAGGAAACAGGGAATAATCTACAATCTTCATTTGAATTTCATCATAAAACAGAAAGTTGGCACTCACCATTTACTTTCTCGGGCCACACAAAATGATGTGGTGGGCCATATTTGGCCCACGGGCCGCCACATTGACACCGGTGATCTAACTTATCGTGACTTTAATTTCTTATCATTCGGGTCTTTTAACAAAACTATAACAGTAAAATGGAAACAGAAGGAAAAACCTGCTTATTTTTACCTTGACGATATCTGTATATGGAAATTGTAAGATTTTATGCATAATAGAGGAAAAACATAAATTACCTATATTCTGTTTAGATATGTATTTTGGATTAGGATATTTGCTTGAAGGAGTTCAGCAAACAGTAGCAAAATTTCAGATTTGACATCACCAATTATATACATGAGTTATAATCATAATTAAAAGAAATAAAGTCCTCTTGGAAAATAGACCAAGCATCAGCATTTCTGTTGTAAAAACCTTAAGTACTGCATGCATGGTTAAATAAGCAAGTATGTCGTACCATTACATTTAAAAAATGATTTACATTTACATGAGCTGTACAATCAGGCCTAGGCTATAATAAGCATAGCATTGCATTCTTTTTTGTCCTTTATCTTTCATTTTTCTTCTGCTAGACCCACAATTCTGCAAAAATAGATAAGCACTTCTGCTTGAATCCACATATATTTCTTCAGCCCCATTTTTTCCCAACATGAGATGTTCTTTCGTATTTTTATTTATTTATTGGATCAGTCCACTCGAATGTTCCATCTCTGTTGTTTACTCCTTATTTCTTGTGGATGCCAATATCCCAGGATAAGAATTTGGACAGAGTGGCTATAGGGGAGTAGACAAGTGGTCTTTCTACAGGCGAGACACTGAGCGCATCAGGCAGACGGCAGCCGTCCTCTTGTGAAACACGAGAACATGTCTTAAGTTGGCTTGTATCCATCTAAAATTGCTCCAGCCACCGCAGCACCGCACAGCAGAGCTTGGCCGTGACAGAAGCAAGCCGATCTGCAGCTGATCCCCTCTGCACTTAGTGTACATGGGATTCTCCTCCCTTGACTACATTGCTAACTGAGCTTCAATAGCACACTGTGCGCAAAAGCCATCCATCCAGGCGGAGAGAAAAAGTCATGACGCTGAAACACTTTACCGACTCACTTTAGGCCTCGTATTGACTATTTTCGGTGAAACGCTTTTTGAAATATTGCATTTTTGGAATACCCTGACTGCAGGGATGAGTTAAGTCAGGGGTGTGCGTGCTCAAGCGCTCAACTTTCAATTATATTCGTGTCATACGCACACGAAACTGATGGAAAATGTACTTAATTGAGATATTAAGATATGTTTTTTTAGGTAGCAATCATGTGTAGTGGTATGTGCTTCTGTTTAATTTACTGCACTAATTATCCTTTCAAAAAGTGATAAGTTGAAAACTAAAGAGGGGAATGGAAAATAAATATCTTAGTCAACTTACCGAATATAAAAAAAAGTCTGCATTGGAGTTTGAACACTGCGCCTTTAGATGCGGTGCGCCATATAGTCGTGAAAATACAGAATTTATTCATTTATTAACTTACTTATTACCTATCTATTTATGTCTAAAATGCCTTTCCTATATCTGCATTCTCACCCTCTTGCTACTGTGACAATGACATTTCCCGAATACGGGATGAATAAAGTTATCCAATCCAATCCAATACTCTGATATAAATAAGTAGTCAAATTGCAGTTATCGGCATGGCTTATTCTGTCACAACTCGATGCGTCCTGCACAAAGTTTTATCACTAATCATTTCCAATCTGTGCGCTTGGGTCAGTACCTCTCAGAGAGTACTGCCACTTCGGCACCCCGTCGGGTGAAATACACAGGAAATAACAGCCAAACAAGGCCGTCAGCATAAAAGTAAGCACAATCAACCTGATCCCTGAAGACACGTGGAGGAGAAAAAAGATGTAAAGTAGCACACTTGCACCTGTTAATATACTCATTCACTCTGGGGCCCTGAAGGATGAATGGCTGTTCATTATTTATCATTGTTAATATCTATGATCGAGTGCCAGCAGAGATAACAAGTATAAAACTGCTGACTGAATCCTTATTTCACATCCCTACACGTACATTCAAGACACACTCAATGTGTAGATCGTATAGCGCGGTATACACACACGGTAGTGACGCGTTAGGCTTATTGTTGTGTGTTTTGTGCGTCATATTCTGACATATTGCTATTGAAGATGATAAGACCAAAGCGCTGACTAAATCAAATTTAGCTGTCACAGGCGGTTGGTTTTATGCATAAAAACGCAAATCTTTTTTTATGTCCCCTTTTCCAACATCAAACTGAAAATGTTGCTGACACTATAAAAATATATTTGCTTTGAGAAAGGTGTGGTTTTTTTTTCCGTTGAACTCAAACATATTGATAACCTCTTTGTTATGTGACTCACTCTAAGAATGTAAATACAAAGAGACAGAAAAGGTCTTTTTCCATTAATAGTGACATAGAGTAATAGTATGAGACAGAACTTGGGACTGAACTTTTCTAGGATGACTATTATTATATACATGATTCAAAGATGTTTAATACGATACAACAGCTTTTTTAAAGATTTTTTTATGAAAGAAATTCACAATGTTTAGCTCTGGTTAAAGTTTTAGATTGTGTTATTTCAGCATTAACAGGACTATGAGGGGATTATATGTTTTCAATATCATTTCTACATGTGCGTGTACTTGTATACTTGACACGGGCCTGTGTGTATGTGAACAAAGGTTGTATTTGTCTGTGTGTGTTGCATGTCAAAAGACAGTGCACTTAACGGCGGACTCTCCCATTACCTGACGTTAGCACTGCTGCAGACAAAATGGGAAAATTGTGTGCGTATGCAATAAAGTCAAGTGTGCAAGTGTGAACAGCCATAACGACGGTGAGAGAGAGAGAGAGAGAGAAAAAGAGAGAGTGAGAGAGTGAGAGAGAGCGAGAGAGAGAGAGCAGCTGAGGAAAGCAGCTTTCAGTCTTCAATAACAACGAACACTGAACCACACTCTTGCAAGCATAACCTGCAAAAGTTGAATTACGCAAGAGGATTAGGGCACCAGAAGAAGAAAAAAATGTGGCCAAGATTCGGACTTTTAAGTTAGAATTCAGACTTTATTGCAGGATGTCTGACTTTACTCTAACCCAGGGGTCGGGAACCTTTTTGACAGAGAGAGCCATAAACAATTGATATTTTCTAATGTTATTTCTTGAGAGCCATTCTCGGAATTGAAAAGTAAAAATATATGAAAGTGTAATTTTTATTTTTTTTGTCATTTCATCACTTTTAACGTACAAAAAGTCTCTGATTTCTTTTGACAACATTGTTATGTGGTGGCTTACAAAATCAGAATTATTTATAAAAAACAAAATTAAGATTAAAATAGGGGTACAGGTAGTGTCGATGCCGCAGTGACGCTCTTGTTAGTGCGTTCGGGACTCAGCTCTCTCACCAACCATATTTTACCTCACAGGTTAGTGGAGAGCCATATGTACCCATGGAAAGAGCCACATATGGCTCCCGAGCCATAGGTTCCCTACCCCTGCTCTAACCTCATTTTCTTCTGTACCAATTGGCTGGGAAAATATTTAAAAAAAAAAAAACTGGGCAATGGCATCATATGATTTGTAAGATGACTTTCTAACTCAAAATGAATTAATGATGCAGAATGAACATAAAACCTATGCATCACTGACACCACTGTCACTCACAAAGACCATTTCAGATGTCAAACTCTGCCTTCCCGTGCTTGTAGATCAGCCAATCATTTCCAGTCCGTCAGGGAGAAAAACAGATTAGTTCAACGCATCCTCGAAAAAGCCTAGAGGCAGAGGACGGATGGGAGAAGCTGACACTAAAAAAAAGACAAGCAAACACACACACACACCCAGACATGATACACTGCACAGTGAACCCTTCTCGTCTTTCCACACAGAGAGCTGAGCTTATATTTGCCAAAGGACTTAAGCTACTCTTCCCAAGTGTTCTGTGAAAATGTCCACAAATTTGGTGAGCATGACTGACTAAGGCAGGTAGGACAGGACAGCGCAGGCCGGTCGCTAATTGAGATCGTGTAACGATTGCCCTTTTCAGTTGAAGAAAATGAGTTTCAAATAGTACACCTCTAAAATTAGCAGGGCAAAAGCTTAAGAAAACTTTGGCCTTTATACCCATCTGGATGAATCTATTTACAGTTTAGTAAAAAAAAAAATTAATCAATTCCTCCTGACATAAGCGTGGGAAATCAGTTGGATTTGTCAGAAATGTGCAGAAACGTTTCAGGTTCATTACATTAACGTCAATTATAGCGAAGTGCAATTCACGGATATTGGATACTAATTATCGATCTGCTCGAGATGTGTGTTTGAATTACAGTCTCAGGAGGTATCGGTCCAACTATTTTGAACAAAATCGCTCCAGTTATCAAAGGTTTGAAGTCTGTGTTTTCCAGATGACATGTTTCAAATTGATTCAATATAATTCATTCGCAGTTAGTTTTGCACTCAACATGATTCACAGTAGAAAAATTGCACGTTCGTCAGCCTAGTCTGGGTTTTCTTCCATTACCAAAATCTTTAAGCACAAATGCACATGTCGAAAAATTAATCTGAATTGATTAGTATTGGATGTATAGAAACGGTTACTATTGTAATTTTGTTAAAATTGCTACATTTATGGTTGAGTTAAAACTCCGCCATAAGGTTTGGCGAAGACAAATTAAAACTGTAAAGTCGAAAACCTGGAAATGGAATGCAGAATAAATTGCACTATCATCTGAAAATGTACAAGTTGACCAAAACAATGAGGACACCTTGCATATTGGCGGACATGAGTAAGACAGCACTGCAAGAAATTGGCCTTAAGGAAGGAAAAACTCTGCCATTTTAGTAAATCTTGGTAAATTCCAGATGAAATTGACAGTATAAGTGGATTTTAATGTCATTTAAGAAAATGATAATTCCATTCATGCTTCCTGAATAGCATGATTTCATTTACAATGAACAAAATACATATATTTTTGGGGGGGCTTGCTAAAAATGTCCCATTATTTTTGTGTTACCCTGTATACATTCGCACTAAATGCTCACACACCTGAAAGAGAAAGGCACAGATGAATAGACACCCTTACAGCGGCAGACGTCAGCATAAGCAATCGCGGAAGGAATTCTGGCACAGCGTGTGTACATGAATATCCTTGCTGACTAAGTCTGCCATTCACACACAGGTGAGGTCTCACTCCAATGCCCTCCGCCATAATTTACTGCCAAAACTGTCTCTTCAAAAGCAAATATGTTTGCCCTGCCTTTCCACTCAGAACTCTATATTTCAAAGACCGCCATAAGAAAGAAATGAATTGTGCAGGTCAGTAATCAGCTGTTTTTTCAAAAGAAGTCATTCATTGACTGTATTTTTTACAGTTATTGTACTGTTTCAACGTCTTTGGTGTCATAGTCAGGGCAGCAGATTCAAAAGGGTCTGAATCCAAGTATTTGTGATCGGTTTAATTCGGCTGTGTGTCCTTCTCAAAACTGTTCTGATGTTCCAACACACATCTGCCAACTCATCATCCATTTACTTTAACTCTAGCAAGCAGTAGAATCGATCAACGAGTCTCTCTGGACCAAAAGGCAGATGCTCTGAGATGCTGAGCGTGCCTTACTGTACACCCTTTAGTTCATTGTAATACAGTTTATATACCTTGTTCTAAAAAAAATCCGAAAACGATGTAATCTGTCTATTGTTCTCTATATTTGCTTTTCTGTGTGAGGAAGCAATAAGCAGTAAAGTGCATTGCCCAAACAAGAAAGGTCAGTGCAAACAGGTAATGTTGTCTGCCTTTAAATAAGAAAACTACAAAGGATAATAGCTTAAAAAATCAATGAGCTGCTTGTCATTGTTCAAAGGGTTCATATACTACTTGCAATATTTTCTTTAGATTTTTTTTAATAGATGCTGCAGTGGCCCAGACACTATAGTATGTTAACATTTTCCACGCGTAACTGTTGATGCTTTGTATTTTTAAACACTCAATTCAATAAATCATTCTGGTGAAGATATGAATAAATACTCATGATTGTGATGCTTTGACAAAAGAAATGGATGCTTATCCATAATCATTTTTGTGCTTTCAAGTGCATGCTTTGGCCATTCTTGTACATATTTTAGATGATGAGTTTTTTCTTACATAGCTTGACATAAATGTATTCATTCACATCATACTTTATTTATTCCATGTTGAATTGTTTTTATTGGCATTTCTCTTTTCTCACTTCTTTTTATGGTTCATTCTTGTGCTTTTCCATTTTGTTTTTCATACCGTTATTGGTCTGAAATATCTTTTTGTTTGTTTTTTAAACCTTGTGATGGCTTCCTTCCTGCAGCCATACACATTTTTACCCTTCCATCCTTTTATTTTACTGCTCCTCTTATATATGTTGAAATATAAGTCAGATTAAATGCTGCTCTATTTGCATAGCAACCATCAAAGTTTACTCTTCCACGGCTTGCGGAGATACGGCTTGCTTGGGTGCCGTAACCCCTGAATGGCACGCTTTCAGACCCTCACTTGGAAAAAAAAGATAAACCCATACTAATTGGCAGTCAGCCTTTTTTATGGGTTGCAGAAAATTTGCCTCCAATAGCATCCAAATCAATTTGATGGTGCAATAGATTGCAATAATTCCCATGGCAAGCCACTGCAAATCACATACATGTAAGATCCAAAGCACTGCTAAAATATGCATACAATGACACATTCTGCGCAGTGAAAGACAAAGTGTGTGAAGTGGTAAAGAATCGACTCTCAGGTTTTGTAGATCCTATTTTCCCCCAACATTTTGGTTGGTTTACAAAGAGTCTGACCTTTCTTTTACCTGACAGCAAAGCTTTTAAAGCAGCCCTTGAGTGCTCCTCACATAAAGTCCCTCACGAGCAATGAAGCGTATAACATTTTGTCATTTTAATGACACGCAGACAACTCGCCTCTTACCGGAGTGAAATTCATGACTTTGAGGATCCAGATGGTCAACGCCAGGTTCACAATCATGGTGACGACAAGGAGGAGAATGAAGAAGTACAAGCATCTCTTCCTCCAGCCATAGATTCCCACCGCGGGGTACACCTGAGCTGCGCATACCGACGCCCCCCGCTGGTGCAGAGAGTTGGGTTGCGCTGCCAAGATGTACTGCTCTTGAGTCATCTGAAATAAACAAATATTTTCATTTAAAAAAATGCCTTGTCAAATATAATACCATAACTTGTACTGTATTAACTACTTTCACAAACATATGTTAAACATGAGTTACTCCTCACCCCAAACTTTTACAATTTTCAATAGGTAGCATAACATAAGTACCCGAAACAATTAAAATAAAGACACTTTTTTTCAGATCACACGTAGAAACCTCGTTAGCTAATTTGTCAGTTCGCATGAGTTTATTTCACAGAAAATCACCACTGTAATTAAATTTGTCAGTTTGTGGAAATGATATTGATAAGCAATTTGGCAACACATTTAGATAATGAAGATTGATTTTTAGAAGGATCATCGGGGAATTATTTTCACAATTGGACAAGACATCTTGTTTAGAGGTGGAACTATAAGAAAAGACAAATGGAAATGTGTTACCAGTAAATAAAGGAGAGAGAAACAATAAAAATAATGGATAGAAAAAAAAAGATTTTATATGAGAAAGATGCAAATTAAGGATACAAAATGAATACAAGTATGTTTCTCTTAACAGCATCATTGCCTGTATATGTACAGAAAATGCAAAGGATAGAAATTCTAGACAAGGGAGATGTATCTCAAACTGTTTTTTTAATAAACGAAAATGTCTACCCTGGAGAAATGTAAAGAAACTAATTAAGCACATAGTTTGCCTGAACTGAACATGCACAGAACATTGCAGAGCGACCATCTGCGCCTTTATTGAAACAAGAAACGCTGGAAAGTAAGTGTTGAAAGGAGCTCTCAAAATGCAGTAAGACAACACTTTAATTCATCCGATAGCTTGATTACGTTGCCTCGTTTAGCAACGTGGTCCTAATGGGATCAGCTGTTAGCCCTTTAATGCCCATGTGTGAGTAATACCATGTATTGGCCTAAGTAATTAAAGTTGTAAGCCATTATCTTTCCTGGAGGGAAAAAAAGGGGGCCAATTTTGGAGGAAGGTGTTCATTTGTCTACAGGGAATTTTCATTTAAAATTCATCTTGTCCAGACTCTTATGCTGCCACAGCTTCTCTCCAGCAAAAACTGCAGTTACCTTGACTTTCCTAGCAATTAAATAAAAAATAATATACATATAACAAACTACGATAAGTGTTATTGAAAGTGAAAGTATTGTGATCAAACATATGATTGTTTTTCGTTGAGCCATTTAACCAAAATCTAATTGAAAAGACAAATTCCAAGTTTATGAACATTGGGTGGCAGATTGCTCCCTAAAAAATGGAATACTACTGATAATGATCTGATAATTGAAGTTATTTAATTTGAGTTGCAGGGCTGGTCAAACAAAACTATTATTGAATTGGATTGGACAAATGTATTCATCCCGCATTCGGGAAATTTCATTGTGACAGTAGCAAGAGGGTGATTAGACAGAACAACAAAGCAAAAGCACAAAGTACAAAGCCGCCGGCTGCCATTTGAACGGCGCCATTTTGGTTGCGGTAGCTAAAACGGATACAGACTCAAAAAGACGTTGTAAAGTTGGACAAATGCTAACGTGCTTTCTTCTGTACTTGAATCTGTACACTGAAACACAAAAAAGTAATCTACAATTTCACTAGCATCATATTTCTCCAGGTAATAGATATCACCCACCCATATGACTGAAATGCATGTTAAACTAATTAAATATATTGCCCATTGGTGTAAATGTCAATGTAATGGGTTATCTGTTTCTTCATGTCAGCCCCGTGATTGACGGATGTTCAGTCCTCTCACCCTATGCCAGCTGGGATAGCCAGCAAAGTATCCCGCTCAAGATAAGCTTCAGTTTTGATGGACAGACGCAGCTCAAGATGAAGTGCATACTGTTACTTAGAACGTCTGCCCCGCGACCTTTAACAGGATAAATAGAATAAAATGCTTAGACTGCTGTTTAGATATGACTTTTTGTAGTTTTTCTAGCTCCATGTGTTTATATCCTTTGTCTGGAGTTCAGAGCAATCATTGTTGTATTGGTATTTCACCAAATATAGCATCAGTTTAAGTTGTTAAATTGTATGTTTACTAAACTGCCAAACGTACATACCATCCACTCATTCATTTAAATGGCTTAATAAAAAAACGTTATCTTTTTATGTGTTTTGCACACATTTCCTACAAAATTGGTATACTTTTATCATTTTTAAATAGTTTTGGGGTAGTATTGGGGATCTTAGAGTGGGTTGGAACAAATTAAAGCTACTATATGTAAATTGTGTCACTACATACGTAAAAATCCAAGTTCCGAAACCACTGGAATGAATGAATTTTGTAAAAAGCATTAAAAATGCTGTCCTTGAATGTGCAAAGATAACGCTCAATGATTTGATGTACATTTAAAAAAAGAAATATAGGAACTCATTGTACAAATCCTGGTGCCCCATGAGACATACTTTTCCAAGGTCCTTGTTTATTTCTTGGCCTGTTTATGTTACCTTGCTTACATGCCCTCTTGCTGCCTTTCTGCATTTGTTGGGTTAACTTTTTTGGGGGTGTGGGGGGATGAAGTAAACACTTCTCTTGTCTGGAGTCCTTGCTTCACTGAGAATGTTCTGATAGCAATGGAGCAGGAGGGCAGAGTGTGGAGCCGAGAGCTGGATAAGAATGAGAAAGCCGAGGTGGGGGATGAAGCCAAGACGGCGGCGAGAACTGAAAGGCGGGTAGAAGTGGATGGCGAGGGTAGAAGAGAGAGTGGGAAGATAAGACGCATAGGACGGTTGAGTCCATTAGTTGTCGTTCAGCATGATTCATTGGTGGCAGGAGATATGGACACTGGCTACGAGGCAACGCTATCAGCCTATCTCTGTCTCTGTCGCTACCACTCTCTTGAGACATCTTCTCTATCTTTCGATTCACCTTCTAATTTATTCTGCACCTCTTCATCGGCTGTTTCTCACGCGTACATTACAGTGTATCTCTATTTGCTGAGCCTGCATGACCGTTACAAATCACAATAGGCTGTTTCTCCATTCTCCTTTGTGACGATACCAACAAGCATTGATGGGAATCCAGAAATGCTGACGCCTGGCGAGTCTCCAGGGGGAACGAGAAAAAAAAAACTAAAGGAAAACTCAAGAGTTTCTGTTTTGTTTTATTGGTCTCAAGCAACATGCTCAACTGGTCTCAACCTATTATCTTCCTCTCTACGGGGTTCCTGTTTGTCTTTTAGGGAGGCAAACACAAGGTCGAATTGCACAACAGTGTAAAAATTGAACTACTACTATTAAATGGTTGAAAATGAACCGGAATGTCGAGATTAGTGATTGCAGCCATTATCTCCCCAGATTCCACAAAGGGAGCAAAACAGGAAAGTTAAGTGGTTAACTGATCCCTTATATTGGCAAACTCTCATTTCTTGGAGTGAAAATGACTATGTGAGAGTATGTGTGGTTTTATTTTATTTCTATCTTTCCCTCTACACTTCAATCAACCTCTGTACTGATACAATATGCTTTAAAAAAAAAAAATCTATTACTTGTACAAAGACAACTCTAATGGAGCAGACTTACATTTCCACTGTGAAATGAAACCATCTTTATAATTATCCACTTCTATTAAAGGAGAAAGGTGACAATGTATTCAAATTATATTTTGATAGGGTGCAATTAGTGGTAGTTCATCCAAACGTAAAATATGAGATTGGAATAATCTTACTGCCTCACCACCAGTCTGAAAAGTGCTGGTCTATGATGAATCGTTTTCTCTACGTATCAGTCTGTTTTTACCCTCCTAGGCCTTTATTCCACTTCAGTTGACATATACACACGGTGACTGAACCCTCATAAGATATTATGGAAAGTGCCCATGATCCAATGTGGCAATAAACCAGAGCATGTCCACTAGAGCATAAACATACGTTTCATAGCATCATGTGTAAATGTGTGTAGTAAAATTGTGATGGAACTCTTTTGAGAAAAGGGATATATTTAAAAGCATATCGTAGCAAAAAACCACAAATGTTGTCAATGTTACATTTGTTCACAAATTAATCCTGTTGATATGAAGCTTTTTTAAACTTTTTGTAACACATTTAGAGATTTGAAAAAAGAAGGGGCATTTTTTGCCTCAATTTGAAAGTCTATTTATTTATATTATTATTATTTATTTAAATCGGGTGGTTTGTTATATTCATAATGCGTTGATGCAAAACGACACAATCAGACAAAACATAAATTGCGTACAGATTAATGTCCACCTTTTAAATGGTTTGGGGAAAAATTGTATGTGAAGAGGATCTTACCACAGTAATTTGCTTTTGTAAAGTAAATTCTATACGTAAAATTAGAGGAATACATTTCTTTCAACTGAGATTAAAATGGTAGAACACAAACAAATACTAAATATATAAATTATCTTTAATTATCTTTAACAGCATTTTTTTTGCTGCATTTATTTTTCTTTCTTCATTTACCAAAGACATAGAAGATAGAAGATGAGAATAGAAGAAAGATGAGACCTTCTGAAGTCAGCTTTCATCTTTCTTACAGTAGCAGTTATAGAAAGCTTTCAAAATCCATTAGGAAAAATATCCAATCATACCAACAGCATTCGACAATTGGTTTTTTTCAAAGCGGTTGTCAGATGGCACCGTGTCATCCCTGCTAGCAATGTGGCATAGGATATAATAACTAAGAACTATGGAAAGCTCCATTTTAACAAAAAAAGCTACAGTCTAGTATAAAACTGGACATTGCTATGTAGTCACGCTGCCTGATTATGTAACCAAAGGAATATTAATGCATGCTGGCTGTGAAATAAATGTCAAGTCACACAGAATTTTTCATATCCTAGGTATAAAGTAAAAAAGTACTTTAAAAAGGATAGAATAAAACGCTCCCTAGATCAGTTGTGTACGATGTGTGATTGGTATGCATGAGGTCTGTCTGCTCTTATATTTGAAGTGCTTGGGCCAGTCCAATGGGTCTGACGATCAATCTATCATAGCCCTAGCCTCCTCTCATCTTTTAATATCTGATCAATAGTTTGCCTTCAAATGCCTGACATTTGGCTCATCTTCTGTCAGCCGCTTCAGTGCTAGATTTTAATGAAAGCATGCACTTATTGCGGTTAAGATTGAAATTGTAAAATGTAGAGATTTCCTCCCCAAAAAACAGACATTATATGGTTCATCAACGGCTTTCTTACTGAATGAGTTAATTCCCAAAAATAGTCAATTGCCCTTTAATGGATTAAACTGCAAATAATGGTAATTCAATAAAATCTAAATGCACTAATGAAACTGTTGGACAGGAAAGAAAATTACTCATAGCCACCACTGGACGGAAGACATTTTAAAACATGATAAAAATAACAATAGGCTTTGAAAATGTAGATGTTTCTTTCTTGTGCTAAATATTTTTGATAAGTGTAAATTATACTACTCCGATGTAGGCACTATTGTGTGAACTTTTCCGGTCTGGTGAACTTGACTCTCTTCACTTTCTATCAGTGTGGAGGACAAATGGTTAGTAGAGCAAAGTGTTTTCTGTGCTTCCATTTTGGAGTATCTGACCTACGGGAGAAACGGTGGTCCTCGAGGGCACCTAACCAGTCTGTGTTCCATAATTCCCCTTTTCAACCCACCTGAATCAAATATCCAAGGTCGTTATCTGGCTTCTGGGCAACTTCCTGATGAGTTGGTCATTAGATTCATGCGAGTTTGAGAGAGTCCACTCTGTTTTTCATGTCTCCTTCCCTCACTCAATCTCCCCTGATTCATCTTACCAACAACTCGAATGACGTTAACGCTAATGAAGTCCAATTCAAATAGTAAAAAAAGGAGATGCATTGGTATACTTTGATTTCCTTCTACCATTGAGGCTTATACGTGATAAAACCGTGACCGGACGTTTGGTCGCCGGACTTTTGGTCGCCAGACTTATGGTCGCCGGACGTTTGGTCGCCGGACGTTTGGTCCCGGACGTTTGGTCGCCCGGACCCAAACAACCGGCGACCAAAAGTCCGGCGACAAAACAAGGTAAAACAACACGGTCTACGCACCAATAAAAGCCAACAATGGCCCTGAGCAGTTTCACTGAGCGGACATGTGTGTATAAGAGTTTGTATGTACATGAGTTGTCCCCTTAGGAAGGGACGTCAGTCAGGGTCTTAACAAGTTCTCCAACAAAACAATAAAAGTACGGGAAATTTGGAGCTTTTCTTTAGCCTAATAATTAATAGGGCATTAAGTATGACTAAATAATAATTCACAGTTTGTATTTAGGGAATTTGAGCAACAATTTAAAATGGTAATTACCAATAACCTTCCGGGCGACCAAACGTCCGGCGACCAAAAGTCTGGCGAACAAACGGCCGAGTATCGATAAAACAGTCTTCACTTAGCAATGTTTTGAAAACCAGCGGGTAGTCAGTTGCTTAGCCAGTGGATAAAGCTGTCATCCTCAAGCACAATCACACACGCACTTAGGCTACACAAACACACACGAGAAAAGAGCTCAAGTGTCCAAAAATATGAACAATTATAGTCTGTGACTGTATATCTTATAACCCAGAGGGAGACGCAAACAGCGTGTGGAAATCAGAACACTTGTAAACAAGGTTCCGGTGCGCTGAAGCGTTAACTACTCCAGCAGATTTAAGAGATGGCATGTTGTGTAGGGAAAAGTTCAATATTTTGCCGTGAATTGCTTCCCACAAAATGTGGTTTATATATCAAACGAAATAAATACCACACCTGCCATTCAAATAAACAACACAGCATATTTGATAGGAAAAAAGCAGCGACATGAAGACAAACTGTACCATGCAAATAATGTTACACACAGTGACTCAATGATGAATCCATCATCTTTAGTCTTGGCCTCGTTATGGTCGCGGGGGTGTTGCGGCATATTCCAGCTAACATTGGGAGGAGAAGGGGTAGATTGTGGACTGGCCAGAAGCAAATTGCAAGACACATAAACAAAAGTTATTTAAAATCGTAAATATGGACAGTCAGTCCAAAGGCCCAAAAGCGAGATTTGAACAGAACTATAGGAAATGCCACTATTACGATGTTACCAAGATGATATATATACACAAGAAATACCCTTTAGTCGTGTTCACTAACTACTCTACTGATCTATTACGCCTTTAGCTTTGATAGTAGAATAAATGGGTTTCAGAGTATTTTCTTTTATACATTTTAAACAGTGCTGAGTAGGTCTTGGCCAAATTGTTCCCAGCTGTTTGTTTGTCTCAGTGTGCCCTGCGATTGGGTGGCAACCAATTCAGGATGCACTCTGCCTACTGTCCATTGTTGTCTAGGATAGGCTCCTGCACCCCTGCGACCTTTCAGAGAATAAGCAGCTTGGGAAATGAATGTATTTTTAAAGAACCAGAATGAATAGACAAGCAAAAATGACTTTCTAAAAAGCTAAAAAGCTAAGCTTGTAACAGTTACATACCTTGATTTGACCAAAATTGTCGTTTAAACTTTCAATTTTAAACGAATTCTTATATATTATACCTCCATCTACAATTGGGAAAATTATCAGCTCATATTTTCTAGCCGGGAAGCAATGAATCCAAGAAAAGGCTTGGCCATTTTATCCGATGAGAAGCGTAAATGAAGCCATTCATTTTATAAAGTTGATTCTGGCCAGGGCTTTCAAAGGAATGTTTCTACTGGTTGTTTTCCTATATATTTTTAATTACACACGTTTTCTATTCCTCATTTAATTTTCTTTGGTAATTTTTTTTTTTTTTGTCCAAAAGCTGTTCTTTGCAAAATGCTTGCGTTGGGGTTATATGTCCGCTTTTTACCATCCTATTTATAGAAGCTCCGGAGTGAAAAGTTGTTCTCATTTGTCCGTGTCTAGATTTATCTCTGTCCAATGATGTCTTCCCCTTTTTTTTTTTTCCAAAGACCCGCGAGACTAATTAGCAGATGGCAAGAATGCAGAGGAAATTAGGGAAGCATGACAAGAGAAATGAAAGAAGAATTCTTTTTAAACTGCTAAGATGCATACAACATTGGCTGTAAATTGCCAAAAAAAAAGTTATTTTTGGCCACATTGCTAACTAATTCTTGCTAGATGAAATTCCCAGTAGGGTATTGTTTGCCATAATTCATGAAATAACGTAATCAAAATTAGGTTACAAAGTAATACACAACCGGGATTTGCTTGAGCATGAAAAACATACCCAATTTGATAATACTGAACTATATTTTTGAGTTTTAGAAAGTATCATGTCCTCATTCATCCAAAAGCAGAGATCTGAAAGGCTTGAAGTAATTAAACTCAACATGCGATGGAGAACGGATTGCCAAAGGCAAGCTGGCTTTATGGATTTCTCCTTAACTGTCTTACAAGCCAAAGATTTTAACTGCCTTTCATCACTCAAATGTAGGTTTTTTTCACCCTTACCTAATCTCTCGCTGTGAATGTGCAGTTTATTTGTAGGTGGATTATGATATATGCCTGTGAGTCTTCTAACATTACCCCTAATTCAGTTGACTTGTGGGATCTAATCCATTCATCTTTTATATTACTTCCGATGACAGTGCTTCTTCCAAATTGGTTCTTTTGCTCAGAAACTTCAGCCTTGCTAATTATCATTGGCTGAATAGCTATTATGTTAATTGACTTACTGTTTCTTAACAGATGAGGTGCAAGGACATACAAAGATAGATTTTGAGAAAAAAATGCAGCTGATACCCGAAAAAAATCGATTTTGCGAAACATCGAGATATTACGTTACGCATTTCTTGTATTGACTCAAAATACGTCTGAAACAATCTTAGCATGTGTGATTTTGCTGGAAATAAACAATCATGACTGCACTTGGCAACACGCAAAAGTTTGTTGAAAGCGAGGCAAAAGAATCTAAAGCCAAAAACAAAGAGTTAAAGTTTAAATTGGAGACATAGGACAAGTGGATGGGCAAATGTGACAGGCCATTACTGGCGAGTCAGATTTTGAAACTGTCAAAACATTTGCAGATCACAAAGCGGATAAGATACCCAGTCAGCTCAAGGATGTGATGACATTACATTATTTAGCAGAGACAAATTTGAAGATGGTCCATTGGGAGAGAGAATATCATATGCCTCGTCCCAGAATTTTACAGTCCTATTTTAGCTGAATTTCATGTACGTTATGTCACATTTTGTTACGGTTGTCAGGAAAAGATAGGCACGAAAGGAGGTTCAGTAGAAGTTTTGTCAGTTCATCATGGCACACCCCACTGTTAAGAGGGTTTTCGTGAGTTGAAGTGTTGCATTCTGACAAGACGTCGTTGGCCTAAGATTGGGTGCAAATCCAGACCCATGGGTGGAATTTCTCATAAATGCTGGGACTAGAATTTCTCTATAGTTGTCTGGTATGCACGGTTCATCAGTTAATAGCCTTACCGTATTTTGCTGTTTAATATGGTACTCGTTTGGTCGACCGGACGTTTGGTCGACCGGATGTTTGGTAGAACGGACGTTTGGTAGAACGGACGTTTGGTCGCCGGGTTGTTACTGTTGAAACCGGCTCTCAAAATTATAATCATGAGAGAGAGTGAGTTTAATATCTAAGTATCTAATATCAAAATATCAACAGTAAACTCTCTGTTATAATTTGACAGCGAGCAAACCCGGCGACCAAATGTCCATTCTACCAAACGTCTGTTCTACCAAACGTCCGGTCGACCAAACGTCCGGGGACCAAACGTCCGGGGACCAAACGTCCGGTCACGCTTTAATATACACCCCCCATTTAATATACCCGGGTATATTAAACGGCAGGGGTATATTAAACGGCAGGGGTATATTAAACGGCAGGGGTATATTAAATGGCGCACAAACGGGAAGGTACGATCCACTACGCACTCTTTATGCTGTGACAGGGTGCATCAACAATTTGCAGACTAAAACTACTTACTGCTCAGGTTAAAACTACATACTGCTGAATAAAGTCTGACTTGGAATTTTAATGAACTTAAGTATCTATAATTATGCCCCCATGAACACCATACAAATCTTGCCAAAAAAGCTGAGTTGCCGTTTAATATACCCGGGTATATTAAACGGCAGGGGTATATTAAATGGCGCACAAACGGGAGGCTCAAAATACGGTAAGTCTGTGAAAAATGTCTCGGGGCTTGATTAGAATGTGGAAAACTTGAAGGACCGCCCCCCCTATGTGAAAAAAAAAAAACAATACAATGGGTAGTTGACCGTGGGCCAAATGAGTATTTGAGCCTCCAGGCACCATAATGGCCTGTGAGAAAACTTAACAACAGTAGAATACTAAGAGAGAGAGAAAATGTAAAAAAATAAAAATAAAAAATCCACTCACTGCACACTACGTTTTCGATAAGTGGGTCTACCGTGGACTATAAATGTAGAGATGAGATAAAATGCAATATAAAGTGGAATATTAAAGATTACATGAGAATAGGGATTTAACAGCAGGCACTTTTCTGTCTAATGTGCTGTTTTAAATGTTCTAGTCGTCATTCAAATATTCGATGAGGGTGTCTTGATTTTGGGGTTAGGAAAATGTAGGAAATCAGCATGACAGAAAAGATTGTTTCACTTTAGAGAAGTATAATATTTAAGTATTTCATTTCTCTTGCGAGTACATTATCAGTATGTTATGAGGTGACATTGTTCCACAACGCTACCGATTTTGCTTTCATAACGGACATACTCATAAACACTGAATGAAAAGGGAAATGAATAAAAAGTCAAAGAATGATAACAACAGCATGTTTGTCTACACGCCATTATGCGATTGTGTGAGCATCATAAATAATAGAAACACTCTGCTTATTGTGGTCTGTTTTTTTTCTTTTTCTCCATCATTATTACTGGTTGTATCAGACCCTTTACATTTCCTTTGCCGACTCCCATTATTATTCCGTTCCTTCTCCATCTTTGACCCCCTTTTCTGTGGTTTGTTGCATCCTGTGGAGTTTATCTGTCAATCAAAAGCTTCCTATTGTTGAACATGGTCTGCAACAGCGGGTTGTTGCTAGGCTTAGATGGGATAGACAACAGAGGAAGATTTTGACATAATGAACATCTAGTTAGATATACCGAGCATATTAAACACGGTCTGCACTTCTTATCCCACTGGGTTTGCAGGTGTGCTGGATTAAACTCATGTAATCATGACAACAGTGATTTGCAATAACACTTTAGTGCACTTTATAAAAGATAACGGAGCCTGTCTTTTGGGCGCAATTAAAGAAAAGGTGCCTGTAGATGCTAAAATGTCTCAAATGATCATAAATTAATACTTGATAGAACAGTAAGAGTCATTATCACTGTCAGATCTCGTTCAGAGCTGATTTTGAAAGTAAAACACGACAATAATAAGCCACTTGAAAATAGATTGCTATTCCTAAACCACTTCAAGATAGGAAACACGTGGGAGGTTCCTCAAGAAGTCCTCTAAATACAAACACTTTTTTCGCCACAAAAGGGATCAATAAAGCTCCAGCTGATGTCCAAAATCTGCCAGAGTCATGACAAGATATTGAAAAAAATGGCCAATGGAATCCTTCTCTGCTTAATTGCTTGGATTAAGAATTGTGAATGAAATAAGAAGCTGTGACTTTGGCAAAAGGACAGAAAATATGTAAATTCGCATCTCCTGTTATCTAAAACGGGGTATACAATGTCAATAAATGTGGCTTTGGTAGTAGTGTGTGAGCACAAGATACTAACACAATGGGGGAAGACACTTAGAGATTGCATGAAGATGGCAAGAAAAATTCTCCAAGGGCACGCTGTGAGAGGCATGATGGACGCCTGCTGAAAGTGTGTAGGTGTGTGTGTGTGTGTGTGTGTGTGTGTGTGTGTGTGAGCATGTTTGTGTGTCTGCGTGTGTTTGTAAATCTTGAATTGACAGAATCAGCACAGCAGCTTTATGACCCTGCTTTGAGCTGGGCTCCTCCATCATTAACCCGTCTTCTAACTTCTTTTTATACAGCAATATTTTCCCCTTGCCTACAAATTCGCAGTAATAACAATGTTAATATATACTGTAGATATATAGCATTTTATAGGCAGCATTTACCACATACTGAAGGAATGGCAGAGAGAGGGCTTGACTTTTCAGAGGCTTTTAAACACAATAAAATAATGTATATAATATATACATGGTATTTTAAGTCTAAATGAAGTTGCTTTTTTAATTTTCATATTTTTTTTCACATTTTAAAACAAAATTCCATTCAATGAATTAACCATAGCCCGCATGCAATTACAAATTTTAATCACTTGACATCACGTTTTTTTTACTGGGTAACTTTTTTTAAATTTTTTAACATTCTAGCAAGGAAGACTCTGTTTACCGGTGTTAAACATCAGTCAGACCGCCTGATTGTACTTCATCATTGCCCCTGCGCCGTTCACATTTCTACCTCCGTGACCATCATTCACTCCACTTGCATTTCTTTCTGACATCCTAATTGAGTCTTATGTTGTCAGCCCCGCAGCTCTCCTCAAAGCTCCTTTTCATGGCTTGGACCAAACAGTGCGAGCGGTTGTGTATGTGTGTATGTGTGAGTGTGTGTGTGCGCACATGAATGATGTGTGTGATGTACGTCCAGCAGTCACTCATGTCCAAATTTCTCAGTGGACTGCTCGTATATCAACCTATGAGCACTACACAATAAATGGAATGAGGGGAATAAACAGGCAGACTCAGTTGGCATGCAATATTAGAGTAGCTTGAGACAATAAAAATGAATATGTTAATCGAAAAAGTCAGTCCTCCCTCGCGCTATCCCATTCTCTTTAGATTTTGTTTTAAATGGTATTCTTTTATCACTCCAATTATTTGGATCCCTTTGAGAATCCAACTCGTTGGGAAAGTTTTGATGTCTGACCACTTCCCGTTAACATTGGTCCGAATATGTATTCATATAAGTCAAATAGGTGTTCAATTTGATTTGAGTCAAAAATTTGGGAAAACCATGATGTCCTCTTCTCAATTCTGAAAGTAGTCTTGGATTAACCCAATCTGTGAAAGCCACTAAAAGACGTTGTTGTTCTATCTGTGCAACAACCAAACAAGTTCCAGTACATGGGTTTCAGACACACTCCTGGCAGCACTACAAGGGAGGAAAGTGGCTGTCTAGTCTGTGATTGTGTGGTGCAAAAACCCGGAGGCTACATTATACCGCAAATCTATAAAAAAATTAAAATAAAAACAAAACAGTCGAGGGTACCTGGAAGGGTGCGGAAACAGTCTACATTTCTTGAAACCATTTAAAGTAGCACTATCATAAGAACCCCATTAAAATCAGTGAAATGCAGAAATTCACTGGAGAATAGGCAACAAATAGCACCAATTGGGTTCCTGACTGTTGTACCAAAAATGCAAAAGACTTAATGATCAATGCAAAATGAGCCGCTTCTTCTTCTTGACCCATCAGCTGGCACCACACTGTGTCAGATGCATGCTCATATTTAATAGTTTACATAAAAGAGCAATGAAATAATCTAGCAAACAATTGTTCTTACCCCCTACAGGCACAAACAATCTCCCTGCAGTTTACACAAACAGTTCGGCAAAACAGTGAATTTAAACTATGAAATATTACTTATGTTACACCTTCTGGGCATCAATGTAGAAATTGCTTTCATGTCTCTTTGGACGCACCGATGGCATTTAAAATGTGTTATTTCAGCAGCCATTTTGGTACTCGGCTCCTTGCAAAGCACTTCATTGTGTTTCCCAAGGACACTGTAGACTATGTGATATTGACTTCTTGACAGTTTGACTTAAGGCGGTCCTCTAGATTTCACAGGGTGACAATAAATAGGAGGAAAAGTCCAAGGTGTCCAAGCACAAACACATTGTTTAGGCACACATGATGATAAATGGCACTGCTGAAGTGTGTTTTTATCAGTTGGGTATGCGCGTGCAGTGGACAAAAGCTTCCAAATATCAAAACATATCTTCAATCCACATTACTTTAAAACAGCATTGGTTATTGTGCTCCTAAATTAGACACACTATTAGTCTATGCTACAACCACAGATGGTGTTGAAAATAAAATATCTTTAATTGACTGTTTATATGAACAAAGTATCACTCGATTATCGCTACAATTTTGCAGAAAAATGGATTCTATTTAGCATTTTAAATGTCTTTTGTTCCCTGTGTATGCAATAGTGTAGGCGTACACACATTTTCAGCTTCTTAGGAACAACAAACAGATGCCTGGATTCCCAGCATGCACCACTGACCTGTGCCCGCTGTTACTGTGCAGTTATGGCGCATACATTAGTCTGCTGTTTCGATGGCTTGTTAGGGTACAAATTAGATGAGGTAGTCGTAACAGGTGAGGCTGATTTATTGCTCCTATTACATATTAGGGGTGTCCTGCTCACAGACATGCGCACAAAATCCTACAGTTCAACGGGGCCACTCTTGTTTAATGTTCTGGTGCTGCACAGTTCACACTGAACATATTCAGCCTGATTTTTTTTTTTTCAGTTACAAGGACCCCGGTGTTGATCTACAGAATAATCAGCGTTTGATTGGCTGATAGATTTGTAAAGTTGAAGCAGTCAGGGCTTGGCAATGATTAGGCTGAATTGCATAGTTGATTTTCAATGAAAAAGTGATATGAAATTTTAATTGCCCTACAAATATGCAAGAAAGTTTTTTTCCTTTCTCTAATAGACAGTTATATTTCATTAGAAAAATAATAATCTAGTAGACAGACTGCTGTCATTTTTATGTAATTTACTCTTAAATGAAGGAATATTTTCTTCTGTTGTTTTGTTGCAAACCAGTTGAGACTAGTTAAACTTGAATGCTCCCTATTAATTTTCTTTGGGTGGATGAGTACAAAAGTTCATAATTAGTGATCTCTATTGTCAACAAATAAGTAGTTTTTTTATATTGAATTTATTAGGTGAATCCTTAGAAAAAATGCATGATTTAATATTACCTATGCCTTGGAGCACATGTGTCAAAGTGGCGGCCCGGGGGCCAAATCTGGCCCGCCGCATCATTTTGTGTGGCCCGGGAAAGCAAATCATGAGTGCCGACTTTCTGTTTTAGGATCAAATTAAAATGTAGAGTATAGATGAATATTGGAGATGTATATGACGGCTAATCACTGCATAGTTTATTGAAAGGTCAAAAAGTTCAAGGAGGGGAATTGGAGTAAAGAGATGCAGTAAATAAGAAAACCATAAATTGCCAAATGTGGAACTAAAAGGACAAAGAGGACAGAACAAAGCCAAAGAAATAGGCGAAGGAACAATGGGGGAAAAACAAAAGGAAGATATGAAGGTGGCAAAAATAGATAGCGACTAAGTCCAGCATCACTACAGGACTGTCATAGCAGAGAAGGTGAGTTTGTGTACTGCTTGTGACAGCCAAGTGATCTAAGGTCTTGGGTGTCACTACACTGCCGCTGCCGCCATAGCAAGCCATTCATCACCTCAACATCTGGTGGCCCCTCGACAACTCTTTCTCACACACATACACACTTGCATCTTTGTGCCATGTCCTCTATCATGCTCATCGTCCCCTCTCATGCTCATTTTTGTCCTCTCACCCTCTCACTGTTCATCTTGAATTCATTTGAAGCTTATTTATCTTCGCATCGAAATCAGTACAAATTGCAATAGTAATTTGCCAGTCATTTTAGTCTGATAGCTGTATGAGAGAAAATGGTTGATGCATTATTAAGGATATTTTAAGCTTTTGTATTCATTTGTGTTGTATTGTAATTTGTACTATTTATATCTAATGTCCATGTTTGGTCAGTTTCCCATTTTAACATGAATTGCTAATAATAATTGCCTGTACTCATGTGGGACTGATACTTTAACACATTTTTACCAAACAAAGGCTGTTGAAAACATTTGCTCTCCAACAAGGCAATATGAATGCATAAACAAACATCTTTTATTTTTTCTATATATATTTTTGTTTTTTTATTTTTGAAAACCTTGTATATACAACCAAGCTGTTTATACTGTCAAAGCCACCTATTTGAATAGCTTGGTAGATAGCCTTCACATTTAATTACTGCTGTAAAGGACTGGTTTTTACAGTACTCGGACGCATCGTCGAAAGACGTTTGGTCGACCGGACGTTTGGTAGGACGGACGTTTGGTAGAGTTTAATATCTAAATATCTAATATCAAAATATCAACAGTAAACTCTCTGTCATAATTTGACAGCGACCAAACGTCCGTTCGACCAAACGTCCGTTCGACCAAACGTCCGTTCGACCAAACGTCCGTTCGACCAAACGTCCGTTCGACCAAACGTCCGTTCGACCAAACGATCCAGGGACCAAACATCCGGGGACCAAACATCCGGGGACCAAAGAAGTGTAAAGAGTTACGAGTCAAATGTAAAGAGGTTGACCTTTGTATGGCAGAAGCTAAGCCCACACCGCCTTAATACAAATTTCAAGGGTTTTCCTTGCAACACATACTGTGAGAACCAGAGAGGAAAAAAGCAACAACACAAGTATACAGGAAAGATGCTAAGGCTGAACCCTCACATTAAGCACACAGCTTGATCCCCCAGGTAGACTGCGGTGAAGAACGGTAATCTTTAGCGAGTGTGTTCTGGGAAGAAATGCTGAAATGTTGGCGTCAATAGTAATTGAGCTAATTATGGAGTGCATGCTGTTGAAAGTGATTTAACTCTAATAGATTGACCAATGCTGAGGATCTGGGAAATCAAAGTGTAGATAAGAAATGCTACTGAATGCATTATATAAAAATGACACTGCTTACATTTGCTTTGGGCTTCAATACAATGTATAGAAAAATCACATGCCCATATAGCATTCCAAATATAAACTGGGTGCACTGGAAATACGATGGTGGTCATATTATAATAATAATATATAAGACACACCCTAATACGAGTGATTATATTTTCTAATGAACAACTTGGAATTGTGTTGTCTTTTATTTCTCCTGTCTCACATTAAATTTGCCTTGAGGGGATGACTTTATCAGCATCCTCTATATGGTTTTATCAACCTCAAGCTTACCAATTTTAAGCAAAAAACTAATTTCCATTCATGAGATTTCATAAATCCACCTACCCCACAAGGTTATCTTTGGCCGTAGGGATGGAAAAAAACAACAACTACTTCCTATTTACACACACAAGGTTTATACTTATTCATACTTCATTATAGATAAACTCGATTACATACCTATTAAGGTTGAAGCAAATTCATATCATAAATACAATTCTATCAGCTATCCCAAAGTATCTATTTTTATCGGCTTGAATCGTTGACAATTTTTCTTGTTGTTGGTCATGAAGCTTACATGCATATAATTATGAGGCCTACATATTCGTCAAGGCTGTTTGCAGCCTAACACATTCGTTAACATACAAAGTGTTTAATTTTTAATTTAACTCATTTGATCATTGTGTAGTATTTATCGTCATACGCAAGGTAGTAATTATTTCATTCAAAGTGAATCACTTCATCATATTTATTCCATGTACAAGTAAATATTTAATTCAATTAGTTTTAATCATGTTTCTCAGTGCAAATTCACCAATAGTAAATTGGATGATTTTGTAAAGGTCAAAATGACTAAGAATGGAACTATTGCACAGCCACCCATGCAGTACATATAAAACACCCACAAATACAGAGTGATTGAATGCTATTGGTGGAATTCTAGCAACAAGGAAATAAACCAACCAGAGAGGAGTGAGCTGCTATCCTCGGAGTGGACATGTACCATAAAACCAGTGGCAGTCCGTGCATTTTCTCGTAGCGCCTTCAACGAATCAATCCAACCCTCCAAAACTATTTTATGGCTATAAAACCTCTACTGCAGCTACAGCTGCGACACATAAAAAATCAAATGAGGCAGATTTCTAACCCTGGCAACAAATAATGGCTGAAATGTGATTGGTTAAATGCTTCAATATGAAAACACACATCTGGAAGCAGTGCAACCAGGGGGAAAAGCAATGAAAGGAAGCTAACAGACAATTTGGAATTATTTAATAAGTATTGATGGACAAAATATAATATATGATTCAGATATTTCTTAGGCCAGCAGAGAAGGCCTTGAAGGCCCTGACGGCCCACCACTGAATAAAACATACGCATGTGAACATGGAATCAAACAAACCAGCACATGCACTTGGCCATCATAACATTATTAGCGGTTATACGAAGACAATGTCATATTGTATACATTTTTTAAAGTGATTTATGTTGTTGGCAAAAAATATTTACAATACTCAGCAAATACAAGATGGCACGCTCCACATGATCCCAACGCTAAGCACTCATACCTGCTTGCACGCAGCAAAAAAAAATAGCCTCATTTGTCACAAGTATTAACTAACAAGCAAGATTGTTGTAGTGAACACAATGTTTCCGTAAGTTCTAAAAAAAGTACAACTTATTCTGATGAGCAGGCAGGCTGATGTGAATAATGGTGAACAACATCAACAGGCAGTGCTTGGAGAGGGAGGACAGAGGCCATTCATATTAATGAATGTATTTTTGCACAGTAGGCAAAAAAGGTAATAGTTACGGTGTGCAAGATGATCATTAAAATGATCAGTTTGCACAACATTGGACGTAATGGCTTGGGCTGCCGTAAAAGGAGTTTCGTGCATTCTACTGATTTGTGTGACATTCAACTCAAGTAACCCAATAACCCCACAACACACCCATTTAAAAAAGTTTTAGGGACTTCTTGTGAGATTCATTTTTCTTCTCAATGTCAAATTGTTAGCCTGGTAAAATTGCTATGAACAGTACACGCAATACTTAGTTTGATTTTCAAAATAAAAGTCAGGGCGAGTCCATCAAAGATTGAACAGCATCGCTTTGAATTTGATTCACTTTGAAACATCTTCTGAGAGATACTTGACTTTTAAATGATGTTTTAAAAGAATACACATAGCATACATGAAAAACAGCTTCTACTCTGATGCAACACATTCAACAACAACGACTCCTAAACTCAAATAAGTCAAAACCCTGAGGAATTCAAACATCCATTTAAAAGCAGAAAAGTTAGAATTTCCATTGGCAGCAGATCTAAAATGTTGCTATCAATTTTGGTGTTTGGATTTGTGTTTGTAATAAAGTAGAAGACGATTCATGTACTTCAATTATTCCAGTCAAAGGAAAAGTACTTTAAAGCCATATCGGACATTTTGCAATTACCTCAAATTTAAAATTCATTGTTTTCTGCCAGATGGAAATAAACAAAATATATACAAACGAAGGAAAAGGCTTTTGAAAAAGAAGAAAATGTGCTTGGACACACAGCCCTACATTCACATTGCAAACTCATTTCAGCACGACATTATCTGATGCTTCACACGTGTCTCATCTCGCACAGGTTGAACCGTTACGGGAAACAACATCAAAAAGACAATTTCCTTGCAGCACAGGCCACCAAAACACAAACTTTTGTTTTTCACAAGGGAGCCAAAAAGCCTGCCG